>NC_134646.1:6373636-6676666 GCF_030463565.1 Pelecanus crispus
AGTCCTGGGCAGCTGGCTTTAAGTGGCCCTACTTGAGCCAGGGAGGTTGGCCCGGTTGACCTCCTGAGGTTCCTTCCAACCTCAGCCATTCCGTGAAGTTACACGGAAATGAAGCTTCTGCATATGCTTAGCTTTTAAGAAACAAGTGCTTTTAATACTTTTCTGCTATGAAACTACTATTAAAAATACATCTGATTATCAAAATCTCTTGCAGGCTAAGTAAGAGCCTGTTGGCACTGAATGTTAGAGTTCAGAGATGTCATATTTTCCTATTGTTGTGCCAAAGCTGTTAAAATTGCACCTGAAACTAACAACTCTAAACAGGCAGTCTTTCTTTGGCTTTACTGTAAGAAAGATAGTCCTGTTCTTCAAATTCTGTTTATGGATTGCTGGTGTTAATAAAAATCTGACTTTGCACAACTGCTGTTCTTTAACATGCACAGTTATAACTGGTTTGTGCCCCGTATTTAAAATGAAGTGCAGAAGACAAAAGTAGAAGTGATACTGGCTTTTTTTTTTCAGAATGCCTGCAGCTATGATTTTCCACTCACTAAAGATTTTTGACCTAAAGGAATGAAGAGCAGGCAGATGCTCAGAGAACAAGTGATAAGCATCTAGGAAGATTTTAAGACCTGCAGCTTATGACAAACTAAAATCCTTTACAAACAGATTTACAATTAGCTGCTTAGCTATGTTCTGATGAGATTTCTGAGGACTCCAAGGCATTCTTAATGGTTCAGAAAGAGAACTTAACCTTCTCCTAACACGCCTCATGTTCTGTCGGCTATGCAGAGGCAATGGAAAACATTTGTCAAAACAGATGGCAGCGCTAGACCCCCGCCATTGAATACAAATGGTAAGTTCAAGGTCCAGTTAATGGCAGGTGAGCCAAGAAACATTTGGAGATTTAGTTTAGCATTGAATATACCCCAAAGAATACACTATTACAGTTCCAGGACTACTTGGCTATGGCCAACTCTGAATACTGCAAGAACAGTCATTTCATAGTTTACACTTCCAGCCAGAACAAAGAACTGCTGAGGTGCACGAAAACTAAGATGTAGCAGTTAACACGTTTTTCAAGATTTTTGAAAAGACATGTTCGACAGCTGGTTCAGTCCAGCAGAACGTTATTTGCCCAGTGCTTCATGATAGTCTACTGTGCCGTTCATTGCTTTTCATATACTAAAATAAATATTATCTTAAAAGCAATTACATGTATAGAATATACTAAGAGACTAAATGTGAAAATATCTGGTTTTTCTATTAAAAAAAATGCTGGCATGTTACACTAAGTTTCACAGAACAGTTAAGTAAAATATGGAAACTATGATCTGCGTAGCTGACGTGTTTGTAATTGCTGGTGGCATGACTACTAAAAGCAAAACAAAGTTGCAAAGATGTTGTCTTGCATGCATCCAATGAAATAGATACTGGGGTAATTTGTGCTGGTTAATAATGAAAAAAGTTCTTGCTATGATTTAAACAATTCACTGTTAAATAAGCAGATGTTACTTGCCCAAGTTTCAAATATGAACACAGAAAAAGCTCCTACAAAGCATTTGCAATAGTGACATCGGTGCTTTATACTGACCCTAATCAAGATCCTAGTTATGTAATCATTAATTATGCTGTAAAAGTAGGTATTTTCTATGGAATGGATGCAATGGAAGGATACAGTGCTACTCACTGCAATGCAGTAAGTGCAATCTTGTACTGCACGATGTCTGTCTCTACCTGTGTATCCTTTGCCTGTATGTTAGGAATTAGGCATTGAAGACCAGAAGTGCAGCACTGTTGAAAACACAAATAACTTCTTAGTCTTACACCCCAGTGCCTGTTGTCAGGTTCAGAATGTTTTGTCCCAGTTGTACCTTGCCATGCTCCCTTCTTCCTTCTGCACACTGCAGGGAATGTACAGCCTCAACTAAAAATCAAGAGCAAGGGCTGAGAGACAACTACCATGCCTAACAGCTGTCAGACTACCCATATTTGCTTTCCTCAGCTTAACATTAATGAATTCGTAAGGATTAATTAAGGCTACCAGACCTACTCTACTTTTTTTTCTTTTGGAATTTCTTGAACATATAGGACAGACTTTTAAACTGATGAGTGAAAGCAAAGTTGCTGTTAACTGTATCTTAAGGTAAGCTGTTAAAAACCCAGTGTTACTACAGTTTTTTATTTGGAGTTGTAAAGAAGGGTTCACGTGCACTATACCCTGTGGAACTTGCATGTGAGTGTGGAATGATGGCAGGTACTTAATTTCTATACCTGTGGCTTCAGAATGGACCCAGAGACCGTACTTAAAATCCAACTAATCTTATAAAGATGTGAAATTCTTCCTCCTCAAAACCCTTGTGATCTTTATGTAACAAATTTGGTCAATGTCACCACTACTTCCTGCAAAGCAGAATTGGGAGATATGTGAAAAAAGCTGTTAAGTTTTCTCTTAGGAATTAGGCGCCAAAGATCAGTGCAAGAGCAATATGCAGATGTTAACACACCTCAATTGGCAGTAATATTCAACTTTTAAAACATTGTATATTCCAAATAACTGTGGCAGATGTGCAATAAAGTACATAGAGATGCGAGAGGTAATCATTATTAATACTAAGGGTCTTGAGGATCTTCTTGACAGATAACAGCTTTCTGTTGCGGCTGTCTCGGGAGGATCACTGTTACTTGGAAGCAGCACATTTCTATGCCTCTCTTCTTGATATTACCTGGGATTAATTAAGACTACTGTTACCTAAATATCTCTATAGACCAGAATCTATCTTGAAGAAAACGTCTGCAGAGATCCAAATTGAATAGCAAAGAATTATGGTTGCCAAATCTGTTTTCATAGATTATTTTTTTTAGCTGAGACTTTCACTGTGCAGTTTGACACTAGCAAAAGTAATTCCTGGATTGAAGCATTTGGAAACAGTATAAGGGAATGAAGATGGATGTACAAAACTAGGCAACAACTCCTTTAAGTATATCATTTAAAACAGGAAAAAAAAAAATCTATATGTGAATTGTGTTTTGAGAAGTCTGGCTAATGAACAAGGTATTTCTTGTTTTTGTGAATGTGTTCAGAACTGTACAAACAAAAGAAATGTTATTTTCCCCTAATACCTCTATAAACCTAGTTTCTTCCACTTCAATGTTATAGTGATGATAATACAACATTTCATTTCATGATTAGCTGTGGCTATTAATCCTATGAGCTTAGATCATTTTGTTAAAACACAATTGAAATTTAGCAACCTGCCTACTTTATCCTCCTCATCAAATTTGTCCTCATTTGGCAGGGCTCCTTTCTAATTTTGACTTACTAAATTCTGTGAGAAAGAACAAAGGTGGCCTCCTGTTTCTCATTACACAGAATCAGCTGATCAGGTAATCAAGGTCTGATAAAATATCTTGGTGAATTCAGTTGCATGCAGTAAGCATTACTGTTATTAGGCCATGTTAAAGTAAGAGTGCAATTCCCAATTCTTTTGCAAACAGCATCAATATGCTATGCTTAGCAAGTACCTCTTTCTCCTGTAGAATAAGGTTTTGGTTTTGTTTTAATTTTAAAATGTACCATGTCATTTTAAGTTGCTAAATGGTATGATTTACTAACTGTACTTGATAGATTGTGCTGGCATCTTGAGGACTGCATTCTAGCTTTCTTCCCTTAAAATACAGTCAGTTCTAAGAAAGCAGCATTATTCTTGTGAAAACAGCATTAGTATTTTAGTATTTCTCTTGCATGTTTACCCTCAGCATCATCTTACCAGGAACATGTTTAATCTGCCAAAAGATTTTTCTGAACTCTGACTGCAAACCGTTCTGCAGTCCAGATTTCTCATGCAAATCCATATGACTTCAGGTTCTCTAAGCACATTATCTGCAATCAACAGTTTTGAGCCTTACGACTGCTGCATATTCAAAGCACTGTTCGCTTATTGTACTTGTCATCTAGTTAGACTGTATAACTTCTGTCTAGGCAATCTTACCTTAGTATTCACAACCTCATCTTGCTGAGAAGTCTTACCCAGGCTCCTTATCCTGAAAACTTGGGGCTTTTTATTTGTTTGATTAACTTCCATGGCTTGCAAGCAATCCAGCTTTTGTTCACTCGGTGTTCGGTAGGCTGGTGCATGCCTCTGCACTGCTTGGGTTTTCTTTAATCAACATATGGACTATAATATACAGTTTATTTTGAATCTGATGTCATGGGAAAAAGTGTTGCTTGAGTCAGTATGGAAACTTGCCCAGATACATTCAAGTTGTTTCTTCCTTGATTGTAGTATCTGCTTGAAACTTTTCACTTGCCTTCTAATGGTTATTCCTGCTCATCCACAGGCTGTTTCCAGTCCAAATATAGTGCTAGTTGATTGAAAAAATCCAAGAAGTGGTTCTCTTTTTGGCATGTGTTTAACAATCCTGACCAAATCCCTTCTGAAATGCCACGGTCCAGTTTGTCATAGAAGGTCACAGGCTTGCTAAGGCTGTCCCTCCGGACATTTCAGTGACTTCTGTGTCTGCACAGCTAGAAAAACTCAGCTGAAATCTGGAATGTTTTTCAAACCCTTTTTTTCCCCTCCCTCTGAAGTTGCTGTGAGGAAGCAGTGACCTAGGGTACCCTTGTGAAACTCCTATTGACCCGCAATTTGGGATGTGCAGCCAGTTCAGGGCTGTGCCCTCCATCAGGGTGCTGTGTTTGGGGTTTTTTTCTTGCACTGAAGAAGCCTTTCAGATGATATTTGGGAATGGCTTTAAAAGCACAGCCAAAGTGATTTTATTTGCTTGGCTGCTTAACTAAAGAATATTAGTCAGGGGAAACTAATGTAACTCGACCGATATTAATAGAGCTGAGTTACAACAACAGAAGAGCAAGCCTTTAATTTCTAGGGAAATTATTAGACAGGCTGAGCTTAAAAGGTTTTAATGCTGTCTTAAAGTGCATAAATAGTGTTGAGTGTTTAATACCCAACTAATTTCTAATTATTTTTTTCTTTCATGTTAACTTTTCCTATTATACTTTTTTCTATTGATGTCATAGTTTTGCTGTAAGAAATTAAGAGAGCTCTGTTCAAGTTAAACCTGTCGTGAGCTATACCTCCAGATGTGTAGTACCTGCTCAGGAGAAGAGGCTCAGCAGGCTTCAGGGCTTGCATGTTCCTGAAAAACATTCAGAAAATCAAAATGTAACAGTTTCTGTTTTGTAAATACCAACCGGGATTTTTCTGTTAACTCTTAACCCAGTTGATTAAGAATGGATTTTCCTGGGGACAACAAAGATACTGTTCTAACTTGAGGGTTGTCTCACTGCCAGATTTCAAGCTCCTGTTATAAATCATTATGGCACTTCAGAAAACAGATGAAAAATATGAATGTTGGCAAAACCATCCTTCACTAAGTTTGTTCCAAAAATGGCTGAACTATTTTCTATCAAACTTAAAAAAAAAAAAAAAAAATTCCAGAGTCCAAGAAGAAGAAACTTCAACCTGGCTGGTTGAAGTTTCACGTAGTTGAAAACTAAAGTACATAATGAAATAATTAGTCATACTGAACTGTCAGTATCGCAATGTGTTCACCTTTTAAAAGTCACATGAAGACTAAAGGGAAGGGTCAAGACATGTCCATTCTGTTTCTTTCTAACAAAAGGTACCTTGGTAGACAGACAAGACCCTTGAACAGAACTCTGCTGGACACCCTTAAGTTGCAATGAAGATGATGGTAAAATCGAATTAATTTACAAATGGACTTAGAATAAACAACTACTTGAGAGCTGTCTTCCTCTTATTCAGAAGCTAGAAGGGTGCTTTTTGTTAGCTTGTCTCACCTATTGCATTTCCAGGGCATCTGTCAATGCAGTTATCCCTTTAGCTGCTCCTGCCTATATGACAATGAGAGAGAAACCAGGAGCCAGGCAGAGCACATATGGACTACCATGACACCTCTGTCTGTTGCCTTCAATGGTTTTTGCTTGGAAAAAAGCATCTGGCCCTTAGGAACACCGCTTGGCAATGACAAATGTGCACATATTCTGACATTCAAACTGAGGCATCATGTCCTGAGACTTCTTCTTAGTTACTAGTCTGTATGACCAGTGTTTTTAAAATAGTGGAGGCGATATCCAGGATATTTTTGCTATTTATAATTCCCATTGTTGCAACTCTCTCGGGATGATTAGATCAGATGACTTCAGTGGTGTGATAGCTATTGATATAAATAACTCTCCAGAAGATTTCCTTATGACTTCAGAACAAATTAGCCAGTAAGAAAAACACTTCTGAAGGAGTTTAGTTCCCTAGCTATTTTCTGAAAACGACACTAGGCACTGATCTGCATACAGAAGAGCTAAAAATCCTTAAAAGCTAATCTTTCAGTACCTAGCTTTTCATTAAAAAAAAAAAAAAAAAAAAAAATCAGTTATCAAACACCCACGTCCCATTTCTGGGAGTCTCAGGCTCCTCAGTTTCTTAAACATTTCTGAATATTGTGCTTTCTGAGAAGTTTAGAGAAAATGGAGGAAATGGTCACCTAGATGAAAGCCAAAATAAACTGTATGTATTCATTAGTGATCAGAAACAAATAGCCTAGCTCAATGAATAGCTAGGGAAATCTGGCTAAGGGACAGATAACTATCCAAAATTCTCCACTTATTTGAAGTATACCTAAAGGTCTGCTATTGGAAAAGGTCTTTCCTGTGAGACTTCCAGTGTTTCCTTGTTTCAGCTAGAAAAGGAATAGTGGAAGAAGTGCCTCTCACTCTATTTTGGTACTTCTGCTTCTGATCCCTGAAGAAGGGAAGTAGAGGCATGGTATGTGTTTGAAAATAAATTAACAGACTTCTGATTGCTCTTTCATGTGGATTTATTTCATTCCATGTTTTGGAACATTTTAAATCATGTTTTGGTGGATAAATGCTGAGGAATCATTTCACTCTTTCCTAGGAAGACCAAAGATTTCAGGCAGTCCAGAGGTCTAAATAACCAATAGGTGAACCTGTTTGTCATTCTTTTCCTTTCTAAATCTGAGTTTGTGCACCCAAATGCTCAAACTTTGTGTGTGTGCCTGCACAGGTGTGTGTATATGAGTACAATTTGGATAACCTCTTTAGATTACCTGTGAGAACCGGAATTCTTAGACCTGACTGTTAATTGACTGAGACACCTTGGATACCATAAGAATCTACCCCTACAATTCAATGATTTCATCAGAATAGACTTCCTTTAGTTAGCAACAGCAAATGCTGACAGTATTTGACATGTTCTCACACTTGCATTTTTCAATTATATGACTTATGGAAAGCTGCTCCTGGCCCATAACAGGTGTGCTGATAGCATCCTATAAAGATTTGCTTGAGTTATTGAAGAGACAGATACTACTATGGCAGCAAAACATTCAAGGTAGTGTTTGAGGTAATGGCAACTCTACCTTAGCAGACTCTGCCTTAGCAGAATGAAGTTAGCTGAACATTATTCCAATATGAAATGCTTGCCATACTGTGGCATGCTGTTTGCTATGTGGAAACACAGATGTTCCTCAGCTCAGTAGTGCTCTGTGCACCTTGAAACTTTGAGTGACAGACCTGCTTTTCTTGGAGAATATTTTAGAAGGGTTTCAGAGCCATCTAAAATTAGAAACCTCCAGAGAAAGAGCTAATCCCTTGGCCAAGGAAATATGAATATATTTGAAATTTAGTAAAACCTCTGAGACTTGCTGAAGTCGCCTAATGCTAATCAGTCAGCAAGACTGCAGAGCAGGAGCAAGGCTGGCACCGTGTACACCCTGGTGCTGGGGGAGTACAATCCTTGCCTGTCAGAGCAAAATTAGTGTGTTGCTTAAGGTAAATGAACTGAAATGAACCTTTCTGCAAAATGCGATAGCTATTCTTACTCACCTGCATAATGAGAATGTAGAGGATTATTTAGTATATCTGCAGTGAAATAAGTGTATTGTCAGGCTGAATTAGATCAGTAGTATGTTACCATAGATGGTGGTGACAAGCAGCAAATGCTTCTGAAAAGTGTAGGAAACGCAATTGTAAGATCATATGCAATAATCTACTCATAAGGGAATGTTTCCCTTAATTAGACACTGTTTATAATTTGGAATGACAGACTTATCTTTTCAAGAGTCTTTTTTTTCTTTCTTATTTCCACTTTAATCTAGATGATATTGCTAGCCTTGATGTAAACACTAGAGGATGCAACCCTATCTGGGGAAAGAGGGAAGCTTCATTTTGTGAGACATTATCCATACTAAAAGAAAATCCTTAGGTGAACCAATTATAATAAAAGCAGCTGACAAAAGTAAAAGGCATCCTACATAATATTCTAAAAAGAGTTAGTTGATCAAATTTGTTCCTGCATCTACTGCAGACTGAAGAGCTGCTTGAGTTCTAGCCTATTTTTCTAACCAAAAGTGCCTCCCTGATGTTTCTTCAGGACTTGGACAAATAGGCACATGCCCTTGGAAAAAAAAAAAAACTATATTAGTATTCATTTTCAGTTCTACTTGTTCCACCAACTAAATGTATAAGAGCGGTGTTGTTCCCTCCATTCTTCCAGCTTTCCATTGTCTGCAAATTTCAGATGACTTGATGAGAGGGGAGTGTGCAGTGTCCACACAGAACACTGAACTAAGGCTATTTCAAAATTTGGTTGGTGTAATGAGCTCAAAAGCTCTCTGTTTCTACCCCTCTAACTTGTTTTAATGTGGGTATCCTTACAAAAGGAGGTGCTTCTCACCTGAATATATAATAAAGAAGCATGCTTCTCCCTTTCTGCTTTATCACTGAATGCTGTCTTTACAAATTACTCTACCCACAACTGTTTTGTCCATTTCCTAAAGTATTTTCTTTCCTTGTTGAAGTCACTGATTAATGCCAGTGATTATTAAGCACTGGGTTTTATTTAATGACTTTCTACTTTGCTTGTCATGAGATGCTTAATATCTTAACCAGATATTCTGCCAGGACTTGTTAAACAAACTTTCTCCTGCCTGTCAAACCAGGTACTGGATGAGGGGAATTAGTCACCTAAGACATCAGGTACTGCCATGAGCTAAAGCTCTCCAGCAGATCTGTAAAAGGATGAGGGGAAAGACTTTGCCAGTGGATTATATTCCCAGGCAGGTGTCAGGCATATTTGACTGGGATTTCTCCACTGGAAACAAAGAAGGTATTATTCAAAAGAGAGATTATCTGAAGATACCAGGGAGGAATTCTGTTGCTGCTTCTGGTATTTTTTGAGTTGAGCTGGTGGGCTGAGACACTACCAAGACACTCTTTGCTGCAGAAAACTGGCACTGAGGAAGCTGCCACCTGGCAGAGCGGTGTGTTACTGCCTCCGTCTTCTGTGCTGCTGCTGCTCCCTGCTGTGAGGGAGAGGTCATGGTAGAAATCCATAATTCATTAGCCATGTCAGGTACTTTTTCTCTTGTTTGCTCTAGATTGAGTGTGATGATGGCAGAGAAAGACTATTCACTTGCTCTCATCTGTCCTTTAACTTAGATTTTTTTTTTTTAGTCGTCTACATGAAATTTCATACAGACTTATTTTTAGAGACTTGTTCTGTGGAACCATCTAGGTTCCTCAAAAACAAAACACCAACCCTACTTTTCAAAGATCAAATCTCAAGTTAACCAATCTCTGCTGTCCTGCTTGATCTGGATTTACTGCTTCCAAAAATAAACACTTTACAATCTGTATGACTGTACAAGGGGTAATTCTCTGTAGGGAAGGCAATGTATTTGTTCAAATTAAGTTAATTTTCAACACTAAAAGCTAACCAGAAGCAAAATATAGTAGAAAGAATGAAAAAAAAACTGGCACTATTTTTCCACTCTAGCTCCAACAAAAAATTTCACACTTTCATGTCCTGACTTCTGACACAAGATACTTTCAGATTTGATAGAGTAAGTTGATTATATTGAGTCTGAGCTTCAGAAGAAAGTATTTTTGTTCCCTGTTTTTGATCAGAGATACCTTTCTACTTAAGAAAAAAAAAAAAGAAACAGCAAATAAATTCTTCGTCGTCAATGTCTAGGGGAGAAAAAAAGCTTTGAAAAGATGTTTGAATTGCAAATAGACACCTTTGCTAATGCATTCGTAGTGCTGCCAGGCTTGAATTGCAGATGGGCACTGTTTGAAAGCTTATCAAGTTACTGTTTCATCCCACTGACAGATGGTGAAGCAGCAAAATGCAGGTCTCACTTTTCAGGGATCTGTCCTCTGCACTGTTGACCATAGGTTAAGAGAATGAATGTCATCCTGTGGAAACAGGGCAGACATTTACACTTCAGTATCTGGGTGTATCTGTGTGCTGGCTCTGACATTTGGAGAGGAAATCACAAGAGGTTTGTGATAAAGGTCCAGTATACTGTTCTTGGTGGGTCTGGGAAGATTGGCCCTCATCTGAGCTTACCATCCTTTCTTCAAAAACTGACCACTGTAGCAGAACACTCTTTGTCTTAGAAAGATATTTCTGAAGGATAAATTGCCTTTTTCTTTGGTGTATCTTAAACCACATGTGCCCCTCTAGAAGGACTTAGTCCCATCACTTCAAATGATGAACAACAGATTTCACCATAGTACTTATAATATACCTGTCTGTGTTTCCTTTTCTTGCTTCCAGTAGGCAATTTTATTGTAAATTAGTAAGCAAATTAATTGATGTTTAAGTCCCTCATTGTGTCTTTTCTCTAAGCCCTTTGTGGTGTTTGTGGGTTTGATTTTTCAAGCTTTCTCTAGGAGACCGTATTAAAGCATTAATAAGATATCACAAACACTTCAACAGTTTCTAGGCTTTGATATTTATACTGGCTCATGACACACTTCAGATAATGAGGTTTCTCTGCATCAGTTTACATTATAAGTTGTCATGTAACTTAGTCCACAAGGAAAATGTGCAAGGGAATATATGAAAGCAAAGTGAAAGCTCTTGGGCTTTTGAGATGGACTAAAATAGCACTATGGCCATAGTGGTGGCTTTGTGGAACAGTGCCACTCTGGAGGGACCATGGGGATGGATGAAGAGATGAGGGTAGGAGGGAGTCCCACTAAGACTTCCGCAGAGTGTATGAGAACTGCATCACCAGTGCAGAGAAATGTAGACTTCTGGCATTTCTGTCTGTAGCTCTCCCACACTGCTGTGATCAAACACATGTGGACAGGATAGGATTAGTGGCCTGCTGTCCAGTTGCCTTTGAGACTGTTTACATTCATGCCCACAGAGATTCACCTGTGCTTGAGGACATCAATTATCCTCAGCCTTTATATTTCCTTGGAATAGCTGGGGAAACACTTTTCCTAAAATAATGCCCATTATAGACCTGAGTTTTCTTCTTCCTTCTCTTGCTTGACTGATAACCAGGAGGTCCAAATAGCTGTTACATGCATGCACTTTCATTTATATACAGAGAAAACAACTATAGAAATGTTGGAACAATGTTTGAATAATAATTAACTTCAAATTGAAAGTAATAATAAATTATTCTTCATTTTATTCCTACTATTATGTCTCTGGTCATGTAGTTGCCATTAATTTTTGTTATTTTGTGACAAGAGAATGGATAGTATCTATTGATCTGCTTGAAAGTTTGGGATGAAGAATATGTGCTCTTCCAGTTGTTGGTTTAGGTATCTCAGAAATCCTTTGATTTATAAAGGTGACACAGAAAATAACTTAGTTGCCTTTTGAGGTCAGTAATGATAGCTTGGGGATTTAGTTGGGCACTTGAGCCCAGCTTTCTTTAATCTGTCTCTGGTGGCTCTCGCTCTAGCTTGAATATGGAAAGAGATGATTCTTCCCATTTTTCCAAATGAGCCCCTCAAGGCTCTGTACTCTGTCAGGGAACAAATAATTTAAGATAATGAAAAAGAAAATTTGAATCAACTGCCTGTACTTAAATGTCAGAAGGAGGGCCTTCCTAATGTCAAGGGTCTTCGGTTCTAAGTGCAAATTTTCAGGCCATAGCTGAGCGACTTCCTCATTTAACTTTCCAGCCATGGCAAATTGTCTTCCTGTGAGAGAATTCCATGCAGAAACTAGTTTGGTAGTTTGCCATAGAGAAACTGGGTGGCAGGATTTATCCATGGAGCTGCTAAGCCTGGTTTTAAGGGTGTTTTTGCTGTGAGTGAGACCTAAAAGGAGAGCTAATAAATACAAGAATCTTTCCTTCAGTGCTTGCCTCTTTGTTCGTGTTGCAGATCTGCAGCTGGTATGTGATCGCTAGTTCTCTGTGTGTATGACCTTGCATAAAAAACCAGCTGAATTCAAATGTATTTTTCATAGCTTCCTCTCCTGTTCATGCTGCAGTCTCTCTCACTGGAAGGAGCTGGCATGTCAGTGCATTTTTTGCAAAACTAATGACTTCCTCTTGAAGGGGTAAATCAGAAAGTCATAATAAAACACAACAACCCAGGCAGTTGACAACATGTTTTGGAAGCAGCTGAAAATGAAATGAAAAACCCTTCAAACTTGTTGTTCTCAGACTGCTCTTGTTAAATCTGTTCTGTAATTGCTGCCGGCACAAACACAGTAGGAATTAATCTTTCCTTGTGTTACTCTAAGACAAACGCTACTCTGTGAAAGTGGATAGTTTACAACATGGGTAATATATGTATTTGAAATATTGATCTTTAGACCCCAGTACATACAGTAAACTACTTTTGCACTGTATTCCTCACTACAGTTTAACACCTTTTCAAACTTGGTTGTGATTTAATTTCATGCCACCTTGGAATTTTTAACCCTCCTTTCCTTTTAAAAGAGTATATTAGTTTATAATATCTATACATAATTCTTTCACAAATTATGGAGTTTATAAAAGCTCTTCAAATAATTAGAAAAGGTTTGAAAATGAAGTGAATGCAACACAGTCAGTTATCCAGAATTTGAATGTGTGCAAGTGCTTTAGGCTCTAATGGAGGTAATGGATCACCTGCAGCTCTTTATGAAAAATTTTAGTGTACCTTTTAATTTCAAGCTTATGAATAGTGGCCTTGGAACATCTTTTGATTACAACACAACTTTGAGTTATCTGCTGCCCTACTTTGATTCCCGTGGCAATATATTTCAGGAGTTCTCTATGTTAAAAAAAAAAAAAAAAAAAAGGCTTCAATACATGACTAAATACCTTAAGGTACAGAAGAAGGGCAATTTTGGCCTTGCATAAATGGGGAATGGCAGCAGCAGACAGGAAGAGAAAACTTCAGGATGAGTTGTGGGAAATCTCTACATACATTGTTCTTCTCATCATAGGTTAATGAATTGCTGGGAGTGGAATTAAAGGTGGAGTCTTTTTCAAGTTATTGCTAAAAATGAATAGCTGTGGTGCTTACACAAACTGCATAAAATGCTTTTGTTTAGGTGCTTTAATGAAAGCTGTTGGATACCAGGCTCTTCTCAAACTGTGGCCCTAAGGTACTGTAGTTCTGAAATAAGATTGAATTGATCAGGTGAATACAGACGCCAGTCATTCTGATAATAACACTGCAGATCTGTGAGCGACCTGAACAGGGATAATTTAATAAATACGAATTTTATGAAATAAAAACAGTAAGAGTTGGTAGTTTTTGTCACAGGATGGAGTCCTGTGTAGACACCTGTGGCCTCTCTGGAAATTAGAAAGCAGGTAAAGAGTGGTTCCTGCAAATGCTCTACCTCTTATGTTCAAGCATAGTCTCAGCATTCATGTGCTTTATCTTGATGATCCAAATCTTTCTATATGACAGAAAATAACTAGAGTTAGACATTTCTTAAATTACCTCTGTGACCTTGATCATACCCTGAAGTATCAGCTAAGGCTTTGTGTCATGATTTGTCATTTGTGCAGCTGACAGATGCTCACAAATTTGTTGACTATGAAATTTGACAATAAAAGTATTGTGGGAATTTATTTAAAAATCTTGATTTGTTTGATCTTGATCTTATCAGACATAATCTTAACTATTTTTATACATGGCTATTTAGAAGTTATTGAGTGACAAGTGAGGACACCCATAAGTAATTATTTCGATGGCTAACCCATTCCTAAATGCCATGTAAAAACCTGAATGACAAAGTTAAATTCCCAAATATAAGCATAGTGTGCAAGGATTAATTATTATATTTGTTAGGAAACCATAGTAAACTGATAAGCACTTTTATAGACGCCTATTTGATAACTTCAATGCACCAGCAACCTAATGTTTGGAAGAAAATAATATCTCAGCAGTACCTCTGTAATTAAGATTTCAGCTCCTGGTGTCAGGCTGCCTTCAAGGGAGTGTGCTGTCATGAGTCTAGACACATTTTTGTGATACCCGATAATGTTGTTTCAATGCAATAGGCAACTTCACATTCAGCTGGATGATAATATTATGGCATGACAATGTTATTCTTTAACGGATGGTTTGTACCTCTAATAAGGAAAGTTTTATGAAATTTGTATTGGCTTGTTTTACCAAAAGCATACCCATTTAGTGATTCACTTTGATATAACTTCTATTTTACATTACTGCTTGGTGCATAGGAACAGAATTGTTTAAAATTTTTTTCCTTGCCTTTATTTTTCTTGCTTTTGTTTTTAAAAAGCTCCAAAGAATTTCTGTGTACAATGTGGTTTGAAATAGAAAGATATTCATTTTGAACAGGCATTTTGTTTTAGTAAGTATCCATTTCAGGACTCTTGTGTATTTATTGGTGTGAATGGCACAGCTTCAAAGGGTAAAGATAAATACTTCATTCTTAGCATTGAAAACAACCTACAGTCAGCAGAAAAGCTTTCTGAGCTGGTTAGAGCCTAGATCTGAGAAGTTATTAACTTCTGACATCTCTTAGGCTGTCTCTTTTCTTCTTAACTTGCTTTACTGAACAACATTTGCTACAGCCAAAATAAATGGCACTGCCTTGTCCTGAGTTGGGGGGCTTGGGCAGGGGGGCACCAGCACTGGGTACTCTGCCTGCACCAGAGGCCCAGGCTTGTGCAGAGTCACACCCAGGCACCCGAAGTAGTAACCTGTCTTTCAGGGACGTCAGTATCTTCTGTTTGCGGTTACCTGCAAATCCTTGGAAATCTGGTGTAGAGGCCTAACGTCTAATTTATGAGCTTAGGAACTTAGGTCTGGAACTTTTGACTAAACCTTTTTCAATAGTGGCAGCGCCCATCTGCACACAAATGTGAAACCTAACCTTTCTGAAACAACAATCTTTTTCTGAAAGTGAGCTGTAGATGGAAATTCGACCTGTAAAGATGCCCCCTATTTTATTAAAGTGCTTTTTAAAAAAAACCCCAAACATAAACCTTTTCATTTTACCAAGCTTAGGCTGGGATGTGAAAATCAATCTATGCTCTATCTGCCTATTACACCCTCCCCTGAGAAGGAACATTTTGCAGCCTACGCCAACAACATTGCGCGAGGCAGACGAGAGCCTCAAGCTTGTGGTGGTCACGCAGTCCCAGCAGGTGAGGCTGTTGGAGAAAAGCAATGGATCTGGGTGTGTGACTGCTGTGCCCCCGTGGGGAAGGGGATGACTCCTGGGGCTTCTGATTCTACGGCAAAGACCAAACTCTCCTCCACTCAGGTTATCTCATCGCGAGTCCAACAAGGGTGTCGTGTGTCTGGCACAACTCATGGTGAAACTGTGCTTTCTGCAAAGACTCCAGTAATATTCTTGCGCTCTGAAATTCTCCAGTACTTCAGTAATACGGACCATATCTTAGAGATGCTGGTTTGTCCTGTTTGCTGCTGTGACATTTCCCACCCTTCACTTTCCAGGTGAAGCAATAGGACTGGTGTATGTGTACAGATAACATTAAAAAGTACTTTAAAAAGTACTTGTGTGTTGTAAATCCGCCATTTAGGGGACGGGAAAAAGAAAGCACAGCATTTTATTTTGCTGCTGGTTTCCTCTCTCTTTTCCATTGGCTCTGTGCCCCTTCCTGAGGGCAAGGAGGAACTGCCCAGCACTGTGTGACCTTGGCTTGACTGTGAAGCATCAACAAGAGCTGTAGGGATCAGCGTTTGGAAATAGACTAAAAAAAAAAAAAAAAAAAAAAAATTGTGTATTGGAAAAGGTTTTAGAGATTTTTCCTTCTGTCCAGTTCAAATTTCAACTCTTTGAGCAGGATCCACAAAAGACCACTCTTGAAATCAAGCTCTTATACTAGATTTGTCATCAGGAAGACACAATGACAGTTTGTCCAAATTAATGGACTTGAAATCTATTTTTCTCTCAATGTTTAATATTATTCCTTATGCTAGAATGAGTTGACAGATCACAGAAGTGAGTAATGTTTTCTCTAACATTATGTTCTCTGCTTCTGAGGAAATAGTGAAGACAAAATGTTCAGTGTATTTATCCTCAGAATTCCTACTGGACTCCAAAGACTTCCACAGCTGAGGGGATAGGAAAAACAACTGTGCAAATTTAAAGTTCAGACTCCTCAATAAGAGGAAGCAAGAGTCTTCAGTTCACTACTTAATAGATTATTAATCCTTAGCAACATTTTTTTTAATATTTCAAAATAACTTTCATCATAATGTAATACCCCATTTAGGAGCTTACGAAACTGAAATACCACACTTTTTTTTTTTTATTTTACTTGAACTAGAATGGTGATTAAAAATTAAGCAGGTTCATATTCCTGGTTTTAACAGTGAGTGCCTAAATGGACCCCTTGAAAAAGTTTTTACAAAGCTGAATTACTTCTGTAGGTGAAACATAAGTGGAAAAACTATATAGCATGAAACGTATTTTTGTATCTCCACTGAACCTCCATTTTTTATATTTTTTGGTGCTGGTTGGAACCCTAATACCTAGTATTTCTTTTCCACATGGAATGTTTTCAGCAGCTCAGGTCTTGCAACCTGTGTCCGAGGTCTTGGGGTATTTCCTGCAAGTTGGTTCCTTCTCTCCTAGCTCTGGTTTTCTTTGAATCTGAAATAATTTTCAGTTTAATTGAAAAAGAATTAAATTAACCCTTGTGAAACAGAGCTTGAAGCATGTATTGATTTCAGATTTCCTTTCTTCTTGAGAAATAGGTGCATGTAAGTATCCTTTAATCATGCATCAACCAAATTATTTTTAATGAACAATTTAATAAATGGCATCTTCCTTTGAATTTGTCATTATTAAGGGAGTCTAAGGTAGTTTAGACTCTTTAGTCTCTCACAGTAGAGACAAAAAGAACTTTCTGCGACTTACTGGGTAATTCATGTGTAACATATCTGAGCAGTAACCTTAAAAGGTCAGTTAAAAAATTCATGGTCTTTCACAGTTACAATCAGGAAGAGAAGAAGCTGTTAATGGCAAAAGAATAATAAATGTTTAATCCTAGGAATGGTATTGTAGTTTGTGGCCTTGCAGAAGGTAGCCTCCATTAAAAGCATGCTGAAGAAATCATCAAACGGCATTGACACACTTAATGCCAGTGAGTTCCTGTGTTTTGGAAGATGGATAGATTATTTAGTTCCCTTTTTTAATAACAGAGGAAGCAGATCTATTTAGAAAAGGTGAGGTGCGGTCCAAACTTGCTCCTGTGTCGGCAGCAATACTAGATTAATTCATGGCAAATGCAAGTGACAGAGATCATGAAGAATGACGGGGACAAGGGATAAGACAGTCAGTACTGACTGCAGGTAGGTCCAAGGCGTCTGCCCGTGATCCCCTTTACTCTGCATTTGAAGGCTGCAGCTGCTCTTCCCACCCATCAGTAGACCAAGGGCTTAAATGCTTCAACACTCTTCCCCCCCACCCCCCCATCTACTATACTGTTGTCATTGATGCACAAATTACACTATTTTGGTGTAGCTGAGATGTTTAATGGAGATATTAACAAAATATTTAATTGGAAGGATCTAGGACAGAGTCCCTGGTCATATCCTGAGAGAGTAATAAAGAAAAAAAAAGTCTTCAGCTAGAAAACAGATGTTTCAACACAATTCTGTTTCATAGAAATGTTTGAAAGTGTTTGTTTTAATTCCTCACCGAAACAAAACCAGACTTTTGAAACCTTGAACGCAATCACAAGATGGATTTGTTCCCTGGCAAGCTCTGCGCTTCTGCTGTTCCCAGCTTAGGTTTCCCTGCCCATCGCATCCTTTGCTCGGCAGCCCTGGGGCAGGGGCAGTACTGGGGAGCAGTGCTCCCCGCACCGTGGGGAGGAGAGGGAAGAGACCTTTTCTTGTGCTTTTAGTAGAGATCAAAGAGCAACTCTCCTTACACCTTTAAGTGTGAGTTTTTCAGGCTGGGAAAGAGGGATGGTAAGGAAAAGGAAAGTGCAGGAAAGGTATCTGCTGAAGAAATGGAAAGACAGCAGTCCTGTGGAAAACAGGGAAAGCAATGTCAGAGTAAATTGGGAGTAGCAGTGCAAATTAGCAGTTCTAATGTCTGTAAAAGGGTGAGACCGAATCACTCACAACGGAAATAATCTGTAAAGCATGCTCTCCCCAGGTACGAATCGCTGGCTGCTGCCTCCTAGCTGAGACCCTGCCCTGACCCCTGCCATGTTCTACCTTATCAGTCTCTTTGTATGGGGACGCTGATGCGTGTGGTCGGTAAAACCTAACGCAAGGCATGGGTGGGTGAAAACGAGCCTTGGGTAGGCCTTTGACTGGACTAGATTTAGACTTGCTCCTGAGAGCAGCCCTGCTGGGCCCCAAACCTGGTCCTATGGGCCCACTTTCTAGCTTAGTGCTAGGAAAAAACAGCCTGCTCTTTGATCTTTTTCTCCTTTCTATTCCTTCTTTTCTCCTATTTATACTCTCTTAATTCATCCACCCACTTTATTCCCCTTTTTTCCTTACTTTTTTCCTTCCATATTTCGCACTTTCTCTTCTCCTATGTTTTCCATATGCTTACTTTCCTGCTCCTTTTTTCCTACATTATTCCCTCAAGCCATGACAGCTTTTAGTTACAATGAGAAATGACATATTGTGAAGGTGCTGTATTTTCTAACCTCTTCCCATACTCACTCCGAGTTGGGAGCAAAATGTTCCTGGTGTGCTGCCAGCTGAACCTCTTGCAGTGCTACAAAGCTGGCTCCCTCCCATGCCTGTACTCCAGGGATGCGCTCCCACAGCATGGGCTTTTTGTCGGCTATTTCCTACATGGCTGGCCTTCTCTTCCTTTCCGGCACAGGACTGAGCAATTACAAGTCAAACTATTTAGAAAAACTGTCCTTAAAGACTAGAGGTAGCAGATCTATTTATTTATAGTGTGCATCTTTCTGGAGAAAATTGCAAAACCTATATTATGTTAAAAATGTACATGCAGTCATCTTATGTTTAGCATGGCACTTAGACCTATTTGAGACAGCAATGTAATTACTGTATTCACTCTTTCGGATGGGTTGGGATGAAGTAAAATGTACTTTATCTGCATTTTCTTTCAACTTCAGAATTATATGGGGATCTAACTATCATCTATTCATGTTAACCAGGCAAACACAGACTGTCTTCCTTACAATATATTAAGAAAAGGCTTAACACTTCATTCCACTGTAACTTCTGGCCTCTTTGTTTAGCAGCTGTTCACATCTTATTTTAAGCTTGTAGGCTTATTACTTGACATTTATTTGCAAAGAACAACAGATGCCATCTATTACCCCACCTATCTTTATAGAGTACTTAAGTCTTTTAGTGTATTCCTCCCATTACTGCATTTTTAAAATATAAATTTTTCTTTCAAGTGCATTCTGAAACTCTGGAAATACTACTGCTTTCTGCAATTACTCTGCAAACAGGAAAAAAAAAAAAAGCATGTTATTTGGGGAAAAAAGGTAGAAACAGCAAACAGAACACAATGAAAAGCAAATGCTTTGCTCATGTGAATGCTAATTTGTAGTTTTAAATCATGAGGTATTGGACCAGTTTCTGACTTTAAAATTAGATTCCTTTTAATATAAAGAGGCAGCAAGATAAAACATTTTGTGGCGTTTGTCAGCAAAGGGGAAGGCACGAAGCTCGAGGAGAAGTGTTATATAACATGCCCTATAAATGCTTCTGTATTTATAGTACTTTATTAGTACTTTTGCTGAGATTGCAAGCCTGAAGATTTATTCCTTATATAGCAGGCAAGCATTGCTTTACCTCAGCTGTCCTGTCAGCGTTTAGGCTCTCCCAGTGTGTCCTATTCTTGGCTATGAGCTCAGAGAAGAGAGTTCAGTATGCAGAAGAGTTGAGTCCCGCATCTTTACTGAACTTTCTGTCATAAAAGCAGCTTTGTCTTTGGTGCTCAGATAATTTGGGGAGAGTTTAACCGTTTATCTCTGAGTAAAAGGTCACACTGACAGTAAACACCTTATCTCTGTTTTTTTATTGGGTTTATTTCTTCAGGTGTGTTGTTCCTAGATGTATGATAAGATGAAATAAAATGGAAGCCTGTGAGAAGCAGCTCTAATCTCCTCTTCCAGGCCAGGCTGTGAACAGCTCTGGTGTGTCTGGGCAAGACCTGGAAGAAGTTTCCTTTTGTGTGACTCCACTCACATGTGCTTGGGGTGTAGTGATACAGCAGGCGCTTACTGTCGCACAGCAAGTCTGTGGTAAGCCAGCCACGCTGCCCTAACAAGACCATCCCTCCACCTCCCACGGGACCCTAAAAACTGAGCTGGCAGGGGCTCCTGGCAGTGCTGCCCACAGCGGAGCAGCCCAGCACTCCCTGCTCTGCCGCAACAGCGTCAGAGCGGGATATGTGTCTTCATTGTTGACGCTTCAGTTAAAAGTCCTTGTTTTAGCACAAAACCCACAGAAGTGGAGTGTTTTAGCTTAAAAAGTGGGCTGCAGACAACGGTGGCTGAGGCAGAGGAACAATTCCTGATCTGTCCCCAGTCACTCATAGCTGGATTTGCAGAAATGTCCTGGACAGATGCAGCAAAATTCTCGTGGACTAATCTGCCCAGATCCTTCATCAGGTAATGCCCATGTCCTACATATAGCTATGTCTTCATTTGAGATTTATTCTCTTGGCTTCTAGAGATATCAGTGCCCACAATCTTTTCTGGCCTTGTGCTGTGCTAGAAATCTCTGCATACTTTCTGCTGCCTGTGGCCAGATCCAAATTGTGAGCATATGGTACTCCCCATTAATCCTTGCAATTATTCTTTTACAAGCTTCTGGCTGCCTGGTTGGACGATGCCTTCTCACAGCCATGTGTTGGCTCTAGCACGGCTACTTACAGTCGCTAAGAAATTCTGCGTCACAAACTGTCTAGTTTTAGTTGTCTATTTTCTCTTAGGAAATTCAAACCAGAGGACACAAATACATAGAGCAAGAGTGTGTGAAGCAAGAGGGTTTTAATTTCTTGACATTTCCAATATGTCTGTAATTAATTTGCTTTTAAACAGAGGCAACAGTCCACATGAGTGTGCTCAGACTTGAAATTTGGCTACTGGGAAGAGATGGAGGAAGGAGCTGGAGCTGGGTCCTACTCTTATGCCCTTTAACTCCAGGCAGACTGGGCATGTTCTGGCCTCCCCACCTGTTTCAGATATTTAAAATGGGATCTCTATCTATCTATTATTTTGCTCTGTTATTTATTAGTTTCAAAGCACGCAATTCAGTCCTTACAATTTGTGATTGTTACAAGTTAAGCAGTGGACTAGAGGAACTGCCCTTCAGTAAAATGTGAGGTGATGTTAGCACAGGAATTAGCTCCACATCTGCAGGGAAGCTATTTAAATGTAGATAAACATATATTTTTATTAGCTGTTAGGTTGCTAAGGAGTTATCCACTCCAAGTAATAGTAATTTCAGTTAAATTTAGACACATACTAAAGTTAGCACGTTAAATAACAGGAGGAATGGACATGTTTAGAAACTGCTAAGTTATACTTAAACAGGCTTGTGCCTGTGTTTGCAATGGCAACAGTTCTAGTGCTTTTGTTGAAGTGTGAGGACTGCCCAGGTTACCCCTCTAAGAAAAGTGCACGAAGCGAAGCGGGTCTCCCTGAGCCAGCCCCGCGGGATTTTGATTGTACTGTAGCAGGTGGATGACCATGGGCACTTGTGTCAGCCACAGTCTCTCCAGCACCCCTGATGGGTGTCGAACATCAACACTGTCCCCCACCAAGAGGGTACTGCCCTTAGAATCCCTGATTATAAAACAAAACGAAACCCTGGATAACTAGAAAGGAATTCCCCTTTTGTTCTGTAAGCTCCTTGGGTCAAAGGCCCTGTAGAAATCCCAATTATTGTTATTGTTTATTATTCTTGGTAGGAGATGTGGGCAAAACCCGTTCAAACAGGAAGTTCTTTTATAGCTATCTTCTGAGCAACTCTAATCGCATTACATTTTGTCCCTCTTCAAAGACCCCAGAAATATCTCTGTTCACATTTAATGTCTGGATGTGTTTGTTATGTTGATGGTAATTTACTTGCAAAGCATAATTATGGGAAATTCCTACAGCTTGTGATAAAGTGCACAGAGCTGGTCACCACAGCAGGCTTTTCCTTATTTTCAAGTGACCCCTGACTCATTCAGAGAAGTCAAGACCTTTTCTGGGGAAACAGCTCTTTGTCAGTGACTTTTTGTTGCAAAGATTCCCCCCACCCCCCCCCCACTTACTGCAGTAAGATTTGGAAAGTGAAGATCCATTTCTAGGGCTGCTTCTTCCACGCTTTCTTGGCCCCTTTTTGGTTTTTAAACTGTCACATACTACTTACTTTTAACTGGTGGAACAATAACTCTTAGCTATTTTTCTGAAACCAACTGTGTAGTCACTCTACAAATATGGGATAGTTGTATGTGAGTTCAGAAGAGGTAAAACATGTTAGAGTTCACAGCCCATGCCTGTTTGTCATGGATATACCTGGTTCCACTGTGGAAGCTGGGGATCGTTTTCATCAGCTGAGATGCTGGCTCTGCATCCTTGCCAGGTTTCTGTGGACATCTATTCCTTCTCTTGTTCTCCATCTGCGTGAATTTAGGGTCTCTACTAAACAAAATGTCATTTCAGCTATGTGAGCATGAAAGTGTTTCGAAACGTTAATTAATGTCTTGCTGTGCTATTGTGTAGGCAAAGTGGAGACAATAAAACCAAGATTAAGCTATAATCCAGTTTTAATGATTGTGGAAAAAATAATAGAGGAGCAACTATGAGACTTGGTACAACAAATATTTACCTACTGTGTGCAATAAACTTGCTCGTAACAGCCCTGGGATTCCACTGCCTGCCGCTTGCAATGGAAAGGGAGAGGAAATGGGCAGTTTGCAGAACAGCACAGTCCAGTAGCTTAGCTGTCAGCAGAGACCTTGGTGGAAGGTAAGAGTCCCAGCTGAGCGTAACTACATTTACTAAGCATTAGAAAGACAAGATACTTCGTTCAGGGAACACAAAGAGAGAAGTTCTGTCTGTGGCGAAAGCATTGAGCCTTGCTGAGTTCACGGGTGCCAGTGCTGTGGTCACGGTTCCTCCCAAGAGCTGGTCATGGTGGGATTTCTGTCCTGCACCCCCATGAGCTGTAAGAGAGCTGCTGTAGTTCATCAAGGAGCTGGCTCTTAAAAATATCTGTTTCTCCCCAGTTGTGAGCTTCTCCCTTGTAAGACCCTGCAGCTGTTTCTAAGCTAAGGCAGCATCCTAGGACTGTCCTGAGAGCCTCAATGCTTCCTAGAGCATCTTCAGGACACCATGAGATGTCTTTAGCATGTCACTTCTGTTCCCAGGCCAGCCCTGCTCTTTGCAATGTGGTGCTTGGAAGATGGCTTTTGCACTACTTGCAGCAGAAAATTCTCATCCAGTTGGATAGTGAGGCCACAGCCCTGTAAACTCCTGTAATAAGGACAGGGTCCCATCCAGCCATGCATGAATAAGACAATCAGAGAAGAGTTAGTGAACATCTGCATTAACTGCCTGGACTTATCCCTTACTGATTTCCCTATGCTTAACAGATCTAATAAAAATCTACAGTCAATTTAAAAAGAACACTGTAACGAGCTTTAAGCGCAGCACTGATGGCTGTACACTGAAAAGACTTTGTAATGGTGAGCACAGTGAAGTCCTACAATAGATTACATGGGCAGGCAGCAGAGTCTGGAATACAGACTGGAACGTGGGAAAAAGGATCCTCATTTATCAGAGGGAAATGGACTTAAATTTATCTCCTGAGGCCCCTTCCAGTATTACACCTGCAGTGCTGCTACATGGCACCTCTGGTCTTTCACAACGAGCTACCTCTTGCGAGGCTATGTGCCAGTAAGAATGCAGAGGGTTCACCACCAAGACCGGAACCTTATCTTGATGTCGTGGACCTTAGCCTTATCTGTGCTGCATCTCCTGCCTAGCCCCTGAAAAGCATTTCATAGACTCTTCTTTCCCCACAGACCAGATGTGCCACCTTGCTTTTTGGACCAACTATCTCTTTAAATTCCAGTAAGAACGCTGTACAGTGTTTGACCTTCTCTTTGAACCTTTCTGGATTTTACACTAGTATTGAATATAGTTCCATATGTAGGTTTATACATGTAGTTACATATCTATCTATATACATTTTCATTTCTGTTTCCTTTATAAAGGCCTTTATATTGTAGTTTAGCCTATTTAATTTTCTTGCTTTCGTTAACACTCTTATTTGCAATTTTTTTTTGTGGAAAACAAAAATAATACATGAAATTTTCTGTGTATTTTGTGTTGTAATCTGCCAAAGGTGGCATTTTAAGCTGTATTTTCAAGTATAGATTTTCTTCCATAAGGAAGGTGTTATCAACAGATATTGTAGGTGATGGAATCTTTGTATCTAAAAGTCATGTTGATCATGAGATCACCTATGTTATTTACATTTAATTTAACACAAACTAGAGCACCTATTGTGTTGTAAATTCTCTCCCAAGAAACTGCTCAACTCGGACATCAGTAAAGTCAAGAGACTGAGTTTCTGAAAAGTAGCATGTATTAAAACAAACAAAATTTTAAAAAAAACCACAAAGAATTCTGACTATCCTGATAAGTAATAGCTTTTTAAGAGTGAATAATTTTCAAGGTAAGTTTAATTGCAGTAATATATCTGTGGGAATATTTTTTGCTTACAGATTTAAGCTTAAAAGTCTGTCTTTTTTTTTGTCAGTCATAATGAAAACACTACTAATAAGTGAGCATAACTTAAAAAGTTCATTTTTACAGAATTAGCATGGGCCTCCTGTTATGTTAGAGCACGAGTTCAGCTGAAATTAAGTTTTGGACTAAAGGGCATGTTTCTATTTTAGCTGTTCTTTAATAGCTCCCTATTAAATTAGTGTTACATAAACTAAGCTTTAGCATAGTTATATTTTTTTTATCCCTTTTTACAGTCAGTATAATAAAGATATAGCACTTGAGGACAGAAAGTAATGAAACAAGCTGTCAGAATATTCAGCCAAATCTTCTTTTTCAGCTTAAAGTGCACTTGTGAAAGGAAGGGCAGCTCTAGAGGATTGATGGCATTTCTGATTCCGTGGCCCTGTCAGGAGAATGACATATGGAATCTCTATACCCTAGCATAAAAGCGATACAAAAAATATGAAAAGCCCAACAACGAACAGACCCCTCTGAATGAGAAATGTTTTATAATTCTGCTATATCAGACTTGGAGATGAGGAGAAAGCTTGAATCAAGCTTGAACCCAAGGGTCTGAGAGGAAATGCCTCATAGAAAGGAGCCAGAGCCCTGAAGAAAGAGGCCATGACCGTCTGCCCACTCAGCTGTCGAGGCTGAGAAGGAAGAAGCAACCACTTTGTTAGACACTTGGGGACGCCTCCAAAGACATTTTAAACCAGACCGTGCACAGCCACATGTTTCGGTCACAAGTCTTGCATAAGCTGTAAAATGTTTAGGAATAATCTTCCTCATTTTGGTCAGAGAACAGTACACTGCTTTATTAATAGTATCCTATTAAGTAATGTAGTTGTCTGTTTAAACAGCCTTATGACTTAACGCATGGATGACCTTACTCTGCCAATATGCATTCATTGATATTTCTTAGGTACAAAAATGTGCTGGCTTGCAATAGACCGATATTCTTGTGTTTGTCATGTATAAGCCTTCCACTGCAGATAGCGTGTTTAATTTCTGCCAGCCACCTGCAGAAAAACTGCAGGCATAAGATGGATGGCCACCGAAGCAACACTGCCCTCAATTTCTTACCTATATCCTATCTTCTCTAGCAAGTGAATTGGCCTTGGCATGTGTTTTGCATTTCAGAAACCCACTAATTCTAATTTAATGCTTTTAAACTGTTATACTTGCACCAGCGGTAATCATTAGTCTTAATGTATTCTGGGCATGTGTCTTCCAAAGAGCATGCTAAAGCAAGGAAAGAGATTTATGACACGAATGAGATAAATTACAGAAACAAAATAAGCATCTAAAACTTATTAAAATGGATTAAGCTCAGGGGAAGGTAACTTAAGCACTAGATTTTTAGAATAATCTGGAAGCAATGGAAGGGAATATTTCACACCCTATCAGTAACAGCTGTAGAACCTATCAAGCAAGCAAACAACAAAAAGGATACTTCTATTCAAAATTAAGTTAAAAAAAAAGAACAGTAAGAACACTTTCCTGTTGTATGTATTTTTGTGAAAGACACTTAATGACCACTTAGGAAGTAACTAATATGAAGAAAAGTTTCTTACTGGCAGGTAGTGCAGTTTCCCAAAGGACTGCATGGTATGACACTGGTTATTAATGCTGCTGGTGTAGTAAGAATATGATATTGGAGAAGACTGGTAAAGATGCATGGTTCTTGGTCACTGTGCTTTTGTATAATAAGACTTGTGTCATTGAAGGGAGCTGCAAGAAAGGGCTGATGAATTACACTTGATCTGAAGGAGCTGATAAGAAAAGCACAAGTCGGGGAGCCATGTTGTGTGTATTTGGATTGAATTTTGCAAGAATATCCTGGTGTCTACATTTGCAGGGAAGGGACGCTCTACTTAAAACCGTGAAGAGTGACAGCAGTGTTTGTTCCTGTGTGAGCTGGTGGCCCAGGGCTGCTGGTTCTGGCTGCCAGGAGCTGCATGTTCTCCCTAGCTGCCCACTCAGTCACTGCCCAGAAGATGTAGTTCAGCTACGAGTTGTGCTGGCTCAGCCCAGTGGTCCATGTGGCCTAGTGTCTTGTCTCTGCTTTGGAGATCTGGGCACCTGTACGCGCATGCTCACATGCCAGGCATCTCGCCAAACCTGCACCACAACACAAATCTTCCCTTTGCTATTCCCCAAACCAAGGTTGGATGTGATCTCTTCTGGAGGTCTTTGCTGAGCTCAGATATACGTCCTGTGCTCAGTCAGAAGGGCATTTGGACTTCAAATGGACACAGTATGTTGAGTGATATTGCATTCCCTGTGCCTGCAGGCATCTCTCCAGTGCTGTCCCCCCACTCCTGGCTCATCCCAGCTGCTTCCCTCCTGCTGCTCGTGCCGGCAGCCCAGAGGGCACATGCTGCTACAGCTAGATCTGGGTCTGATGGCAGCTCATGCCTCTGCTGCATGCTGTTTAGCAGTCAGGTTGCACCTTTTCAGAGTGAAGCTTACATTTCTGTTCATTGCAACAGAACGTAAAAGAAGATACCTCTGTACTGCCAGCCTGCAGGCTTGCCAGCACGGTGCAGTGGGAGTGTTGCTGACAGCGGTGCGCATCCAGGTTATAAAGGCAAAATGACCTGAGTGGTGGTTACTAGAGGAGCTGTGATGACTGTGAGAAGAGACTATGCATAAGGGGAAAATAGACATCAGACAGCCAATATATCATAGTAAAAAGTAGAGTGAAACTGAGAAACAAGTTAGTGTCAACAAGAAGTGAGGCTAAAGCATCGCTGTCTTTGTTGCATAGCTGTTGTAGCCCATATGGGCTTTTATTGGGAACAGTCACTGATCACGCGTACCATATGGGCAGCAGCATCTAAGCTTAGTGAGCTGGAAGTTTAAACTATGCATTTCCTTACAGTTAGTGGTGTTAGTATGAGCCAAAGTGATATTAATTTTAATTAGAGCTGAATGAAGGAAAAAAAAAAAGTAATTTCCATTTGTTCCACTAAACCCCCAGATTTCCCTTTTGGCTCCATGTGGAAAGCCTTATGTCAACTTTCCAGTGAATTTCTGTTTGTAGAAAGAGAAAGCAGTGGAAATGCCCATGCATACTAGCCAAAGTATTCACACTCTGCAGGTAGCTGTGATTATTCTGAAAGCAGCTTGTAGATTTGGTGGTTTGTAAACTGCAGAAGGGAATCGGCGACAAAAAACATGCCCAAGGGACCACTTGCACAATGCAAATTCAGAAAAACAAACCTTTAAAGTGATGTGGAGAATTCATGAGTTATTCATCATTTGAAGTATTTTTATTTAAACCATCTGGTGGGTGATCTGTAAGAATAATAAAACATCACTAAATCCAGGTGTCTACTCAGATCATTACAAACAGATAATAGGGTTGCATTCCAGTAGTGCCTTCCAGGTTTTGAAGTATCCGTGAAGAAGTCAGCTCTTCAAATTAAATCCTTATCTGGATCAAAATGAAATACAGGGGCTACAGCGTACACCTGGGCTATACAGGTATATGCCACAACATAGTCTGCGGTCCTTTGGCCTCACTAGGATGTGGCAAGAACATTTCGTGGCTCTTCCATGACCTGCATGCACACTTTTCAGGTAGAAACCAGGGTATAAAGGGAAGGGGACAGGACCGGGCCTTGCCCTGACAGGAGTCGGACACGGCTATGGTGTGTCCCTGCAGCTGGGGAGCTCCTCTGGGCAGCCCCAGCCTCGGCACGGGCACTGCTTCACTGCCCCATGTTCCTTCCAACACAAGAAGTAAGAACACGTCGGAGCAGCGCGTTTTGATAATCCATTATGCTTCGCCTTGTTATCTTTGCGCTGAGTCCTGTAGATAACGTGTTTTTCATTCAAGCTTATCTTCCAAAGATACAGCTAGTCTGGATTTGAAGATAATGAGAGGTGGAGAAGCCGCCATTCCCCATTCTTTCTTCATATTAGATTTTAAAGTGTTTCTGAATAGAGATTTTAAGATTTTTGGAATGGGGTGAGTTTGAAGGTATATATTTCCATTTTCTGTTGTCTGTCTAAAAGGCTGTGAGAAATGATTTTGCCTTCAGAGGGAGATATTGAAACCTAAGTCGAAGCACTTAATTTAAGCAGTATGAAAATACACAAAGCCTTTCTACTTTGGCTATATACGGAATCTGGCCACTGCCTTTAAGAAGACTGAAAACACCTAAAATGCAAGCACCAGTGTATATGCATAAAGTAGGTCAGATTCTTCCCTCTGCTGCAAGTTTAAGAGCCTTCTCTTCCTTGATAAAATCTACCCAGCTAATTAGATTTGCCTCTTCACATAGCCCTAACTCTTACGTTAGGCAGTGACTTGACAACACTGGTTTTAAAAAAAGTGCGTGCATGTCTGTGTGTGCATTTTTCTGATATAGCTGCAGTGTGTCAGATGCCAAGGAGGAAGATACTGTTTTGAGAACAAACATTTGTTTGAAGCATACCTGTACCCGAACAATTTCTTTCACTGCTGAGGTTGTGTACTGACAGGAAGGAGCTTGTGCTGACTATTAATAAATAGGAAGAAATGATGATGCGTATTTTCCTTTGTCTACATAATGTATCAAAAAATAATTTACAGTATCATTAGTATGTGTGTGGAGAAAATTGAAACTAGCAAGACACTCCTGTCATCCTGCTGACTGGTTTAGAAATAGGACCCAGTTTTTCTTTATTAGCTCTTCCTCAGTATAGTCTCTTGAGTCAGAAAGTCTCTCTTAGATGTGGGAATATAGTGTCTGATATAGAAAGACCTTGATCCTGACAGGGGTTGTGGAAAACTAACAGGGAAGAAGTAAGTCTTACCAAGCACAGTGCAGAGAAGCAGCACAGTTGCTTTGAATTCTTGTGGTTTACTCCTGTTGAGGTATGCTCCTCATCTTACATCGCTGTAAGGTTGGGCTGAGCAATGTGAAAGCTGGTTTCTTTCAAGATGAGTGAGTACCCCTGCAATGTCACCCTGTCAGTGGATTGATCAACATTAGAACTGGAAGGATGACGCTTCAAGATGCTGGAACCAAGGAACTGGGCATTGCTTGATGCCAGCTGCTCTCCACAGCTGTGGTCCAGACAGCAGTACCTGGAGCTAACTAGCTCCTTGATCCCCTTCTCACTAATTCCATCTGTTCTCCGGTCTTTGGCAAATTTTCTCATCTTTTTAGCTTTCAGACACTAGTGATAATAGATCATTGCAAGAATGGATCCATTTATCCAAGGCTGTTTAAAGATCTGAAAAGGATGCACTTCAAAGACAGGAAAATGGGACGCAGTGCAGGTGAAAAGGGGAGAGGGACACACAGTCAGATTAAATTAGCCTTTCTTCTATATGCAAACAAAGAAACCGATTTCTGTCTGCCTTTTCAAATGTCTTGCTATAATAGCTAGGGGGAACATAAAATGGGATAGATCTCAGTTGAAATGGAAAGTTTAGAGCTGAGCTAGGAGAAAGGCCAGATCTACTGGGGAGGGGAGGAGGCGGACAGGGATGCAAGGCTGGAATGTGTAGCTCCTCTGCTTGGCAAAACCGGCTTATAGAGACAGGGGGTTGCCAATGCTGAGACTGCATGCTTCCGAGGCAGATATCCAACCTGTGCTTTGAATGTAATGAAAAATGTTTCAGTTGTAAATGCAAGCATTGTTGCAAAAATGCGGAGGTTGGCACAGAATCCCAGTCTGCTGCAAGGAAAAAATAAAAATGCAGTATGTTAGGAAGCAGGAGCAGTCATTGGAACTTTCTCTGCCATAGGAAGAGAAAGTAGGCAGAAAGCCTGGAACAGAACTGCCTCAATTTTATTTGGAGGTGTTACCGATCTTGCTATGAGATTAGACAGACAAGATGGCACAGTTTATGCGATGGGATTATCAGCGGGGTCAACAACCAACCCTGAGGTGTACATACAAATACTGATGTCCTTTTAATATTCTAAATCAATATATCAGGGAAAAGTCAGGTAGCGGTACAATTAAAAGATTAGTTGACATTTTTTGGACAAACAACACCTGGACCTACAACTGTCTGTCTTTTCTCATCTCTACCCAAATTTAAATACTGGAGAATGCAAGATCATTTGGCCCCTCTGTGACAATACTGATTTTGTTCAGTTTTGTTTTCCTTTTTTATTATAGTCTTGTACATTGTTAGAGAAAAGGGTTTTGGCACAGCATTGATATTTTTCTCATTTCTGGTTCATCCCCAGGGCTTTAATTTGTTCATTTTCAGCAACCTTCTTAATTGGCTTATCTGTATTAGCATCAGCGTGTGAAAGGTTTAGGACAAAAATGGACTAAGTGTTGTGAAAGAAACACCTGCACCCTTTGTAGGAAAAAATGGAGTGCATGCCTATTACGAGAAGCTGAAGAATGGTTGAGAGTCTCACTGCCTGTAGAGATGGAAAGAATAATGCAAAACTTAACCTGTTCAGGAATTGAACTGGACAAATTTCATGATATAGCCCTAATATATAAAGAAAAGGTAGGTATAAAGACAGTCAAAAGTGCTACAAAACTTAGGTTATAAATGCTGTAGGTTGTGTAAGACACTTAGATGTGGCATGTGAGATGGTATTTTCAAATGATGCTTTGCATTCATCTGATAGGTGCAGATACCACTGAGAAGGTATTTTGCCAAGATGACCAAGGAGGAACTATGAGTATTTGAGAATCCAATTATTTAATGCCATACCTGCAGGCCCAGCTCAATATTGTAAATAGATCTCCAGTCTTTTGCAGGGCAAGTATCTTCACAGAAAATGGCATATAAACTTGCATCTTCATAATATATAAATGGCTGGCAGACGTGCCACGTCAATGCTCTTCTAAGACTCAGGAGCCTATGATAGGGTCAGGCTCCTCTCTGAATTTTTGATTCATCTGCCCTTTCTCAGAATCCAGTGGCTAAGAGGTCTGTGTCTTAACTACAGGTTCATGTGCTGGAAAAACCCGTTACTTGTTGTGAACTTGTCTCCTGCTACCTTCATCTGAGGTTCCCTACCTCTTGTGCTGGAAGAAAGAGGGAGCAACTATCACACAATTTATGATTTTACAGACTGTTTTATCTTCCCTCAGACACCTTTCTTCTAGCCTGAGGGTCCAGCCTATTTAACTGCTCTACAGATGGAAACTATTCCATATCTTTGATCTTGTTTCTTTGAACCTTTTCCAAGTCTGTCTTCGCGGGAGGTGGGCAGAGGTATGGGATGGACAGGCAGAAGAGAGAGGATTGACTAAAGCTGTAGCATTCAAAATGTGGGTGTAAGAGGTTACAGTATTTAATTATGGTCTCTGCTTTGTTTTTTATTCCTTTTTTAACAATTCCCAATTACTATTCTGTTTGTTGACCTAAGCATTAAGCTGCTATTTTTACTTATCTACAGTAATTCTAACATCCTACTCCCAAGTTTAGTAATTAGTCTAAAGATTATGAATCATTGCTGTGTTTTTATTTACTGATTTTTGTCTGCCATCTTATTGCCTTAGCACTCAGCCTCCTAAGGTCTTCTACTGTGCCATGAGGAGAACCATGCAACTACCTCCTCCCTTCCCTTGCTCCTGCTGTGTGTAGGCAGCTCGGAGTAGCTGGGGCACAGCCCCTATCTTGGGTAAAGCTATGGGTTTTATCCTTCAGGCTCTGTGTTTCCCCACCTGACATTTCCCAGTCAAATACGAATGCTCTGTATCTTTATCTTGATGAGGCACTTGTCACAAATAATTGTAGGCAAAATAAAATGTTCCAACCAAAACGTTCCCTGCATAAATTAACGATCTTTATACCCCTATCGCTATGCACCGCTACAGCACTTGGAACCACAGCTTCGTTTAGAGCTCGACAGTGCAATCTACAAACCAATAAAACTATTCTGCTGTGATTTTACATAAATTACTGCAGATCACTTCTCACTTGTGATGTTTGAATTCTGTTTTGGTTACTGTATCTGCTTGAAACAACAGCTCCCTCCCCTAGTCTCCAAAACTGAACTTGTTAAAGGATTTTACATAGTTTGGTGACAGTAACCAGAGCCATAAAGGAAGAATAATTACATGATTTAATGATTTTTTTTTTTTTTAAAAGACAAAACTCACTCTCCACCACCCACCACCATTGTATCAGAATCATTGATATTTAGGATAGAAAGCATATCTGGCTATACAAAGCATTTCCTATTAAGTTGTCTACATTGAAATGATAAACTTCCTAATTAGGTTATTCCATTCCATCTCTTTTTATGGCTCCCCAGTCTGGAGTATTTTATGAATAGTTCATGCTGTGGTGTACTTATTAATATGTTTCTGCAACCTAAATGGCATAACTAGTTGCATTTTTATCTCAAAGGTTCAATTAAAAAGTAATATAGTAGGAGGTAGGATTCCCAATTACCGAGTGTGGAAAAGACACCTATTCTGTTCTCGCTGTTTTTCATCTCAGACATAATTCAGTTGGTTTTTTTCCCCAAATAAAATGTAGCTTTTCATCCCTGTGGAGGAAGGAGAGAGGTCACAGAGACCTGTGGAGACCACATATAATGATGTCTATTTTTACCTCCACTTTTCTTTAAAGATACAATTAAATTTGTAGTACACTCAAATTGTAGACACTGTACACTCTGTCTTGTAGACAAGAAATTATTTTCCTGTCTTGTAGACAAGACAGGAAAAGAAATTTTCATCACTGTTTATTGTAATTGGAAAATACTAATTTTTCTATTTCAGGTTCATTAATCAAGCCTTTATAAGTACTTTAGAAGTAAAATGAAATAAATTTACATTTTATTTCTTAAAAGTGTTTCACTTTGGAAACTTGTAAATAGGTACCACCACTCTTTTAGAAAATGTCAGAACATTCTGACAGATGTAAATCTGTAATTTAATATTCATAACATAAAAGCACTTAAAACCTCAGATATAATTTCCAAGGACAATAATTGTGAATAGTGTGAGCAGTTTATTAGTAGTCTGCTTTTCTTCTAGTGAGGTATTCACAATAGTTATTGTAAAATTAAGCTTTCAAAGTTAGAATATTTTCCATTACTGCTTGTAAATGAATTGTGCTAAAGAAAAGAAGTAATGGCTGTAGCATTTACTGAAAAAACTTGTCCACCGGGGCAGTCCTAGAGAACTTGGTCTCGTATTCATGGGAAACCCCCCACATTAAGAAGTATTTTACAGCTGCCAAATCTTTGTTTCTCACACAGGAGGCAGCTTGAAGAAGACAATGAAGCCATAAATGAACTAGGACATTGAGCAATAATTTCATGTTCAGTCCTACCAAGTAGGACTGTGTGCCTCTTGAGAGATGCAATGTTCCCATCTCCCACAGAGTCAGTTTTGGCTCAGCACGGCAAATATCCCAGAACGGGAGAGGTTCAGAGTTGTCTGTGGGGCCATGGAAACCAGGGGGATTTCTCACAGAAATAGGTGCTTGCAAGATGGGGTTGTCAGTTATACCACAATGAGGGAGGCAAGCAACATGATCTCGCTGCAATGGGTGTGTTATTAATTACCACCCTGTTGTAGTCAATGGAGAGTTATTTTATTTACGTACTTACTTGAATCTATTTATAAGATGCATATTGCACAATGTTTAGAAAGTAGTGTTTTAAATGATACGGGGTTCTGGCTGATCCTATTTCCTTTGAATTCAGTGAAATCAGTTTTTTTTAAACTAATTTTAAATATATAGACACTTTTTGGATCAGATCGGTGCTTATGAGTTAGGAGGCCGTATCTACGGTCAAATCCTGAAAAGTCTTGTGACTGTACCTTGGTTATGCCCAGCAGGCTGGACTCACCATGGATGTAGATGCAGCAAACACTGTGACATGTGGGCTGTATCCAGGAGATGTAAATCCTGCAGCTGGGATGGACTCAGTCGCTAGCATTGTTTTATATGGCACCTGCAGCTCGGTATGGTGACGCAGTTAGTTGTTTTTCAACGACTTGCAAGGTCACAAAGTAGATTTTTGAGGGGTTACTTGTAAGGTCTAAATAAAGCAAATCTCTTCAGTGAAAAGACAAGAGCAGAAATCTAAGATATTAAACATTTCTTTTTTAACTGAATTGGTTTTCCCTGCTCATTTTTTCCAGGAAGACACAAAGCCAAAAAACTTAACTTTTTAGCCCTTTCAATTTGACATATTAGGTGGCCATTAGCTGAGGGTACACACCTATGTTAGTCTCATCCATGTCTCTGTGTTATACCCAAATTATTCCTTTTGAGGCAGGAGTTCTGAAAAAAATGCCAATGTTAACGAACCTTATTTTTAAAAGAATAAAAATATGCATCTATCCACAGCTTTTCACAAAAATATTTTTATTAAATATTAGTCTATCTCCACATGATTGTTATTTTCAAGAAAGTAAGTCTTGGACCACCGAGCTTTTTTTCTCTGTTAAACATTGGTTTGAGTGTGTGTATAGAGTAGTTCCTGGGCCTCTTTCCAAATCATATAAACTTTTTCCTTAAAAGATCTGAAAATTGACATAATTTAAGATAATAAGGTATTTTCCCCATTAAAATGTTCCCAAGATTAGATCACGGCTTGGCAAAATAAACAATTTAATTCTTTGGCTCTTTTTATAGGGAGTTCATTACAGACAGGTTTCAGATTGGGGCACGGTTCACTGGCAAGAGTGAGACTCCAAGCGTGGCTCTTTTGCTGTTTTGAGACTGCACACAGTGTCAATAGAGATTTTGTGGGATTTGAAATTTAATGGGGTTTTATACTCTTCTCTAAAGTGAGACGATAAAATAAGGCAATAAGTTTCATGGACAAGATGCTTCTAACATCCCACCTCACCCCCTGACTTTGCTTTCGGAATTGTCATCCCCATGTTGTTATCCACCCTTTGTTTCCTTACCCAGCCGTCCTCTCTGAAATGCAGGCGCTGATTCTGCAGTCAGGTCAGCATCATCCTTCCTCTTACTTTGCACTGTAGATTGCATCACAGGAGCCCTAAAAGTTTGCATGCAAAAGTGAGTCACTTCTGGACATAGTCTTCTCTTAACTATATTTAGATATTTACATTTTATTATGTTTACATGTGTTTACACAAATTTACGTATACGTGTTTTATATATTTTTATATGCATCTGTGTGCTCAATTAGCAACGTATTTTTGTTACTTTTTCAAGCTGCATATGTGGCACATTGAAACTGCAGATCAAATACCAGCCTGAATACTGTGACAGCTTCACAGACATTCTGTCTTGCTTTATATTTATAGAGTTATATGGCTTAGATCCAGTTATGAAACTATGGTAGTGCAATATATCATATTACTATTAACTATCCCCTCATTATAGAAATATTAAGAAAAGCTGTAACACAAGAACCATAACTGGCAGTATCTAAACAGAACCATAGTAAGTATAAAGAAAGGGTTGGAAATTTCTATTGCAGTAGGCGTGTCATAATAAATTATTTTGGGGACATAAACTAGGATTAAAATCTTTAGAAACTTAGAGTCCATGATTGCCATCACTGCACAACTGTAGAAATAGCCTGGCAATGTAGATGACTAGAACTTGCATACAACTTAGTCGTTCCACATCCGTGTACAGTTCACCATCAAAAAAACCACATCCAAAACCAATGGTCTGTACACCAAATAGCGAACATCTCGGTTGATGGAAAGAGAGGGACATTCAGATACTTTCAGAAAGCTAGGCCTTTGGCATAATGAAAATGAAGATTTAAGCTGTGGCTAAAGTCCATGCTATTTATTCCTACTGCAGTGAGAAAATAGCCTTAAACGTTTAATCCAAACAAGAGCTGTGGTCGCTTTGTGGAAGAGGACTACACCCGTGCAACAATCAAACAAAGCAACAGCATCTCCTTTTGTGAGATTCACACCCATCAGCATGAGTTTGCTATTTTTGTATTTTCTGATGTCTTTGCATTTGTATCTGTGAATAAGGTAATAAAAATAGACATTAAAATACATGACACAAAATACCAGTCTAAAGTATCACAATAAAATGAAAGGTGGCAAGACACAACGCTAGAGAGCATGAGTCACGTAAGGCCTGCAGGGGAACAAAAGGGAGGAGATCTGTCTTTGTTGGCTTTCATTTACGTTAATGTTCTAGCAAAGTCCCAAGCGTAATGAAGGGACTTGCTTTTGGCTGGCTCTGCAGGACCTAATGGTATTGTAGACGTACTGTGAAGAGTTTCAAGCCAAGGTAGGCAGAAACTGTGGCGGTGGTTTGTGAGTGTGCTGCAGCAGCACTCCAATATGGACCTGTGTGATGATGGCAGGGTCACTTTGTCATCTGTAAAATATTCCAAGTTTTATTTATAAAGGCAAGCAGCTGAGACAAAGCAGGACCTAGGTTTCTGAGAGATACTTTTTTTTTTTTTTTTTTTCCAAATTCTTCCCTTCCAGGGTGGAGAAAAAAACCCTGCCCATTCTGGAAAGATATCTACAGCATTTGGATTTTGATCTCTCTATTCAGCCTTTCAAACACCATCCCCTCAAAACAGCATAAAAGACCTGCTGCAGCTAGTATCAAAAGGTAACATGCTTTGCTAAAAAATATATTCTGTTTTTTTGTTTTTTTTTTAATTTTGAAATGAAAGTGCAAAAAGCCTCCATGCAATACAGGGAAAAAAGGGCTATATTCTATTCTGCTGATGAAAAGATACATGTTTTCCTGCTTTTTTGATGACTTATTTCTGATACAACACATTCAATTTTGGTCCTTAAAGGCGAGCCCTGCCTTCCGCTCTCACCCTCCCCAAACCAACAAGCCTTTTTGAATTACATAAAACCTTGTTGTCAAAAATAATTTCCTTGGGTGGATTCTGAGCCTCATCTGAGATGCATTGGCGAAGAATGGAGAAAATGCACTCACAATGCAGATTCATCAAAAATGCCAATGAGAAGCCAGTAGCTGGTTTTTGAAGTCATTGAATGGCAATGACTGAAAGGGGCATGACCAAATATCCTTTGTGTTTTTTTTAAAAAAAGGATTTTATCTATCATTCTGAATGACCTATAAACTAGGAGAAATAATTTAATCCATCACTGATGGGTGGTGACTATCATAAGTGCACAGGCATTGGATTTGTCTGTAACAGTTCATGGAAATGTCAGAAAATGTAAGGCCTTGTCAAGAAAAAAGGAGAGAACAGGAGTTTGGAGTGCTGAAGGTCAGTTTACAACAGCTTGCTGTCTAGGAAAGTGAGAATATTTTTCTTGAGTAACCCTGCAAACAAGGGCATTTGAATAGTCATTCATTAATATAATATAACTATTAGTTAAAGTTTAACAAGTCAGCCTATGTATGCTGCTATGTTGTGTGACATTTCATAGCAACAGCTCTTGAAATATTTACTTACTTGTTGTTTCCTTACCATTAATAATGAAATACCCAAGATCCTGTTTGCATTTCCCTTCTGTTAAACAAACCACGCTTATTTGTAGACTTAAATGGGCCACATTTTCTGGTGTGAGCTACCAGATTTCAGCTATTTTTACATGGAGCAGCTTACCCTAACGTCAGAGTGAAATTTATGTAGTTATGACTTTGCTTCTAGTTTCTTCAGTGAAAGTTTTGTATGATTTATTTCATAAGCTCGTTGCTTTCTGTCTCATAATCCAAAAGGCTGCATCAGAGAATAGTTGATAGGAAGCTGGGTTTGCTCACCCAGGGGTGTGTTCTTTGCAGAGCAGGTACTGGGATGCAGGATCATGTTTCTAAATGCAGATATTCAAGTATTAGGTGTCAAAATAGAAGTGCCCTGATTTACAGTATCGTAAAGATTTGCAGCTTCATTGCGGTGAGCAGTTAAACCTTGACATCGCTGAGCTTTCTAGTGAAAGGCTCAAGCTCTCAACTGTTAAGTTGAAGAGGAAACTATGGCTGGTGTAAATCAAATTGATTAGAGACGCAATGAAAGTAACAAGCCCAGTGCATAGGCATATATCCCTCTTCTACCCTACATGGCAAAGAGGAGGCAGCAGAACATGGATACAACCTCAGCAGCCGCAGCAACATCTCCTCAGCATGAGGCTATGGCACCATCTACGGGTGAGAGTGCTGTCCAACCCCCTTGTCCCCATTTCCCCTTCTCTCAAATAGGAATTTGAAAAAACCACAAAAGCGTTGCTGTAGTTTTGGTTCCAGGTGTTTGCCAGCTATACTTTTTGCCATTTGCACGTTCAGTGCAGCGTAAATAGCTGAATCGGGCTGCTCTCCTTAGGGTTGCTCTCCCTGAGCTCCTTACCCCGGGGTGATGAGACACGCACTGCTCTGGATGCTGTCCCTGGCTTGCTTTGCTCCCATCTCCTTAGCCCGGGTCCTTGGGTCCAGCCTGAAATCCAGCTATACTAGACATAAATCCCGACTGCGTTTCTATCATTTCAAAAGCTCCTACAGGTCCAAGGTAATAGTCCTTTCGTATTTTCTAAGAAGAGTTGCTCTCGCCACAGGTTTTATCACAAGCCACCCCAACTATGTGATCCAATAGGCATAGCGATGAAATCTCTGAGGCTTTCAGGTTATGACTCTAGTTCCTTCCTCCTTCCTTTTCTTCACTGCTTTTTATAGTATATGTTGGGAGTATTACCCAGGACACCTGTGCTGCAAATACTCAAAGAGTATTGGATATATTGTATCGGCAACCTCTGTTTTCTCTGGATGAGTTTTCCTTGTGTTCGTGCTATTTCCCCTTCAAAGCTTTGGCTCCATGTTTTATGTACATGTCACCATAACCTGGGTCTAGCAGGACACAGTTGCTCTCTTTTGATGCATGGAGGGCACGGAGGGTGTTTGTACCTGCACAGAACTGGAGCAGTTCTTTCTTGCAAGGCTGAAGCTGGTTGTGAATGTCCCTGGGGATGGAGACACCAGCTCCTCTGTGACAGCTGGCTCAAACAAGTTCCAGTACAATAAAGCTCAATGTGGGACCCCACAGAAGAGGAAGATGACATGTATTTCCAGATCTCCTTGTGAGCTGAATTATCCCTTCTGGTTACCCATGTGCTGCCCTCCCACCACAACCCCACACTCCCCGTCTCTGGCAGGAGCCCCTGGCATCGCTGGGCCATGGGTGATGGAGCTGGTCGGGGTACACTGGCTGCAGCACCCCACCACCCTGCTGCTCCCCTGGCTGGGGTGAGGGGGAACACCCAGAGCCCTCCCAGCACTGCGGGGAGCTGGTGGTGGTGGCAGGGCAGCCCCTGCAGAGGGGATGGGAAGAGACCAGGAGAGTGGGTGGGAACTGGGAGAGGGAAATTAAGGTGGGACCAGGGATGGAACTAGGGCCCCCTGCCACACTCCCCCTGACTCCCACTGTGCCTGGTGCCTTCCCAAGTGAGAAAGTTCCTTCTGCTGTGACAGAGCTACAAAGGGACCACACTGGACTCTCTCTAAGAGTTTTGCCACGCTGCTACGCTTCACAGGAGTTCTGTGAAGGAAACGGAACACCACTGTCTGTCAGCACCAGAGATAACCAACCAACGACTCCACAGTGGGATTCCCAAACCTTTCCCAAATGTGAAATGACTTTGGCCAACATTTAGGCTACTGGTATAGCCTAATTAGCATTCAGACTTATTACACGCAGCCAGGGACATATACTCTTTAATGTCCCAAGTGAGTGGTAGGGGATGTCAAAAGGGAAAACAGCTTCTGTGTTTGCACGGCTTCTGAGTGTCTCGTCAAGATGCTGCTGTGTCTAGTCTCTTGAGAAATAAATTTTTAGTCAAAGTCACATTGATTTGATGTGAAAACCCACATAAGGCACCAATTCAAATAGCAGTGGAAAATGATAGAGGTGTTAATAGATGTGGCAGGTATAAGGAATAATGTTCCTGTTGTAATTGTTTTCTCTTGCACAACATTCATGTGAAGCATCAGCAAAGGTGATGTGAAGGTGTAAAAAGTAGGGCCAGCTCTGAGAACCTAAAACTTGTGTTTCTGTGCCTTGTCCCACCTCTGCAACCTCTTTCCCTACAGTTCTGCATGGCAACTCCCCAGCCCTTTGCTCCATAACCACCAGCACAGCTGGACATGGTGTGCTGCCTCCTCCCACCGCCCCAGCTGCTGAGGCGAGGTTGTTTCTCTTCCCGCTGTACAGGACCCTGGCCACGTCTGAGACCCTTTCCTCAAAAGTGGCTGTGACCAGCTGCCCGCCTACGCTTCAGGCGCGCTGCGTGGCCCACGAGCCCTCGCGTGGGTCTGCTCGGTCCTTCAGGCAGGAGCTGCTGTTTGGGGCAGGACCACCGTACTTGGAAGCCACCAGGAGGGAGAGAAAATGGCCTGTTCCTCCTGGTGAAGCTTCCCAGGGTATTCAGGCGAGGGGCTGAACGACAAGCTATTTTTTTGAAAGGCTTTTTCTCCGTCGCAGGCCTCTGGCGTGGTGAGACGTCTCTTTCGCACCAGAGGAGTTGGGGAGAGGGACGCATCGCAGCCCCGCGGTGTCTTCTGGACATGGCCGGGGGCAGCATTTAGATCCAGGGGCCACAGCCTTGCAAGCCCGTTATTTCCACCCCTCGGTACTCGCAACAGGGGCGATGCTGGCCTTGGTATCTTTTAAGTGAGGTGGAGCAGCGGACGGGAAAGGCGCTTAAGCCCTGCAGTGTTGTCAAAAGCGGATACCGCCGTGCTCTCCCGCAAAACTGCAGCAGGTCCGAGCCTGAGGCAACCTCCGTCCCGGCCACCCCGGAGCTGGCTCTCCGCTCCGCAGCGGGCTGTGTTTCTGCCCGGGATCGGCGAGGCGTATCCCGGGAGCGGGGAGCTCCCACCGCCGCCGGGCTCCGCGCCTCGGGTGCCTGCGCTCTGCCGCCACGGCGCAGGCAGAGGCTGCCGCACGGGCTGGAAGAGCTGAGGGGACTTAGGGACGCCAGCTTTGCTTTATTATTATTTTTTATTTATTTTTTCCCCTCCGGCATTCTTTGGGAGCTTTGAAGCGGGGCGGGGAAGACACCTGGTTTCAAAGCACTCCCTGCTGGGGTGCGGGCTTGCTTTACGGGCTGCACCGCTCCTCTTCAGGCTTTCACAGAACCGCCATCTCGTCCGTACCCCCTCCCGCAGGCAGGCCACGGCCTGGACGACAGAGATGCGTCCTTCCCCTCCCCGGGCAGACGCCTCCGTGCGCCTCGGGCTCCTTGGCGAGGGAGGAGCAGGAGGAGGAGGAGGAGCCCCGCGGCCCCAGGCAGGCCGGCCATGACACGGCGCCGCGCCGGCGCATGCGCGGCAGCGCCGACAAGATGGCGGAGGTGGAGTGAGTGTGGCGGGGCGGCGGGGCCGGCATCGGCCGCCATCGGCGGGGACTGCGCGGCCGCGGGGCCGGGGGCGGCGGCGGGGGAGTCCCGGGGAGGGTCGGGGTACGGTGCTGCTGGCTGTGACCGGCTTCTCCCGCCCCGCAGGCCGAGGCGGCGGATCCCGCTGGTGCCGGAGAACTTGCTGAAGAAGAGGAAGGCCTACCAGGCCATCAAGGCCACCCAGGCCAAGCAGGCGCTCCTCAACAAGCGGAAGGTAGGGGCTGGCCGCGGCGGGGTCCCCAGGGCGGCGGTCCCCGGCCCGGGGGTGCAGCCGGGAGCTGACGGGGCGGAGGAGTTGGCGTTGTCCGGCGGTCTGCGGGTGGCGGCCGGCTGGGAGAGCCTGGCTGTGAGGGGGTGAAGCCCGGGGTGGGTCTGCAGTGCTGCCGCGGCTGTCCCTGCTTCTGTTTCGGAGGAGGGGATCGTAATTTTGTGCAGTCGTGCAGATGATCTGAGCGATCAGCTTCCTCTGCGAAGGGGGATGCCGGAGCTCTGCGGGCGGGCAAAGGAGGGAGTCAGCTCCTTGCTGAGACTGTTGATGGAGTGATGATCCTCTGGGTTATCCCTCAGGGAAGGCTCGAGTTCATTTCTTTGCTTCATTTCTTTGCGTCTTCTGCACGTGTCTCTGAGCCCTTTAAAGAGGACAAAACTTTTTCGGTTGTTATCCTGAAACACAAATTTATTGAAGACTCTTGAGTTGTTGCCTTTAGATCAGTGGTTATCAAGGTGCATGTGTGCATAGTCACACATGGTAAAATGTAATGCTGCTGGGTCGTTGGCCTCCATGGGATTACACTGTCTGAAACTAGCTCATCTTTGTATTGTAAACCTTCATGGAGACAGTGTGTTCTTCTGAGAGTGCGTTTAGTTAGCTGTCATTAGCTAGATAGCTCTGTCAGAGTATAGACGGGTCAACGGGAACCCTTTTTCTGCGTATAGAGTGGCACGCGTTGCTTAATGGAGAAACTCCCTGTACACAGTGTGTGGTTTCCAGACTGGCAGAGCACAGCAAACCTTTACTATTTCAGAATTTGAGACCTGTTCTGCTGTATCGCAGCTAATATAGCCGGTGCCTGTCTTGGAAGTGGCTTAGAGTTTTCCCAGTGAATCTGTTTCTGTGGAATTGGTGGGATTACGTGCAAAACCCTTGCCATTTTTGTTAGATACTGTGTTTATTTTTTTAAATATATCAGTGGCTTGCTGTATTTCTAAGATGGAAGTGGAAACGTAAGCAATAATGTTAAATAGCTACCTCTTAAGATTCTTACAGAAAAATGACCTTAGTGATGAGATTTTGATTAGGTCTGCCTGCTTTGAAAATTCAGACCAATTCTGTGGGTGATTTACAAGGTGAAATAGGACAGAAGACATATAACATTAGATAGTTTAATTTTAAAATGGCCTAATAATTTAGCCAGTAGTGTACCTGATGTATTTATTACTGGGTAACTGCCATGCATGTTCAGCTCCTATTCATGTAAGAAAGCACTATGATGTAAGTGGATGGACTTGTTCATTTAAACATCTTTTTAATTAAAAAAAAGCTTTAAATTTTCCCATAATTCCGAAAAGATTTTTTTTTTCCCCCAAAAGTGACCTGGATATTCTGTGTTCAAATGAGTAATACTTAATAGTTACTTGAATGCTTGGATTTTCTTTGCGTGTGTGCCTTTTTAGAAAAGGAATTTAAATGTAGTTATTTTCTGTTGGATGGTGATTTCTCCTATGCCTAGAAGTATCGTGGGTCTTGCTCTGTTTTTCCTACTTTTTTTTTTTTTCCTGGGGAAAAACTCTTTGTTCACTGTTCATAAATTAGAGCTAGCTGCTTGTAAATTCATATTTTCTCCCTCAGTTCTGTCTCCCTTGGGCTTAGATCATGACATTTATTTTCTTACTGCCCCCAAAACTGAACTTCATTTGGCCTTTGAGATGCAAACCTCTAAGACTGTTGGGAAGGGTGATAATTTCTTATCCTTTTGTCTTTAGCACCAGAAGGGGAAGCAAATCCAGTTTAAACGCCTTGAGGCTTTCGTTCGAGATTCATGGCGTAAACACCGGGATGACACCCGGCTGAGGCGCATGGAGCAGAGACCTGAGCAGACACCTGAGCAGACGGCTGTACCTCAGGAGCACAAACTAGCCTTTGTTGTGCGGATTGTAGAGTAAGAAGCTTTTGTTACTCCTTACCTTTACTACTGCTATTTGTAGCTGTCATAACCTTTCTAGGTAAAGGAAGGGTGATCAACCCAAATATGTCTCCTTGAAGGTAACCCGAGACCTTTTGTTGCTGTATTAGAGGAATATCATTACTAATACTGGTTTTTTTCTGACTCAGTATTAAGGGAGTGAGTAGGAGGGTAAAAAGAGTGATTGAGTTGCTGCGGCTGAGAAAAAGTTTCACTGGAACATTTGTTAAACTGACTCCTTTATCGCTGAAGATGCTGCAGATTGTGGAGCCTTACGTGGCATGGGGGTAAGTACCAGTCCTGTGACTTGATAGTAGTTTGTATGTAAATATCATAGCTTTCTGATTCTCTATCGGGTATCACAAATCCATAGCTGGCTTTTCCAGTAATGGTCAAAACTTTGTCAACTTTATATCTAAAACTTGTCATTTTCCCTTTTCTCATTGTTCTAAATGTAACTTGGTTACTTTTCCACCTCTATACAAAGAAGTAGGGTGGGATTTCCCACTGTATCATGTTTCTCTGTAACAGAATCTGATTTTTGTTTTTGCACAGACACCCTAATCTGAAATCTGTACGAGAGCTCATCCTGAAACGGGGCCAAGCCAAGATTCAGAAAAAGAGGATGCCTCTGACAGACAATAAGCTGATAGAGGAACATTTAGGTGAGGAAGAGGATGAGAAAATGAAGTGAATCAAGGAAAGAGGTGGATGTTGAGAGTTTGCAATCTGACCTAAGAGGGAGGGGAGGGAGAAAAACCTTGCAAGGCTTGTGTATGGAGGACTGGCAGTTCTGGAGAGTAGTGTGAGGGAAGATAATACACTTGGGCATCTTGTGTATATGTTGTTTGTGGGGGGCTTTTTGTTGGGGGTTTTTTTAATTTTTTTTTTTCTTCCCCTGCAGGGAGCTGTGGTATTATTTGCTTGGAAGACCTTATTCATGAAATCTACTCAGCCGGAAAGCATTTCAAAAAAGTCACAAACTTTCTGTGCCCATTCCATCTGTCAGTGGCTCGCCATGCTTCACGTAACAAAGTGGGTTTCCTCAAGGAAATGGGTAAGCCTGGCTGCAGAGGTGAAGCAATCAACCAGCTTATACGTCAGCTGAACTAGTCAGGTGAGGAGTGCCTGCCGTGTAACTTCTGAATCTTACCCTTTATGCGGTTTCCTAAGAATAACTGTACTGCCATCGGAGATGAGGGGGGCTCCTTTGGTTTTGATTCTTCACTCTACAGAAGCAACCGTCAAGGTAGGGGAAGCTACTGAAGAGCGTGGGTCCCACTAGATACCAGCAGATCCTGCTGGACGCTTTTCCGTAAAGGCTTGACTTCGGGGACATTGCGATAATGTGACCGACTGTTTCTTTTTTTTCTTTCTTTCCTGTTCTGCAGGGTCTTTGTGAAAATTTCAGGATTTATAACCTGTTCCTTTTCATGGACATTATCTCTATGCAATGATAGACTGTATCTCTTGACTGTTGGTGCCTCTATAAAAAAAAAGAAAAAATATACAGATGATGATGGAGATGGACTTTAAAAAGGACCAGCCCAAAGAAGACGACAAATTGTAGTTGATACAAGAAAGAAGTGACTTGAACTTCTTGGATTGTGAATTCTGCATCTCCATAAAACGAGGTTTTTTTTATACCTGTTGCTGCTGGCTCTGTGTCAGTCACCTCCTGATCTCATCTTTGGTATAAAGCAGTGGTTGTCCATTCCTGATATAAACTTCTGTTACAGTTGACTTGCACTCACTGCTTTGATCCAGTCCTCCCCGGGGGAAGTGCTTGAAGCTGTGCTCCTTGAAGTGCACCTCCTGCTACATCTAAAGGGGCAGTGCAGTCACCTGTTAAAGAATATTGCTTGCAGGCAGAAGGAAACACTAGGTATTCCTCTGTTACTGCAGTGCAAGCCCTAGTAGTGAATAATGTAACATGGTTTTTTTTTTTTAGGTACCTAGGTTGTATTTATTTTAAAAAGCTATGATTTTGTGCTACTGATTTACAAAAGGCTGCCTTTTCAATTCTGCTGGATTGGGACTGCTGGAGAGAAGCATTTCCTGGTAGGAAAGCCCAGAAAACTTGTAGTGCTGTGGTAGAACACATGTAATCAATGTTTTCTAAATAAACTTTTCAAATTATACTGTTATAACAGGAGGAGCTATATATAACTCTAAAAGAGTGGGAAAAGTTAAACACTCTGGCTGAAGTGAATTTGATGAAGGAAATGAACAAAACCAGGAAGAGCCTGAAAGTTCCATTAACGCTTAGGGATTTAAATCCCTAACTTCTTCTGGTACAAAAAAATGTGTGAAGAATACAGGAAGAGTCCTTTGCTATTTAATGAATATAGAAGGCAGTGTGCTTAATTGTCACTGCAACTGTTTATACTGTTACTTGAAGACTTTTAATCCATGAATGGATTTCATATTGACTCCACACTTGTTTTGAGACTCGGAGGAAACAAATTAACAATGTAAGTGGGATGCCTTTAGGGTACTAGTTCCATGACAGTAATAAATTAAGATGTAGCATTCATAAAACCATCTACAGACTCCAAATTAGAGAACACTGTACAATTTCAAGCTTTATTCTGTAAAACAAGAATACAAACATAGAAAATGCTTGACAGACATTAGAGACATACATCAACTTAGAACACCACCATCCCCGAAACTAGAGTCCAGCAGTCATTAATATACAAGGCATCATATATTTAAGATTTTCCTGAAAAACAGGTGCTTACATTGTAAAGAGGTACAAGTAACTTCAGAATTGTTTGGTTGATTCATTTTAAGATTATTTCAGTAATAAAACAGCCCAGGCTTTTAATATGAAGAACTGGCATGTCAGCAGTGAGATTTTTCTAGTGCCAGAGAGAACTTAAGCCTGCTAGTAGAATGCAGTTTATAATAATATTAAAATACTAAATGACAGGATCTGAACACAATTCTAACAATCCTAGATTTAGGCAGTTTTTCTAGTGAATGTGGTAGTTAAACAACACCATTGGTTTAGCTCATACAGTTAAGTAAGAATTTAACTATCATGAATACCTTATTTAGACCTCTTTAAAAACAGTGCCAGCTTAGTCTAGTGTGACACCACATCATCACAAACACGTTGCCTTTTTTCTGTATCATCCTTCAGCAAGAACAACAGTAATGATGTGTTCATGACTTAGCTGCACTATGAACAGAAACTATACAAGGCGACAAGATATATACAGCCCCCCCGTATATTAGGGGAAGGAATCCTTTTTGTAAGCCACCATACTGTTTACTTTGTGGATCGTAGTAGTGAAGGAACGAAGACGAACCTCTTCCGAATTGGCTATGAATTGTGGTCCTGACTCTTCCCACTTTTCTGGCACTGCCAAATCTTTATCTGTGTATATCAGCAAGTCAAAGGCACCTGCAAGCAAGTGGAAACAAATGAACAGTAATGCATGCATAAGATGGCATGTTTGAAGTTAAAGTGAGTCTTGTAGAACTTGAGACATACCAAGGTTCTCAGAAGTTACACTGATACTAGTTATGTGGAAAAAAGTACTTAAACATGAAAACACAGTTATCTTCATGTGTAGCCTTTTTAGTTTTCTCAAGCAAGTGTGACAGATTTTTTTTAAAAACATGTTAAAATACCATGGAGCTGAGCTCTATGTAACACTTCATATGAACTCAGTGGTTATTTATACAAGCCTGTCCACAGCTAGTCACAAAATAATTTATGAAAACTTACATTCCTCAGAGTACATGTACTAGTTTCATTAAGTTAGTTAAGCCACCCTGAGTTCTGCCCTCATCTCGGTCTAACAAAATGCTGGCTCAGAAATGATTAAAAAGCCTTAGAAAATACTTTCCGCTATTTTCTGAAGTAGAAAAGAAGCATTTGATTTCTTAGTGAAGTTAGGAATACTCACAGGCAGTTTCCAACAGTGGCAGAAAAGTTACTGTGGCAGTTATTTGTCTGATAACAGATCGAATTTCATCCTGAATAGCTTTCTGAGATTTTTCTCGTGGTGCACTGGAAAAATAGGAAAACTCTGTTAAGAAAGCAAGCTGCTCCTATATTGACAGTTTTCTTTAAATACAGTTCTCTCTATTAACCTCTGTTGGTCTGTTTGCTGTAGGATTTTTTTAGTAGTAGTGACGCTCTTTTAAGCCCTAGGTAGATAGGCTTAGAAAAGTTAAGTGGTAGTTGGTTTCCTTTTATTGTTTGTGAAGCTTCACAGTATTTGTAAGGAACATTACATTTATTCTCATTCTGGAACGGATGAAAACATTTTGGCATAACAGGAAAGCAGTAGTTCTTCAGGGCACATACCTGATAGGGGATTTTACGTACTTCGTTGAAGATTAAAAATCAACTTTTGATCTGATGCTTTAAAAAAAGAAAAAAAAAAAGGAAAACCCACAAGTATCAGCACCTGAGGATTACATATGCTTCAATCATATGATGACTGGTCTACAGACAAACAGAAGGAATAGCAGTAAGAAAGGTAGTAGGTTTGGTAAAGTTTGAAGGAACATCTTCCATGCTGACAGTGAGGAAAGGCTGTCTCGGCTGCTCTGAGGGACCGGAGCAGCGCTGAGGCGCACGGCATTTCTCTTGTGCCTGCACAAGGTATAGCGAAGAGCAGCTGCAGAGGAACAGTTACCTCTCGTCCTTCGCAGTTTTGTCGCACTCTATGTCGAACTGCCACCGCTCCAGAACCTCGTTGTTTTCGATGCTAGAGATGACCACCACGAGGCGCTGCACGATGCACTTGTACAGCCACTCTGAAAGAAGCCACAGCAGTCGCTTGCGGGCCGGGAAAGGCAAGCAGCAGCCTCCCGCCGGCGGCACCAGCTCGGCGCTTTGGCGAAGCCGCCTCAGCGCCCCGGCCCGGCCCCTCCCGCCCCCCGCGCCCCGCCACCTTTCATCTGCTCCACCACGTTGTTGAGGTAGTTCTTCAGCTCGGGGTCGGTGGTGACGAGCAGGGTGAGGCCGTACTTCTGGACGCGGGTGAAGGTCTCGGGGGGGTAGATTCCCCGCTGGTAGAGGATGCTGTTGATTCCATAGGCTGCAACGCGCGGGAGGGAGAGCGGGGGCCGTGTGCGTGAGGCGGCCCGGCGGCCATGTCGCCCCGCAGCAGGGCCTACCAGCTGCCCGTCCGCCCTCCCGCCCGCCCAGCTCCGCTCCCCGGGGGCCGTCCTCCCGCCCGCCCCGCTCCGCTCCGCTCCGCTCCCCCTTACAGAAAAACTCGGCGACGATCTCGGCGCTGCCCCGCAGGGTGATGCCCTGCTGATCCCGGCTGAGCTGCTGGGCCATGGGGGCTGCGCGGCCGCCGCTTTCCCCGCCGCCCGGTTCAAATGCGAGCCCCGCCCCGCCCGGCCCCGCCCCTCGGCACCGCCCCTCCGCCCGCCGCCGCGCACGCGCGCTCGCGAGGCCCCCGCCTTCCCGCCCTCGCCGCGTGCGCGGACCGTTGGGGCGCGGCCGGGCCTTGGCGCGCATGCGGGCGGCCCTGAGGGAGTCGGCGGGGCGGGGGGGGCGGCGGCCAGCGGCGCCCCGCCGGCCCTAAGGTGCCTTCTGCTGGGGGCCGCCGCGCTGTCATCGGCGGAACGGGGGCTGCGGGGTGCAGGGGCGGCAGCCGCCCGTTAGGGAGAAGCGGGCTTTCCGCCTGAAACGTCCCGCCAGCGGGGCGGGCCGAGCCGTGGCCTGCGGCGGGGCTGAGGGAAGCGCAGGCTGCGGGGGCGGGGAGTGAGTCCCCGCCGTTTGGAAGTGCGCTTTGAGAGGTTGTTTAGATGCGTTCGTCCGTGCGAAGGCGCTTTTGAACTTGGAAATGATACTTTGCAGGTACGAATGAAATGAAGCAAGCACCTCCTTGATGGGTGATTCTTAGTAGCGTTCGCTACGTAAATCACGCAATAGCTATCTAAAATAAACCCGATCTATTCTGCAAGCACTGTCAAAAGGCAGGCAGGGAGAACCTGGGAAAGCGGGATGAAACACACACTTTCTCCTTAAATCCGTAGGATAGCGGGTAACACACACACAAAAGGCTTAAGAGGCATTTGGAAGGACAGGGAACCCAGGATCTCGCGGCTCTGGCCGTGCCCACACCTGCTGTCAGGCTGCCACAGCGAAGGGCACTTGCTCGTTGCTCAAACCACTCAATCCTGTTACTACAGGGATGCCAAGGAAGACACTGCAACTAGCGGTGGCTGTCAAACGGAGGAAACTCTGGCAGAGGTTAACAGGTAAGAGAGACCCAGTGAAACAGCAAGTAAATGTTAAGTGTTGAAATACTTCACTAGTATCATGAAGAGGGGAAGCTGTAGTCTACTGGGGTGGTACCTAGGTGGCCAGCTAGTCAGGGGATAAAATCAATCAACAGGCAAGTAAGTGCAAAGTGAATGGATTTGTTCCATTTTGTTCCAAAGGCATGGAAGAGCTGCAAATGAAATCCTTCCCTGAATATGATTTCTTGGAAGTGTCTGGAACAAATAGACGTTACCATCTAAGACATACCTGTATTAGATGCCCATACTGGCCGTCAAAGAAACCGATCAGAACAGCCTTAAAAGGAAGCAACGTTCAAAAGAGAAGTATTTTAAACCTAGGATGAAAACCGTATGGTCATTACACAGTGCAGTAGGCCAGCTGCTAAAAGAGTGAATCAATGGCATAATTGCTTATTTTGTCATAGTAAAATACATTTTCTCAAAAGCTAAGACTTTATGTTGGTTCCAGTTTTTGCTCTAAGAGGAAGTACAGTTTGCTTCAGGGTTCACTCTGCTGTGATTAAAACAAATAGTGTCGTCCTGAAATCATGTGCTGAGGCTCTGAAAGGCAGACCCTTTATTCAGACAATAATTCAGTTATTAACCTACAGAACTTTATTCTGGGTCTTGATCAGTAGTGATTGTGTTGTACACGAGTCTTCTGAATAAAATATTTTCTGACTAAGAGTGATGTATTTCAAAGCTTAGGGTAATGGAAGCATTTTTCATACGAAGCCCGGCTTTTAGAAGCTAGATAGCTGTGCATATCAGCTGTGTTCCTTCAAACCTTATGTACTATCATGTTCTTATTCATCTATCCCAAAATGGCCTCAACCCCCCCTTTTTTTTTCCCACTTGGCTTTTCATCCATTTTGCTTCCTCTGAGGTTTTTGGAGAGCAGCTCATTTTTGTGATAAATGTAAGAGCTTGAAAGCCCTGTTGCATGAGGCCAGGCAAGAATAGTAGAGCTTATGATTAATATTTACACATTTCTTCTCCAGCTGTTTTACTGTTAAAACCAAATGGAAGAAAAACATCCAAATGCTTCTTGGCTTCCCAAATTTCGTTTCACTTGATTTCAGTGTAGATGGCTTGAAGATCTGTTGTTGACATGACTGGGCAGATCTGTGTATCAACAACAGACTTAACTGCCTCTTCTTTGTTCCTCCAAGATTCATCTGGGAGGTAATGAGAGGTGGTGGTGGTCCCCAGTACCTCTGTTAAAACTCTAAGCTTCCTTCAGTGAACCTGGCACACGGTATTTCAGAGTTTTGGATCACTTCTCTGTCCCCAGTTCTCTATTGCAGTTAACACTGGTTTCTGCCCTGATGTGCTCCCCTGTCCCCCTCTCTCCCCCAAAAAAACCCTTTGCATTTTGGCATTTTAATTTTTCTCTCTCTTTAAGGAAATACATTTCCCTCTTGCAATGTGTCACTACTTTTCTTTACATTTCTTATATATGTTGTAATGTTATCTAATGGTAAGAGCTGTGTATTTTCAATGCTTCCAAATTTCTTTTGTGGTACAAAGCTCCTAATATTTCCCTTTGTCTTTTAACACATTATTTTTCCGTGGCCAGTTCTTTAGTTCTGAAAAGTTCAGTCTTTTAGGTCCATGAAGTAGTGTCTTTCTTTTTCTTCATCTTTGTATTTCTGGAACTAGAATGTTCTTCATGTTCACCTCTCTTTCTTCTCATGTTGTCGAGATATTCCTCTCCTTCCCCCACCAATAATTGACTTGCATGAAGGTTTAGTTATTTGACAATGTGCATTTGCCCCTTTTCCCTTCGCATTCTCTGACTATCTCATCTTTGTTTCTCTGTTACAAGTCCTAAACTCCACAACACTTGCCTTCATTTTCTTCACTTCGTTTAGGTCGGCATCACTCAGCTTCTCTGCCAGGTCAATCCAACATCCCCCAACCGAGGCACCCAGGGAATGCGTGCTTATCTGTCACGTAATTCATCTGCAGTCACCGCTTGACCATAGCCTAGTCAAGTGTGATGGGGACATAAGTACGTAAGTCCTTTTGTCACGTTACTGAACGGGCACGCTCCATGCGATGATGATGCCTATAGCCTGTGTTTCGGGCATGTCCAGCTACACGACAGGAGGCAGGCTGCGGGGCTCTTGCAAGGGAGAACAGCAGGGAGACTGCCGTGGGTTAGGGAATGATTTGTGTGGCTGACAGCCTGCTTCCTGACCAACTCTGAGGGACTCTCAGGAACAAAGATGACAGGCTGAGTTATATGTTCTGGCACACCATGAGCTGGCTATCCTTGCTTTAATTATCTCATGCTAAAACCTTAATTTTCATAAGGAATGTGAAACCCCAGTTGTATTTAATTTGGGTCTCTTACGATTCTTTAGTCATTGCTCTGTTTCTCAATTACAGCTCGATGTTATGACAGAATTTTTTTGATTCTCTTTCTGTGGAAGGAAGTGTCGCCTATTTAGCTTGGCTTTTCTGCAAGATCTAATGATTGCTTCCCCATTGCAATTGTCAATGAACCTAGGACAGTCCAAATCACTGGTATGCCTTCACTTTTCTTAAGGCAACCCAGGTCACATTCCCATAGTCATTCAGCAGACTAGAAGACATAATCCACTTGTAGAGCTCATTCCCAGTTTTTTTTTTTTTTTTTTATACCCTCAGGATGATGTGGACAGGTCTCTCCTTCCAGCATAGTGAAACAGTCTATAAAATGAAAATTCCGTTTGCTACAAAAGCCCTCATATCACATTAACAAATTGTCATATTAAGCCTCAGTAAAACCAGTTTTTCCTGTGCGGAGAAAGGAAGTCTTACCCTGGCCAACAGAGCCTCAGTGCTTTGCCTTTTCTGGTAGATCTCAAGCTCTTTTGAGTCATTTCTTCCCACATGTTAGGAGGAGATTTTGTTCTTATGAACTTGTAGAAGTAGCTGGCCCTTTTGCCTTCTTCCCTCCTATTTTCTGTGCATCGCTTTGATTCTCCTTAGGGTTTTAGAATGCTGCCCATCCCTGTAGTTGCCAGTGCTCAAAATTCATGGCAGATGTTGAGCTCATTCTTGGTTGCAGGTTAGACTTTTTGCTCCCTCCCTCAGCCCAGGTTGTGGTATTTGTAGGTCACATGCTGGGTGAGGTGGTTCTCAGTTGGCTGAGCTTCCATGATTTTTGGTGAAACAGTTACTTTTCTTTATCAGCTGTTTAGTTTCTGTCCTGTAGGAGGGTGTGGCATTTGGGTGGTTCCCAGGAACGGCTTTTCCTGGACATAGGGTAGGCCACCAGCACAGCCAGGTACTATCACTCTTCCTGTAAGTAGAAGCTATTTTTAAATTTTCTGAATCTTTAAATCACTTTGTTGTGTGTGAGCTTCTTTACTGCCTTCCATTGTGTCTTGACGGCTCTTAGCCAGGATTCCTTTGGTGATTTATTATTATCTGCAATTAACTCTAGAATTAATGTAAACTACTGCACTTTTTGACAGGCATTTTATTAGCAAGCTCATTTTGTTTTCTTTTTTGTTGTTGTTGTTGGTCAAGTTTGTTTTCAACAGTCTCTGTAGCATTAAAGTTTGCAGGATAAGTACAGGTACCTTGTGTGAGCTGTCAAAATACTATAACCTTTCTTTGCAAGTTGGCTCATGCTATGTTTTAAAACACAAACCATGAGATATTATTACAAATAGCAATATTATATTCTTTCACCAACAGCAATGAAAGAGTGGTGCAACTGGGAAAGATTGTCCTGATTTTTAAGTATTAATTAAAATAAATTGATTTTAAAATGAGTCAGTGTGGGCTAATAAGGTGCACTATAACTTCTAATATGATGAGTAGACTTCTCAAAGGGACTGCCTCTTTTTGGTTTTGAACACCGTGTAGAAATTTTTAAAATTAATTTTAATCTTAAATGTTATTAGTGCTACTGAATGTATTTTGAAATTAGACTTACTCAGGTGACTACTTATTTATTCTAGAAAATGAAAGAGATTTGATGTTTCCTCATTTAAGCCAATGTAAGAACACCATTTAGCTTGAAAGTAGCTACATCCAGATACTGGCTGCCTTGTACAGTGAAATAACTTTTTGTGGGCTTTGGGAGTTTGGAAAGCTACTTCTGTGGAAAAACATTCAATTATCTCTTTCTCTCTCTCTCTTCCCCCTTTCTCCCCACGAAGACCTGACATTTTTCTGAAGGATATGTAGGAAAAAATTTAGTAAGATATTTGTGGTGGTTCTACCTCTAAACTGCCGGGAGATGGCACCCCGCACATATATTATCTGCACCCTTTCAGTTTAGTCTTGAACTACAGCGAGCTCATTTTACTGTTATGTACTTGAGTTTAGACAAGTTTTAGATGCGTTTCTTTTGTTAGATTTTAAAACATTGTTCCAGAATGAAGGAAATACTTAACTTGGTGCCCAGTTTTGATGTTTACCTTTGGTTGCTGTTGCACCAAAACAAATTCAACTCATCAACAATTCTTTTTAAAGGTTTCAAGTGAAGACCGGAATCCTGTTTCAGAATCAGAAAAAGCAGAACTTGAATGAGCTTTCCGAGCCTTGAAAACTCCATAGTGCTTGATGATGTCATGTTACAGTGGTAACAGGTAATGTGAAATCCATTGAATCCAGCTCTTTATGACTTAATCCTCTTTACTACTTAATCCCCAACCTGAAGGTTGATAATTTGAAAGATGAATGTTAATCCAGTTCATGTTAGCTCCTGTCACATCTGAAGTTTTCATATTAATAAATTAATGGAAAACTACGGAGTTCTCAGGTAGTTTAGACTTGCTAAGCCAGTATACTGCAATTTAGTTTTAAATTCAAAACGGGTCTTCTAAAGAAGACTAGAACGGATTTATCAGTGGAGACTTAGACTGTCAGTGAGTCATCAGATGCTGAGGAGCAAAAGGGTCCAGAAGATTGGTAGCATAGTAAATATACCTTGATAGTACCATAAGGACTTATAGGATAGGACCCTGTTGTACGGTTACAGTGTTAGATGACAATTGTTATTTTGTGATTGTTTTCTAATCATGTCACTTCTGATGTATAACTATGATGGACTTTTTCAATTAATTATGTTGCAAGGAATACAGTACAGCTTACATAATACCTAAGAATTATGATGACTGAAGAGGTAAATATATTGTGAAAAGCATATTATTAGCATTAGAAGTATTTGAAGCAAAAATATGAATAATTCCTTAATTTCCTCTTGAAAATTAGAGTGTTTATGCATTTTTTTTCTACAGTTAGATCCTCATGCGAGTTAGCTGCCCTGTTGTCAGAATGGTTACTGAAAATAGGCATGCAAAATATTCAAATTCTTCCTCCTAAGTCTTGGACAGCTTAAGAAAATGGTAAAGGATGACTTTCTAACTAAGATACCTATTTCTGTATGGAAGGAGGAATTCTTTAAAGAGCATAATTTATTTCAAGAAAAACATCCTTTTGCACGTGTTTTGAGAAATTTATGCATACCTTTCTCTAAAAAAATGAGAGAACAAATGGCCACCAATGTGACATGACAGTGAGATGAGCTAAAATATTTTATGAGGCACGCAGGCCACATGTGCTGGGACTGTTCTCTGAGCTGCTTCTCTCCACCTCACGACCTGCACCTCTCACTGCACATTGCGACCTTGGGAAGTCTAATCTTCTAGCATGGAGACAAATGCCTGACTTCTAAACTTTCTGTGATGTCTTCATCAGAACTCATCTGTTCTGCTGGTTAATAGCAGAAGAAACATGAACAGTCTAGGAGTGACATGATTGTTAAAAATACCTTTATCTGAAAATCGGGGCAATATTTGTTTACTAACATTGATAGCTTAAAAGCAATTAAAGAAGATGACTTTGCACAAGAACAGCATGGAGCTAGCTATGGGAAGTATCAGCTACAAAACAAAGCTTATACAATTCTCCTTTAAGTGTAAAGAAGCTGTGCTCTCTCAATTCATCACATAGATCACATGGAAGGTGAAATGTCCTACTTCTTAATTATTTTTTAATGACACTCATCAAGTAATAAGTAAGTACTTAAGTTTTTCTTAGAGTTTAGTCATTGATTCATTTTCAGTCTGGCAGCCACTTAAGAAACCAGGGAAGACTCTTCTGGATTCTATTTGCCCTTAAAAAAAAAATCACTTCAGGGTGGACAGTGGGACCATTTGCAAAGTAGGTAGGAAAACAAGTGAAGAAAGGATTTGCTAGTACAATTTGCATAAAATCACTTTATTTTCTAGTCATTAATGAGCCCAGAAGAACATGCTGTTCACTGCTTATTGTGTTAGTCAGCACTGGCAAAATTTTTAGGAGAGAAACTAGGGAAGAGTGGAACAGTATTTGAAAGGTCGTGCTAGTTATCTGCATCTCCTGCACAATGGATGGCCTCATCCAAACCTCTTGATCTGACATTACTAGGAGTGTAAAAATGGAAACCAGATGGCTTGGTAATGTGAGTAGCAGTTTGATGCTAATTGTTCCTTACAGTCTCCCTTCCTTGAAATCTGATTTGAGTGAAAACATGGCATTAATGCTCAAGGTGAGCTATTCCTTGGTTGTAATCTGACAGTTAGTGGACAGGTGGACCACAAGTAGATACTTACTTTAAAGTTCAGGTCACGCTTGCTACCAAGCAAAATTCATTGAGCTAAAGCTAAGTTGTGCTTCATTTGTGTTAGCTGAACGATTTGCCACATCTTTGATCTGATAAGTTTCTTTAAGCCTTTAAAGACGTTAATAAAGAAGTCCATGGATATGGACTTACATGTAATGAAGCAGCAACCTAAGCAATGATCTAACATTTGTCAGAGAGAGCAAATACATTGTAATAAATGTAAGTAAATATTTTTTATTAAATGCAGTGTTACTGCAGTTTTTTTCAAAAATGCAATATAATCTGTTAAAACACGAGAGAAAGGTTATGCAGACCTTCTGCTTGATGAGAAGAAATCACTGGGTAATAACCAATTACCCAGTTACATCAAGGGGTGGCATCATTGCTTTGCTGTGTTCTTTGCTTAAGCTACATACTGGCCCAGGGTTTCTTTTTTTGTTACAAGCTCTCTGCAGGGACTGTGCAGCATGACTGTACGATGTTTTGCAAGGTGTCTCTTGTGGCTACTGCAGTTGGGAGTCAGCACTGTTTCATTTCCATCCTTGCTTGCCAGGGACTTTGTATGAACTTGGGCTAATCAGTTTAGATCTAAGTTTCCAACAAAGGATTTACAAGTCCTGCAAGCTTAGGTACATTGCAACTTCTACCTTGGAGATGCCTTGCACACTGCTATCCTTTTATTTTAAAGAACAGAGAGGTTCTACTCTTTTTTATAGAGATGTGACAATGATGATGCCCACACTCATTTATTTAATACAATGATATGAGAACAGTCATCTAGCATTGAGAAGGTTGAGGTTCAATAACTTTTGCATCCAGAAGATATCCAAACCCTCATCTCCCATGCCCAGAGAAGTGTTCTTGTCATCAAGTTGTAGGCTAGTTTAGCTGGCAGCATTCCTTATCCCATCTGTTAAAACTGTGCCACAGAACAAAAGGGAATTAAAAATCCATTTGAAGACAGAAGGGAAAAGAAAGAGATTGAGTTTTAATGGTCAGACCTGGCAAAGAGGGTCCAGAACTGCAGTCCAGCTGCCAAGTTATTTTGTGTTTCATGTACTTTATTTTCCATATAATTTCACTTTGCATAAGCTTTTTAGTACCTGTAAAATCATAGAATCATAGAATCATAGAATCATCTAGGTTGGAAAAGACCTTTAAGATCATCCAGTCCAACCATTAACCTACACTACCAAGCCCACTCTAGACTAATCAAGGGTAGACCAGACTAAACCATATCCCGAAGTGCCACATCTGCCCGTTTTTTAAACGCCTCCAGGGATGGGGACTCCACCACCTCTCTGGGCAGCCTGTTCCAATGCCTGACCACCCTTTCCGTAAAGAAATTTTTCCTAATTTCCAGTCTAAACCTCCCCTGGCGCAGCTTAAGCCCATTTCCTCTTGTCCTATCGCTAGCTACTTGGGAGAAGAGACCAACACCCACCTCACTACAACCTCCTTTCAGGTAGTTGTAGAGAGCGATAAGGTCTCCCCTCAGCCTCCTCTTTTCCAGGCTAAACAACCCCAGTTCCCTCAGCCGCTCCTCATAAGGCCTGTGCTCCAGACCCTTCACCAGCTTTGTTGCCCGCCTCTGAACACGCTCCAGCACCTCAATGTCTTTCTTGTAGTGAGGGGCCCAAAACTGGACACAGTATTCCAGGTGCGGCCTCACCAGCGCCGAGTACAGGGGGACAATCACCTCCCTGCTCCTGCTGGCCACAGCATTCCTGATACAAGCCAGGATGCTGTTGGCCTTCTTGGCCACCTGGGCACACTGCTGGCTCATGTTCAGCCGGCTATCTACTAACACCCCCAGGTCCTTTTCGGCCAGGCAGCTTTCCAGCCACTCCTCCCCAAGCCTGTAGTGTTGCATGGGGTTGTTGTGACCGAAGTGCAGGACCCGGCACTTGGCCTTGTTGAACCTCATACAGTTGGCCACGGCCCATCGATCCAGTCTGTCCAGGTCCCTCTGCAGGGCCATCCTACCCTCCAGCAGATCGACACTCCCACCCAATTTGGTGTCGTCTGCAAACTTACTGAGGGTGCAAAACAAAATCTAAACTTACTGAGATCTCTTGCTCTGAATTAAACTTATGACAGAAAATCTCTTTAAATATTTCTTTTTCAAGACTGATGCATTTGTTTATATGACATTTTCATTGTAAACAATGTTAAAGAACTACAAAACATTGTTAGTGGGAAACGATAATAAAGAGATACTGCTCTAGTGATCATAGTAAAGTTTAGGGGTACATGTCTCCTGTTGTTATTACCTAAATAATCTCCTAAAATGCTGCAGGATGATTCACCATATCTGCTTGCTGCCTGTGCTAATTTACTAGGTAAAATGCCCTGCATCTTTTTGTGTTCTCTTCAACATGCCCAAAGTTGCATGTAGCTCTGTCCACTCAACAGCATGACCAGATTGCTGAACTCTCTCTGCCAAAAGCTTTATCTTGCTGTGAACGGCTATCTCCAGTTACTGCCACATACGCGTTTTGCATTACACTGATGATGTTTAGATTTCATCTCCGTAGCAGCCTTAACCTTGCTCTGTCCTTGGGCACATTTTGGCCAACCAGGTTGCACATGAATTTAGAAGTTGTAATAATCTGTGCTGACCTGCAGGTTTTTACACATTATCCTTGCTGATTTTGCATTATGTTTACCAAGCAAATGTCACAGTTATTCATAAAGAAGGAAAAAGAATCTACCTCAGTTCTCTGCAGACAGTAGAGGATATGCACATGATTACTCCATCTCCAGTGACAGCTGCGCTGATATTTCATGAAAAAATATGAAAAAACACTGTTAATAATAAAACTGGACCTAGACTTAAACAAAAACCCAGAGTAAAGAAGCAGTAGCAGACATGTTACACAGATATTCTCCAACATTAAACAGGATGTTGTAGAGCCAAAGGACATGATCTAATGGTGGATAAGCGTTGCAAACAAAAGCTTTGTGTAACACCTTAAAACATGCAGTAACAAAAATAGTTTGACAGAGATGACCTCCATATGGGTGCATTCTTAGGAGTAAGGAAGAAACTAGAGCTCAGGAAGCACAGGGTTTACTCTCACATTCTCCTTTACCCATGTCTTGCTGTGTCATGTTACCTCTTTTTTACCCCTGACCCCATTCTTCAATTTCACCTAATTCAAGATGGGGTTGCAGTAGTCATGGTACCATAAATAACGTCGGTTTGTAAAAGATTGTGTGATGTTTGTCTGGGCACTGCTCATCAGCCACCTCTGCTTGAGAGAGTTGTTTTGGTATGTGTAGTTAGTATGAATGGAATTTTACAGCTGCTAAGCACAACCAGAACTGGAAAGTCTTTGGCTTTAAATTTGCATGGAGAAATCACAAACGAATAACTACTCACAGTATTTTGAGACTTCTTGAAGATGTAGGCAAACAATTTAGATACTAAAAAAAGGGCCCCATTTCTTGAGATGATGAATTGTGATTAAGCATGATTAAGCCAACTTTCAGTACGTTAAAAGCTCATAAAAATCAACTGTACCTACTTTACTAGATACAGAGCAGCTCATGTCCAAGCTGTTGTGACAAGGGAATAACTTGTGTTTTTGTGCAGATGACAATGCTTGACTTTGCAGACCTTCTGAGAAGGCAGTGACACACTTTTCACCTTCACAATTCAATTCTTGTTGTGATTTTAAAAGCATTTTGGAAAACTTAAGTTCTAATTCACAAACAGCTCCTGACCCATGTGTTAATGAATAATGACTGCAAGTTACTATGGCCAGATTTGGATAAAAGCTAGCGTATATTGGTCTGAAACAAAATACTGACCTATATAGTGCTACCTCAGCTTTTCTTTATGCAGAGTATTTCTATTGTGTTAAATAACTCTTAGTGTTCCTTAAAACGGGCAGTATCAGTACTCAACTCTGTCATGACCATTTTCACCCCCTTCTTTTTCTGGTTGCAGCCCTGTTCTCATTCTCTTTGAGTGGAGGAGAAGGACATGGTCTGGGAGCGTGGCCTTAGAACTGCATGTCTTCATTTCCTCCTGAGATTTGTGGCGTGGAATTATCAGTATCTTTAACAGCATTAACGTGAGATTTTATGGAGCCAAGTCTTTTCTTGTATTTGATAAAGGTGCTGTTACTTATTTATATGCTTAAGAACGAAATTTCTTATATTTGGTTTACCATATTATTAAGTCGAACACTGGAAACCATGCTTATGTTAGAACAGGACTGCCCTTTATAACTGGACTCATTTTTGTGAAGCAAAATAATTGTTCCCAGAAAAAAATGCTCCTTCCCCATCAAACCTCCATTCTATTTGACATACTGACTGTTCATTCTCTGGGAATCCAAAAATCATTTTTAGTGATTTATGGACTGCTGTTGCTAATATTTCCATGATCCACTTAAAAGTGAGTGTTTTTTCCTCAGTGGCCATTTTTTGTGTTTTAAATAAGCAAAATGTCAATTGAACTAAACCCAGGTCTAAATCACATGTATACTAAAATTGGCAACAGCTTGCTGGCAGAATTTATAAATCATCTGAATCTGTCTGTATCTGAGGAAAATGAAAAACAAAGTTCTGAATACTGTAAGGAACCAGGAGAGGCATAAATTTACATGGTGTGTGGCAGTGAAACAGTCACAAGTAAGTCAAGTTTCAAATATTCCTCATTTGTATTTACTGTGTTACATGCTTTTGTATTATTCCATCTCAGACATGGTTTTATATATATAAATATATATATATACTTGCTCTAGAGGATATGGTTTTCTTTTTCTGTGATGCTTTTTGGAGGTAATAGAAGTGAAAGGTTACACATGTAGTTTAACATGTACATATTCATAACACATGTTATTTCTAGCCCTTTGAAGGAGTTACAGAACCACAGAATGGTTGAAGTTGGAAGGCATCTCTGGATGTCATCTTGTCCAACCCCCCTGCTCAGGCAGGGTCACCTAGAGCAGATTTCCCAGGACCATGTCCAGATGGCTTTTGAATATCTCAAAGAATGGAGATCTTCTCTAGGCTAAACAGTCCCAGCTCTCTCAGGCTTTCCTCATGGCAGAGATGCTCCAGTCCTTTAATCATCTTAGTGGCCTTTTGCTGGACTCTCTCCAGTAGCTCCATATCTCTCTTGTACTGGGGAGCTCAGAACTGGACACAGTTGTGGCCTCCCCAGTGCCGAGTAGAGGTGAAGGATCATCTCCCTCAGCTTGCTGCAACAGTCCTCCTAGTGCAGCCCAGGACACCGTTAGCCTGCTTTGTGGCAAGGGCGTGTTGCTGCCTCATGGTCAGCCTGGTCTCCAGATCCTTTTCTGCAAAGCTGCTTTCAAGCTAGTCGGCCCCCAGCATGTCCTGGGCACATGGGGGTTGTTTTATTCTCCCACAAGTACAGGGCTTTCTACATCCCCTTGTTGAACTTTGTGAGGTTCCTGTCAGCCCATCTCTCCAGACTGTCGAGGTCCCTCTGGATGGCAGCACAGCCCTTTGGTGTATCAGCCACTCCTCCCACTTTTGTTTCATCAGCAAACTTGTTGAGGGTACACCCTGCCCCATCATCCAGACCATTAATGAAAATGTCACAGTAAGGCTCTGGATAAAGAGCTTTACTGAACAAGTTTTTTCTCTAGGGAGGAAACTTCAAAATCCTAGTAAATCAGTTGGGTCATCTTAGTTTTGTGTCTCCTCATTTCTACAACCATTGCAGTTTCTTTGGGCATCTTAAAGGCTTTGGGCACAAAGGCTCTAGGACTGAGCAATCTCCTTTGTCTCTTGTTAATATTAAAGAGTTCACAGCCAGAGCCATCTCCTACACACCATAGAAAGACGTGGAGTCTCTTAATCTTCTCATTAAATTAGGCAGAACAGGGGAAACCTCAGGGATCTGCAGAAGAGTTAAGCCTGCCAGATGCATCTCGTTTACTTTTTCCTTCAGAGATAGGCTCAGTGACAGGGCAGTGGTTCTGCTGCTTTCAGCACCTGGTGATGGGAAGGGTGGCAGCAAAGTTTGGCATCTTTGTAAAGTGAAGGCATCTTTGGTTGCTTCTGTTCAAGAAAACAAAACACCAAACAGAACTCCTCACCTTTCTGGTGTCTCAATAGTGGCAAGAATCCTAACTGGCTGTATAATGGAGTATGTGGCTGAGTGTCTGATAGTGGGGTATTGGGCTTGACCATCTTCTGTCTCTATGCCTTTCCTTTCTCCTGAACGCTTGGGTAAGTCAACACAGCCAATATAACATCACTTGTGATTATTAAGGAATGAAAGCCTTCAGCCCTAATCACGACATGACAAAACCCACATCAGAATACGTTCAGGAAAGATGCTTAATATCTCATTTCTCCCCTATGGGAATGTTCAGCAAGGCGAGCTCAGTTAAACAATGAAACTGGTGTAGTTACACCACGTTTACATTCATGTAAATGGGAACGGGCTTTGGCACAAGACCTGTAAAGCCAGATGTCTCTCAGTAACTCACAAGAACCAACAAGAATAGAGGATATTTGTAACATGATACTTCTCTTACTTTTAAATAAGTTATCCAAACTGGATGCTTTAGTAAATGTATTTATTTTTCAATAAATTATTCTGGTGCTCGTATAGTTTCTGTTTACAAATGATTGAAACAGCAGCTTTTTCTCAGTAAACAAGCCTAGCCCATCAGCCTGCTTGTTTACAGTGAATGCGATAAAAGCTGCATTATGTATTTCCTGCAGAGAAGAGCTTTTTTTCTTCCCCCTTTATGTCTCACTGTATTTTATCCTAGAGGAGATCAGCTCATTGGTAAATCTCTTTGGCTATTAATGCTGAAAGGGGGAACAGGAATAGAGGCATTCACATAGGAAGAGCCTCGGGCTTAGCTTTTATTGAAGCAGAGTAAGTGTTGAGACTGAAACATCCCTTGCTATAGTGAATGTTAATGAAATTACCTACGTGCATAAGAATAGGAGTCTAATTGTTTAATTTTTCATGAGTTACTGCTTGGTTTTTAGATTCACTTTAAAAAATACTTTGGTGCAGTGCAAACACTGTTTTGTTAAAAAACATTGTTTCGTGTGCCGTTCTGAGTGATATCCTGTATTGAATGTCTTTGACTCTTGATTCCTCCTATACAAGCAGGCCGCAGCTTTCATTTGATTGCTGTATATTCCATTAATTCCAGGTTGCTAAATCTAATTTTTTAAATCCATGTTTACATGAAATTAGTGCTTTTGAAGGGACAGTTTCATGGAAAATATTCTTATGTGTTTCCCTAAAATTACAAAAATTGGTATCCACTGAGCGTTTATTTGCACATTGGAATATGATAGATGACATCATGTGCCACTTTCATTAAAGCACCAGCTGATCTTGCCATAGCTAACTGAAGACTAATGTTGAACATTAAGTCATGATTAGCAGTATTTTGGGTCTGCATTTGATAGAAATAGTTATAACTGACTGACATAAAAACCCAGTCATTCCATGAGTGTGTGAGAGAGGTCAGCACCATCTAGTAAATGCTATGAGGCTGGTATTTCTAGAACCCTATAGGGACTGTTTGGTGTTGCTATTATTAAAACAAAGGTCACACAACTGAAGTGTATGATTCTGGCTCAAGAGTGCAGTCAGAGAAAGTACAATATTATAATGCACAGACATAATCAATAGTCTGAGTTTGTTCTTACATGTCCTGTGAAAAGTTAGAGCAAATTTTGTCTGTCGGGAGGTACTTCATCAAGGAGGGAGTGGGGAGAATCAGAAGATTATGAACTTCTAATACAAAAGTTTGTACAAATGTCTGGATTTATCCAGACATGCTAACCAGAATAAAACCAATATTTTTGTTCTGTAGGAAGTTCTACTTAAGGTATTCTTACATGAAGTTAATTAAAGCACACTTTTTGAGATGTGTATCTTTTGAAAAGTTTTTACTGGATAGATTGCAAGATAGATAATTTTTGTGCTCATCAAATCAAAATTTACCGTGATCATATAAACCTATGTGGATTATGAAGTACATTGTAAACACATGAATGAAAGTCATGGAAAATGTAGGAGAATTTTGGAGTACAAAGTCAGTGCTTCTGAGACAGATTAAGACCTAGATTTAGCTGACAATTTTCTGGCTAAATATGGTTTTGCCAGAAAATACAATTATATGAAACTTTCAGTGAAAAAAAAGAGAGATTTGAGATTAATGACATTGGAACTTCATGGGATTTAATTTTTAATCAAAAAAGTAATGTTTGTTTTGTTCAGCAAGCATTTTGGAAAAAAACTTTTTTTTTTTTTAAAAAAAAAATCATTTGCCATCCTGCTGTATGAATAGGAACAGTAAGTAGGTAGTCAGGGACTGAACTGAAAACAAAGGGGTAGTTTCCCCACTAATGATTGGATACGATTCAAGAGCATTCCAGCGGAGCGCGTTCCAGATAGGAATCATATTTGAGAGCAGGAAAGGTAACAGGTTGTGTACGCTGCCCAGCTGTTTGTGTTGTCCAGGTTAGAAGGCACTTGTCTGAGTATGGACCTTTTCAGAGCTACTAGGGTTTCAGTTGCTGGGACTGATGAAGTGGACGTTTCATCGGGGAGTGAGATGCTTCAGAGGGGCTGAATTGTGGGAGTGCAACACACAAGGCTACACAAGATCCAGAGCTGGGAATTTTTGTGTGCCACTCAAGAATACAGAATAATGTGCTTTCTGCTAATCCTGGGCAGGTGACTGTATTAACACAAGGACAGAAATACTAATATCTTATAATGGCATACCTTCTGTCCAGAATTTCACATAGCTTCCGGGCTGTTCTTGCTGCAGTTTAGGAAAAAATATGGAAGTGTAAACTGGTAGTTTTCATTATTATTGTCTTAAATTTTATTATTTTATTTTACCTTTATAAGGCACTTTTTAAAAGAAAAAACAGGACACTAAATTGAAGCTTATCAAAACATTTTAAACAATCGTTTTCATGTGAGGAAGGTGGAGAAAACCTATGATAAAATAAATTCTAGTGATTGATGACTTTTTTTTTAATTAAGACAGATAAAATATTACCTATGAAAACTCTCATCCATGCACATTTTGGGCCAAAATAGCTGGTTTTATTGAAGAGGGAGGGAGGGAGAGGGGAAACCTTTGATTCAGCTTATTGTTTGGTGTCAAAATTAGTTTGGGATCTGTGCTGCCCTTGCAGAGCCTATTACTATCATAGTGTGGTGCTAAGCCTCTGCCAAAGTGGGTAAGTAAAGCGGTCCATCGAGTGCAAGGTGTCTGTAGTGCCGGGTGGTCCCAGCCCAGCACTAACCTCATTCTGCAGAGTCCCTCTTCCTGCCAGTGTTACTCAACTCTTATTCCCAGCCCCATCCTAGCTGCCCACAGTATGCACGGCCTCTTTTCCTTGCATGCTAATAGCTGGTTTACAAACAAAAGGAGATACCCATCCTAAAATAGATCTGGGGATCTGTTCTGGATCCACTTGCAGCTGGGGTTCAGAGGTAACAGTACTGCACGACCCTTTGTTGAAGCACGGGAATGTGTTAGACTTGGTTCAAGGATCTCTTCACTGCTCAGCGTAGCCCTTCTCTTGTGATCAAAGTGCTGTACTATTTGGAAACCTAGTTAGAGCATTTGGCTGGTGGCCCCTTCTAGTTCAGTTGCTCGGTTAATCTCTTGAGTGTGTGTATTTGTCTTCAAAGGGAGACTGTTGCTGTTCCCTCGCTGTTGGGTGTGCTTGCGGAAGGCACTGTAAGATGGGGCTTTTTCACACAAGCTATGAGGCAGCGTCCCCCACAAAGGAGGTCTCCTTTCCCTGTGTGAATGATTTGTTTGGTAAACGTTAGCAAGTTCTGTAGTTCTGTTGTGTCCATATGTTCAGTATATCTTTCTTACGCTGTTTAATTAATCCCCAGTGCCTTCACAACTCTTGCACAAGGGATAAGTTTGCTGTAAGAAAATTGAATTCCAGCAAGTGGGATTCTTTCACTGTTCAGTCACTTTTAATGTCCATTTTGCCATTTTGTTATGAAAAACTGAATTATAATAGTAACCATATCAAACAAATCTGAATGACAATCATTTGAATTCACATTAACTCTAACTGGCTTTTTTAAACTCAGTATAAAAACCAGATTGTCTCTAATTAACTTCCAAAGTACCCATTTTTTACACAAAGGCTATCCCAGGGGACACTTGGCAGACCTCCCTGTTGAGCTTTTTTGCAGATTCCTGTATGCAGAAGTGTAGTAGATGATTAGTGTAAAGCCACACCATTTGTTGCTGTGATACTTCCCTTAAATGCAAGCATTTTTGTAACGATGCCACTGAGGGAGTGGAACTTTCTGGTCATGCACTGATGTCCAGAGTACAGTTTGGACCACAACAGAAGGACAGTTGTGAATATTTATTGAGACAAGCGCTGAGGAACGCAGAATACGTAAAGAGGTGCCGATACCTCAGTATTTGAGGGAACTGCAAGTGAAAAATGGGTTAGTACACAAAGTATTGCCTCCATCAGATAACTAATTTTGAAAACAACAACAAAAAAGGGTTTCTGCTGTCTTATCTCTGAAGAGGACAGAGACAAGCCTGGGTTCTCATTTGCCTCTTCTCCTTCTTGCTGTCTGTGCATCTTTCCTCCTGGTTGTCCCGTTTCTGTCCATTTTACTTTCAGCATTGTTTTTCAGAGCTTGGGGTAGGCCATGTGCCCTGTAGGCACAGATTGCCTGAATTATGGTTTTTTGGGTGTGGAAGCTGATTAAAGGGTCCACACAAATATAACTTTAGAGCAATAGATAGATGGCCTACAGGAACAAAAACTGTTGTTGAATTTGCGTAGTGGGAAGTTTTAAGTTGCTATATGTTGCTATACCTTATGATTATGAAAATTAAAGTCAGTGTGAAAGAGATGATACTGAAGTAGTAAGAACTGCATCCTTGGAAGTGTTGCCAGATAATCTGAATGGAGAAAAGGGGAGAGAAATAGGACATGTGGAATTGAAGAGGATTCTAGGAAATCCACAGGACAAAGAGAATGGCTTGGAAATAGATTCACTGAGGTCTGCTAAGCTGTAAACTTCCTTCAACCTTTTTCTGCATTTAGGACATTCATAATACCCTCCTGTGTGAATTATCTGAGGATTATTCTGAGGATGATCTAAGGACTGAGAGACATTGTTCCTTTCCCACATGGGCTTTAGTAAGTTTTCTCCCCATTCCTGAAAACTGTAGAAATTTAACATCTTTTGAGACCTCTACTGTTTTGGTAAATCTGTTTGAAGGGGGCTGGCAAAGCTTTAAAGTTATTGAGAGAGATGGCTCAGACAGATGAATACACACACGATACATGAATGTGTAAATCTTACTTCCTAAGAAAGCAGCTCTTCTAAATTCTGATTTAGGTCTTCGGACTATTTATTTTATGACCACAGCCCTAAACTCTGCTGTTTCTGCTACTGATTGATAGATTCAGGGAGGAAGATAATCTGAAAAAAAAGAATAAGAAAGTGCAGCTATTTGATGTAAGGAATGTTAATGATTTTTAAGGCTTGCTGTCCATACGTGGAATATACTATCTGAGAAAAGTAGAATTGTCCAAACCAGGTATCCCCTATTTACCTCTTTATTTTTCCACTTCCCTGCAGTGGTTGCTTTCTTTAAAGAAAAAATGAAGAAAGCCAGACTATCTTCCAAGTACAGGGAAAACAGAGATGCTTTTTTTTTTTTTTTTTCCCCTTCAGGATCTCTAGAGGAGGAGAGTAGGTAGAAATATGAGTTGGAATTGCAAGATTTTTTTCCAACAAAATTCTCAGTCATATGCTTTTAATTGTGTACCTGCACATTCAGTTAGTTGGCTGTTGGCTGGTTAGGAAGACCTCTTTTTAGACACGTTTGTTTCCTTCTCTGTGGTTGCATTTCACTGTTCTTTTGGCATAGCATTGACTCATGACATTACTGAGTTTGGCATAAAAACGTGAGAAGCAGTGAGCTTACCAGTTCTTTATTTTTACTTTTTATACTTTATTCAGTGATATTGAACCAGTAGACTCAGGAAGACCTGTTTTTTTCTCATCAGTCTTAGAAGCGCTGATTGATTGTATTAAATGGATCTGAGCCTTGATGTCTGACCAGCCTGTTCATCTCAGCCAGCTAACTCAGGAAGGAAATACAGACTTATTGGTGAACAGGACCTAAGTTGAAAAGGGATAACACTGGTCACATTGGTGTTTCTGGTACAGTTCACGAGACATAGCAGACAGTTAAGAACATCTTCCCTTTCCAACCCGAAGTATCCAAGCTACTGTTTTTCTATTACTTACCATATCCCAGTCATACAACTGGCACCAGTGAAATCTTCTGCATGTTATTTGTGTTCTCCTATTTAGTGTGCCTGACAAAGCAGAAATGTGCAGATGATACTGCTCAGTACTTCTTTACAAAAAGATTGTTTGCATCATTTTTTTCAGTTTGATACATCATTTTTACTTTGATGCATCTTAATACCTCTCTTGAATCTGCGTACTTTCACTTTTGTAGAGTTGAATATTTTGTTTCCCACAGAGAAAATCACTTTATAAATAAACCCAATGTATTTGTTTACATGGGGGATAGACTATATGTATGTTTCCTAAGGAGACAAAAATGTCAGATTTTGTGTGGTTTTTTATGGATGTTTTTCTTCTGATGTCTTCTTTTTGTCTTGTGGGAAGCTGTACTTCAGTAGAAAGCTATGTTAAAAGTGTAGTTAAAAGAAAATTGATCTTAAACTAATCCTTTGAGTCAATTAAATAATACTGATCTCAGTAGAACATCTATTAGTGTACATGTGATGTTACTACTAATACAGCATGAATTCATTACAGCCCGGGGTAGCTCAATGAATTCCAGATGAATTCACAATAGCTGGATTCTTAAAATGCTACCAGGTTTACTTCAGGTTTTCTGTTTCCATGTGTAATTAATACCAGAACCCAGCACTGCTACCTGCTCCTATTTAAAAAATAAAAATAAAATAATCATATACATGAAATCAAACTTGAAAAGGTGTGCCTGCGTCTTGGTATTGATAATCAAAAATAACAGTTTTAAAGCCACCTGAAGACAGTGATTTTACATAATTGAAAGTTGTTGGTGGTTTATCACAAATCCAAACAACCAAAATACTCCAAACTATTTTAATACAACTAGCTAGATTAGTAGCTTAATTGAAAAATGATTCATATCATATTTAGAGATTCGTAAGTGTAAAACTGGATACAAAGCTCTACTTCAAAGATATCTATGAAAATAAAATGTATTTTCAAAGATTTGTTAGTCAGACATCCTAATCCCAGGTAGAAACATAGCAGCTTCTTTTCATAAGAGTGGCAAAATCTTTTTAAATTGGTACTTTTTGTAAAAAGAGACATGGAAACTTCCACAGTTTTAGAGTCATGGGTTGTATTGATAAGTTATTTTTTTAGAAGTGTCATACGATTGTTAGAAGCTTCACTTAATGAAGTTCAGTATTTCATGTAGCACGTTAGGTTTCAGACTGGAATCTCCTGCTATGTTTGGGCCCATGTAAGTCACACATTTTTAATTACATTATCCTAGCTTGGTACTGGCTATTACCAGAATCAGACCCACGACTCTGGCAAATGTATTTAGGTTTGAAGATTTCACTGGTCTCTTTTTTTCATCAGCCCTTACCATATGGTCCACACAACATTTCCATAGCTTAATAGACCAGATGTGTGTTTTGTGCACACTTCATCAGAAAGCGCTGCACCAAGGACATGGCAAAAATCATCTCCAATAACTATTTAATGTATTGGTTATGCGATGATGTAAATCAAATCATGGTTCCATAAGGGCTGTTTCTTTTTTTCTAGAGGACGTGCACTGATAATGTGGAGCGAAGGAGCAAGTTGGGACAGGTTTTTTGTTGCTTTCTGTGTATGGTAGGAGAAGGATACTTGTATCATAATTGTGAAACTAGCCATTTTTTACTTCCAGCTCTCATCCCAGCTGAGCACTGAAGTCAGATGTGTATTCACACCAGCACTATTTTCTCAAAGTTTGCTTAACCCTGACAGTGAGGAAAATTTACCAAGGTCCCCCCAGCTCTGAGATTCGTAGTCCGATGACAACTTAGGGAAGAGAATGAGGATGAATATAGACGTAAGGAAGGTATCAACAGACTAAGAACAGTCCCCGCTACTGAGTAAGAACACACTTGCCACACAGATTTAACTAGTTTGCAATTCACAAGTAGAGAAAGCACAGGGCACACTTTTTTCCTTAAGCAAGCATAGTATGAGAAGAAAGGCCACATCAAGGTCTGTGAAATAGTGCTGGATGACAAAGACTTTGTGTTAGCATTCTTATCCCTGGGACTCCCAAATATGCATGAAAAGATCGTTCTCTGCTTTTCCTCCGCTCTTGGTTGGATCCAACCACCTCATGTGTGAAAGCTCAGGACAGAGCTGGGTGATGGGCTGATGCAGGGCTGTCAAACATCAAGAGCTTTGCACTGGGATATGGTGCTCACAGGCCCCTATCAGTAACTGTGATGTTATGTTAACATCTATTTAAACACCTCCTGTATGCAAATGTTTCTTTGATTCCCTTGAGAAAAAGGCAATGTGTTGACTAGTTTAGAATAAATTTTTGTGGCTAATGCATTTTGGTGGGGACAGAACAAATATTCCATCATCTTATTCTTCACTAATGCCATGCACTTTATACCTTCTCCATCAAGAGCACTATAGTCTCTACCTTCAGACCCAGAGGACCTTTTGAGACTGGTAAAGCCATAAACCTTTTTTTTTAAAGAAAAAAAAAAATCACCTGCAACCTTTTCTAGATACAGTCTGGTTTCTTTCAAAATACTCTGTTCATCATGAGACTCAGTCCTACTTTGCTGGGTTTACAATGCTTAAAAATCATTTTTGAAGTCTTATGAAAAAGGGGCAGTGAAGAAGCACTGAATGGAGATAGAAACACTGACAAAAGAGAAGAATGTAAAAGGAGAGTATAAAGGAGGCAAAGAGAGAAGGGAACAAAGATGGAAAGCAAAATAAAATAAGAAAAAGAAAATCCACAGAACGACCTTAAAAAGAGAGGATGGAAAATAAGTTTTATACATTCAAGGTTTCACATAGAGTTGGTGAAACTTAGACCTCGTATTGCTGGGAATAAGTCCAGTTGGATTAGTGAATTTGTACCAGATTACAACAGGGCAAAAATGTAGCTTTTTTTTTTTTGACAAAATGTTCAGTGATTTATGAGCTAGTCTGTTTTCCGAAAGGAGTTGTGAGTATCAGGGTTTCACTGAGACTTCGGCTCTTAAGCACCTATAGCATTTCAATACTTAAGCTTAGGCTAAATTTTAGAGGTGTTTGTCAATGAGGAGCTTCAGTTCCATGAAACATTTGAACATTAACGCTTTTGAGAACAGTATCCATTAAATTTTCTAGGGACAGTGAAATAGCCAGGAAAGGATAGTAATCGTTGGCTTGAACAAGAGGAACTTTCAGTTACCACGCCTGGCTGGGATGCTGAAGAGAGAGAATGTATTCACATTTTTGTTTAATGCAGCTATTCAGTAGGGTCATTCTTATTCCACAGATTTTTAAGGATGGTCTTTGCTGTGTTCTGCAAAGAATAATTTTATCACATTTGCAACAGTAATACAGTCTGTCTGATACGGCAGGACTCTCTTACTAAGCTGTCTCCTAGTTCAGGACAGTACAGAGAGTAAAATGCTGTAAAAGACCTCAAGAGTAATGTAAAAGACTACAGAATATCTTTTCCTCCAGACAAAGGAGTCTGACAGCACTCCTCGTGCTAAAGGAATTTGTGGCTGTCTCTGTAGAGGTGTTCCAGAGCATCCATTTGCAAGAAAAGAGAATATTCATAGTTAGAGGCTGCCCAACGCATTCCTTCACAATACTGCTGGAAATGTTTCTCTTTTTAATGTAGAAAACCCTCAGAATTAACTACCGAATATATCCCTTGAAAAGGCCGTGAGCTAATGATATTCTGGCTTGGGACTTTTTCAGTCAAAACCACCAGCCCATTAAATTTTCGTGTGAATGTTGGGCCGCAGAGAGGATTAAACACTCACAAAAATCGCTGCAGCAAACATAAAGATAGAAGAAAGCGAAGGCATCTGGGTTTTGCGCCTTTTTCCTGTCACGCCGGAGGAATGAGCTACAGCCTGTTGATTTAATTGTGCTAAGTGCTGTGGGCCTTCAGCTATGTTAATCATGCTCTATGCGGAGCAGCTGTGCGGCGCTGGGCGCGCTGGCTGGGAGGCGAGCCCGGCTGCAGCCTCCCCGGGCTTCCCGGCGCTGGGGCTGCGGGGGTCAGCCTGGAGGGCATTTCAAAGCGCAGACCTTCGCTGCCTAAAGAAACAGCCTCATTTTCTTTAATTTTATACCCCCTGTAAAATCAATTCCAAATCATAATATCTAACCTATTATTGACACTTTATCCTGTGGGGAATAGCCGGTTTTGACTATTATAAGCAACCACTGATTTTCCCCAGGCCCTCGGGGCCTCCTGTTGTGACTGAGGCAAATGTTGCTAATAAACGCCTCCTTCAAAGTGACTTTTCCAGCTGAATCGGAGGGATTCCAGTCACCCATTTGATGGAACTTTAACCAGAAACGTGTTGGACAAATTAAATACGGGTTAGCCTCTTGCTCTGGACTATATCAAGAGCCTATAAATGCAAAATGTTTGAGTCACAGAAGACCGTGCTCTGTAATTAACTATTGTAACTCTCCTCGCAAATCAAAAGCAGCCTAACTTGTGGAGTTCAATATGTCAAGACATGGGCACTGAAATGGTTTAGAGAAGGAAGAAGAGGAAAGAAAAATAGGAGGGAAAGGTAAACAAGATTTTCCGTACTGTTAGCTAGTATCAGGAGCCTTGAACTTCTCACCTTGTTATGGACAAGCAAAGAGCTGAAGTGCTTTAATGTATGGCCTCATATTTGAGTCCATATGTCATTTATCCTACTGGGAAAAAAAAAAAAAATCAAGATCTTCAGACTTACCCACTTGGAAAATAATGATGAGCTGGAAAGGTTTTGCAAACTGGATATACTGGTTTTTCTTTCCTTTGGGCTCCTCCTGGAACATGTACAATTTAGTTTAAAATAGCTAGTCAGTGGGCTGTTTGACATGTTGAAAATGGCAAGTCTGATGTCAGCACGTATGACAGAGTAAAATAGGCAGAGGTTGACTCTTTTTTTCAGATTTCAGTGCAGAAGGAAGGATTTTTTGGAGTGGACATCGGGTAGCTTTTTTCTGTCTCTAGTCAGGAGTTTAGTGTTTCAAAACATGGGCTCTTAAGTAATTGAAAGAGAGAAAAATTATTTGATGAACAAATATGGAGCCTTATATTTTAATCTGGACCAAAATATCATTTTAATCCAAGTACAATGAAATATTTGTAAACATGTTTATTGAAGAACTTCTGTCTTAAATTCTGTCTCAAATTTAATTGTAAATGTGCTGTAATACTGAATCCCTCTCTTACCAGCCATCTTCTGTCAAGCATTTGATATTGTTGATCTTAAGTTAATCTTAAATCACTAGTTATGACCGGGTTTCTTGGAAGACCTGTGAAAGCGCAGTTTTCAGTGATGCTCATATATTTCGTCAACCATAAATATGAAAGAAGTGAGACTTAAATTTAAGCTGGTATGCTATGATACTGTTTGTGCAGAAAAAGCTATCAAAGATGATACCTCTTTGCTTATCTGTCTTAATCTTCAGGTAAAAGTAGCTGACAAAATAGTAAGGAGAGAATGACAGAATAATTTGCTTTTTGCATAAATGTGCTTTGTAAGCTATCTTTGACCTCCTTCATTAGGATATGTATGACAATGTTGTATTGCATCCAGTAAGAAACGAAGAGCTGCCTGATTACTTGTAATTCATGCAGTTACAACTCTAAATGAAACAAATAATCTCTGTCTCTGTTACTTTGCTGTAGTGCTTGAATCAGATACTCTGTGATTGCATAAGACCTTGTATAATGTGGTGGGTCATGACTAGAGCTCCAAAATGTAATTACCTTATCAAAAGCAATAATATCTTTACCATTTCTATCATGTGCTCTATTAATCTTCACACCTTGTCACTTCCTAAACTGGAGAATGAAAAATAGAGTGATTTTGTTTTTTAATCTCCAATCCTTCTGATATTATTGTTATCAACATTATTCACACAGTTGTTAGGCCAAAGGGATCAGCTAGTTCTCTTGACTTTGTAAACTCAAGCTGACCACAAAGGTAGCAATCCAAAGCATTAGAGAGGAAGTCTTTGTTCTCAGAAATATGGAAGAATAACTTCATATTAATTTCATCTTGTCCTTCCCATTTAGAGTGTATAGAGAGAGGGCAAGCGGAAGGCTCAGTGGGGAGCTAAAGCTGAATAGCCTTCCCCGCCTTCTCAGTCTAAAACTGCTTCTTAGTACTTATGTTATGATAACGTACAACACTGGGATATTGGTAAAGGGCTTCCATATCTCTGGCCAGAAAATCATGGGCAGTAAATATGTGTGTATGTGTGACGTGCAAGTGATTCTGGTATATACATATAGGGGCCAGAAGGACTCTCAAATGCCTTTTTTCTATTAAACAAAATTTAGGTTTGTAATAGCACGGCTTTTCCATTTGGGAATACATCTAGGAGTGATAAATGTAAAACCAATCTGGTTTTGCCTAAGTTCTGTGGATTGCAAGGCAGGACTTCTGCTGAAAACACTCTGTTGTCAGCTCCCTTCCCTCATGGTTTTTAGACATCATCTTTGTCAGTGTTGGTATCTCCAGTGAACAGAGCCAGGAGAAAAAGCAGCTGAGGAAAGACAATTACTGTGGCAGACTTATCTGAATCTTTCTAAATCTTCCTGGAAAGAGGCTGGGACCTTGACATGGCTCGGGTACTGGACTGGTAGCTCTTGCAGGGCAGGGAGCAACGAAGTACTGTGTTCTTCCATCTGCCCTCTTCACATCGTAGGCTCACAGCTAATTAATCAGTTGTAATTTCCAGATGGCCTTCTAAATCAGCCTAAGGCAATGCAAACTCCAGCAAAGAAGCGTGACAGAGCTCCATTATCAAAGTCTCTGATGAAAGAAACACAATATAGTGTTTCCTACTGTACTTAGAAGGCTGAAAAGCTAGAAGCTATAGCTTCAGAGAGAGCATATTGTTCAAACATGAGTAAACCAAGTCTTTCAGCAGTGATACTTGTCATGAAACACTGTTTTCTGTGATGAGCATGCTTTCATAAATAAGCTGTTATAAAGTACTTGTAACAATGGAAAAGGACCTTTCAATTTCATACTAATACTAGAAAACTGCATTTTTTTTTTCCCTGCACTGCGCCATACTAAGGGTAATTTTGAAAGAGCAAGCTACTCAAGTTCTTAGATTACTTTGGTAATTGATTACTTCGATTGGATCACAAGTGTGATAGCATGTTATTGACAAGTAGAAATGCTAAACCCTAAGTTTCAGTACTGTTATAATTATTTGAAAACTGAACGTTAGCACCTAAAAACTTTGGCTTCATTTAAGTATTTGAATACCTACTGCTGTAAGAAAAACTGTCAAATATCACACAGTACCAGCGGGTGGACATTGCAGATAAATTTGTTTTGATGTATACTGGCCAGAAACTAGAACTTGTTTGTGGAAACAAAATCTTTTTGAACATTCTGTTGTATTTTACCATAACTCTTTCATTTGATGCAACACAGAAGGCATTAGTGTGAACAGTGTCGTTTTCTCCCTTGGAAAAGGATGGGTTTATATGCTGGAATCACTAAGCTAATCTTCAAGTTATCTTTTCTTAGAACTATTGTAATGCGGAGTGTCTTAAGGCACCAAATGCTATGCCTCTGTTAGGTGCAGATGAAAAAAAGGATTTTTAACAAGTCTTGTCAAAAAAATGGTGCTAAATCCAGCTTTTATTAAACTCAGCACCATGGAAAATTTAGGTGAGATGTAGCTGGGGATGTTTATTATGAGAATAAGGGTTTGTGTGGGTTTGTATCTGAAAATTAGATGTGGGGGATGCAAACTCCCACAGATATGAAATTGAACAAAATGTTTGTGCAAGCTCTTGCAAAGGAAAACCACTAACTCTGAACAGCTCTGTTGCATAGTCTGAATATTTCTATGATCTTCCTGTGTTTGCTATTTTTTTTCATGCCATGACTGTTAAGGGCCTTCATTTGCTGCATAATATAGTTATGAGAAGATGGGAGACTGGAGGGGTTCTGGAAAGCAGCTTTTCCTTCAGCCATGACCTCATGAGTGATAATAAGCACTTCAAGTTGAGTTCTATCTGGTTGGAAACCCAAAACTCTTTTAAAAAGTGTTGATTTTCAGAGCAGAAGTACCCAGCCCTTCTGAAAATTATTTTTCTTAATGCATTTAAAGAAAGACACCATAAAACTGAGCTTCTCTAAACCACCTTTAAACTTCTAAAACTGTAATGCTAAACAAGCACAGCAGCATGATTCGGGGAAGTGAGCATTTTAGCTTGCATAATATATAGTATTGAGTATGTGGTCTTTTTTTGGTCCTTATGTAGTAACAAGGAGTTACCACACAAATAGTATCAATAGTCAGTGCACAGGTGCCATACAGATAGCACTGATGTGGTGTAGATCCCTAAAGAAACATATTTGTGCTGATAGTTTAATTCTGACATAGTAGCAAACTTGAGGGAAAAAAAACAGGATGTGAAAAAAGATGAACTGTATTCTTGTGACCTAGATTTAACATTAGAAAATCAGTGCATGACCAATAGATAATGTGAAATTATAGAGTTGGTGTTGAAGTTTTACGACCTGTCGCTACGTAGCAAAGAGTAACTGCCAGGGGGCTGTGGACTGCCAGTGTGAATCCTACCTAGGATGGTGTGCTATATGGGATCCTGGCAATTACAGACCACTGAGTTCTACTTTCTTCCCTGGCAAGATGGGAGACTGTAATAAAAAAAGAGATTTCTGAATGCATGGAAAGCAGTCTGTTTGGCTAAGGTTAGCATGGTATCTTTAAAGGGAAATCCTGAGTTTTTAGTTTGTTGGAGTTCTCCAAGGGTGTAAAAAAGCACGTGGTTGAAGTGGATCTAGTGAACATGCTGGATTTTCATACTGGATTTTAAATAAGCTTTTGACCACTTTTCATACCAAAGTTTATTAAAAACACATATGTCACCATGTGATTGCTGAAAAAGTCCCCTTATGGACTGAAAGCTGGTGAAAGGGTAGAAAGCAAAGGATAGGATGTAGTGATTACTTTGACCATTAAAAGTGCCAACAAAGCATTTATTCCATGTCTTTGTGGACACCATGCAGAAGAGGCTGGAACAGTGAGATTTTCAAGTCTGCAGCTGCTACTAGGTTGCTTCGGTAGAAAAAAGCCACGCTTGCATTACAGAAATATATAGGGACCTCACAAAACTGAATGAATTGGCAAAAAGTGACAGAAAAGTGTCAGTGTAAATTACTGGAAGATCATGCATCTAGGAAGACGTAAACTGTACTTACTTAATCCTGAACTCAGAACTGGAGGTTATAACTCAGGAAAGAGAGATCTTCCTGTCATTGGCAGTTCCACAAAACCATTGCTTTAATGTGCCATGGCAGCCAAAACGATCAACAACATGTTGGGCATCCCTGAGAGAATATTGATAACAAGACAAAAGGTGTCATTATGCTACTGTACAAAACCTTGATGGGCACACATCTTCACACAAAGTCACACAGATAATCACACAGTTGATGTTTCAGGTGGGTTTGCTGCCATTCAGAGGGACCTTGACAGGCCGGAGAACCGGGCAGAGAGAAACGTCATGAAGTTCAACAAAGGGAAGTGCAAAGTACTGCACCTGGGGCAGAATAACCCCAGACACAAGTACAAACCGTGAGCCAGCTGATTACAGAGCAGGTCTGCAGAGAAGGACCTGGGCGTTCTGGTGGACCGTAAGCCGGACAGGAGCCAGCAATGTGACCTTGCAGCAAAGGCGGCCAACAGCCTCCTGGGCTGCATTAGGCAGAGTATTGCCAGCAGATGAGGTGCCTTCTACTGAGCACTGTTGAGACACATCTGGAGAGCTGGGTCCCATTCTGGGCTCCCCAGAGCCCCAGTGTAGAGACGTTGTTTTGCTGGAGCAAGTCCAATGAAGGGCTACAAAGATGATTAAGGGACTGGAGCATTTCTTACATGCAGAGAGGATGAGAGAGCTGCAACTGTTTAGCCTGGGGAAGAGAAGGATCAGGGGTCTTACAGATGTGTATAAAAACCTGATAGGATGAAATACAGAAGATAGAGCCAGACTCTTCTCAGTAGTGCCTGCTGACGGGACAAGAGGCAGTAGGCAGAAATTAAAACACATGAGATTCCATCTGAACACAAGAAACACTTTTTTAATGAGGGTGATCAAACTCTGGAATAAGTTGCCCGGGGTGTTGTGGAGTCTCCCTCCTTGGAGATATTAAAAAGCTGTCTGGACATGGTCCTGGGCAGCCTGCTCTAGGTGACCCTGCTTGAGCAGGGGGGTTGGACAGGGTAATCTCAAGAGGTCCCTTCCAACCTCAGCCATTCTGTATGATTCTGTGTGGGCCATAAAAACGGGCCAGGTTTACCTTGTGTCTTTAAGAGACTGTCCAGGTTAGCATACTGGACAGCATCGGCCCTTGGTTCTGAGTCAGTAGGGCAGTCCTTACATCCTTCTGTAGATTCCATAGGTTGAAACCTGCCTTGTTTCTGCACTTTCTGCTGAAGTTCTGATCCATTTCTGCTGTTACACATAGAACTCTGCTTCTTTTTGTCTTCCCCTGGCCTCTGCTTGTCTGTAAGCCATTTTCCGCATCTGCCATAAATTGTCCTTTATGCTTACGAACTGTCATAACTATATGGCTTCTGAAGGAATGTAGTAGAGGGAGGTGAAATCTGGCCTGTGGCAACGAGCAACAGTGGCATGAAGGGTATGAAGATTTATGTTTGTTTACTGTTGCTTGGCTTTTATCCAAGTCGAAACTTTCTGCCCTTATGGAGCAGTAGACTCTGCCTAGCTGGTACAGCTTTACTCACTTTGAGTTAACCTTCTGTTTAGTAAGAATGACAAGTGGTGAAGGGGCTCAGAACTAGACCCTTACCTGGTGAAGTCAGCTGACCTAGTTTAATTTCACAAATTAAACTGCTGAAGTAAACTGATCTACTTCATTTACACTAGGCCTATGTATCTTATAACAGTTGCTTCCTTTTAGGACAAGATGCCCAGAATTAACTGTCTGGGCTACTCTACAGAACCATTTAATTTAATAGAGAAATTTACTTTTTCCTCTGTATTTTTGGTATATAGTTTCTGAAATAGCTGTCCGTTTTGGATCTAAATAACAGGTTTCATGAAGGCTTTTGAGGAAGACAAGTTGGTTCCTTATGGTGTTGCAGCTGTCTAAGGCACTATTACAGATTATGAACTGTTTATGCATTTTGTGACAGCTGGCAACACTGCTCCTCAAAACCAACAATAATAACCAAATGCTGGTTTATATAAATGGATGTGTCCACATATTTTAGTGTTGTGCTGGCCTGTCTCTGTTATTACTTGCTGTCCACCACAGTTGTTAGTAAGAACATAACAGTGAATTCATGGAAATGTGGTATCTTTTTGCATGCTAAAGAATATAAAAAAAGTATGTTCTTGGCGGATGATACTTATCTGACATGAGTTTCTTTCTTAAACATGTACTATTAATGTAGGCTATGCCTGAAATGATGAGGACCTAAATTTTGAAATGAATTAGCAAGAAATTAATCCCGTGATGAAAAAATTTTGCGTTCTTCTATAATTCTTGATAGACATCTAGTAACTTTTACTTCCTTAAAACTTGATCTGCACTTAAATTGTTTGTTAGATAAAAACTCAGTGTCAGAATTTGGGTAAGTAAATGGAAGAATATTTCTGTTCATTTTGGGTTTATTCATGATGTTATCTGGAGAGGGCCTCCCACGTCAGACCTGACTGTGGGCAAGTCGCTTATTTGTTCTGGGCAAACGTTTATGTGTGAAATCCCGATTTCCCTTGGATCAAAATCTAGTCTCAGATTTGCTAAGCATGAGATGCAAACTTGAATCTGTTATGTAGCTTGTGGCTCTTCAAATCTCTTTTGTATTTTCAAAAATGATAAAGGGTAACCAGGTGACATGTTAGCTGATGTAATTTTGTAACTATCACCATAGTGGTTTTTTTTGTGTTACACTACTGCTATAAATGTTACTCTGTCCAAAACCCTCAACTGTGTATGGAAAAATTGACACTAAAAAAGAAGAGTACGTTTTCCATGAGCATGCATGGGTGTGCTAACACCACTGCTGTAAATGACAAAACTGCCCTTGGACCTAGGGTGGGTGAAGGTGTTTGATGTGGAAGTGGAATTTTTTGTTGAGTCTTTCCTCTGTGAGTAGAAAACAACAGAGTCTGAATTTCTTTATCTCCCTACTGTTTGTTCAGTAACTCTTAGCTCAGCATAACTGAGATAGGAAGATTGTAAGTATAGAGCAGTGGAACATACTAGACAGTGAGATTTTAATCTTGCTTATCCTAAAGAATCAAAACAAGAAAATAATGTACTGAATATATAATCATCCAGGATATTCAGTATGCATCATGAGAGAACATTAGTATTACTAATTATGAAATGTTGTAACATCTTTCTGAGCTCTTCACATATGGATAGATTTGATGTAATAAATGGCTAAGACTGCAAATTCTGGTTGATCAGACCTATAGAACTACTTTTATCCCTCAGACGCGATGCTACAATGAGCATTCTCATAAGCTACAGTAACATGTTACAGTGAGCTTATTCTCATTGTAGTATTTTTAGAGAGGAGGCAACTTCCCAATTGGTTTTTTTTTTCTGTTACTGTTAACCATTCTCTTTTATTGTTTTTACAAATGAGATATGTATAGAAATTTCTAGAAGGAGGGGCAGCAATCAGTAAGGAGGCAGACTGGTTAAGAGACTAAGAAAATATTTTAGGCCATGACATGAAGAATAAACATGACAAATAAAACTTGTGGTAAATAGTTAAATCTGATCTGTAGAAAAGGGTTGAAGAAAACAATGCCTGGCTTGCTCATAGATTTACCTATGGCACAATCAATGGTGTGTTCACCTGTTTATTTCCAGGCCTCAGTGTGTAGCTGGAGTGAAAAAATTTACTATGTACAAGGATTTTTTTAACCCATGTTTTTTTGCAAACCAGGGTCCTACTGTTCACATATAATTTCAATTGCTATGTTCTCCCACAGATGGACCATAAAGCTGTTCAGCACTCAGCCCTTGTGCCTAAGAATAACGAGAAAAAGAGGTGATTTTGCTGTGCAGTAACCATTCTGTTCCAGTGAGTCTCAATACTTAAATATGGTGCTTATTTGAGCAAGTCTTTGTTAGCGGTTGTTGCAGCTGCCTCATAACTCAGCATGACTTAAGCTCTATCCAGAGTTAGCGGCGCCTCTGATCAGTGTCCCTGCTCATCCCCTTTGACCCATCTAACTGTGCTTGTCTACTTGAGATCATGTCTGGTCTGGCTGCTGTGCCTCTGTCTTCTCCCAGTTTCTCTTCTACCTCCCTGTTTCTTCCCTCAGCACGTCTTACAAGCAGATCCTCTCCAATTTCCTCCTCCTTCTCTGTGGGGATTTTGTGTCTCTGATTTCCTCCTCTTTTCCATCCACATCTTAACTTTGGATAATCTCTCAACAAGGACATGCAGTTGTCTCCTTTAGTCCAGACTGAAATGTTTGTCATTCTTCATTAGCTTCCATTCTTGAATGCTTTACCATCAACTTGGCTCAACAGCTCAGTTCCTCTCCTCTGCTGCAGTTACCGTATGAGCCACACCGGTCTATCACTGCTGTACTACTTATACCAAACTGATTTCCTCATGAGAGCGTCTTTCCCTGTTAGATAGATTTCCAAATAAGCATCTTGTGCTTTCTTCCAAGTTGTCCTTCATGTCTAGAAGGATATCCCCATGAGTTAGCAAAGCCACTTCAAAACTGTTCTTCAGCCTCTGATATTTCTAATTTGTCATGAGGTCTACAGAAATATTGAAAGCAAGTATGCAGATGATATGCTGAAATGATTGCTCTTACTGTTGACTAATCTTAGTTTCTTTTTTTTTGCAGTACTGTCTGTTTGTCCTTATTTGGGGGCAGCAGCTGTATACTTCATCTTTGTTTGTTTAACAACTGGAGTCCTTGATTTTGGACTATGTCCTAAGTAATACAAATAATTATTAATAATAAAAATGCTTTTTAATTATGATGTTGATTAAATGCAAGAGGAGTTACAAATACTAGGGTATCACATGAATTATATAAAATGGAGACATTTATTTTCACCCATGCAAAAATTCAGTACATGCTGAACTCTGTATTCTGCATGACTTTCGTCTTTTATTATGTTCGTTCTCATTGGATACTCTCTGCTTTTCCTCCACCCTTATACTCTGTACTGTTGGGGGATACTCTCTGGGGGTCACAATGTATTGCTTTCAGGTTCTTTACTAATGGCTTTCACTTGCCTTTCATAGTGTTTTAATTCATTGGCTTGAATCTACCTCTGTTTTTTCTTAAGCCTCTTAAAGAAATGTCTGCACTGGTCTTCTTGTTAAATTTGTAAGCCAGTTGGACAATGAACTTTGCCAGATCTTCCTAGCTGATTTATAGAACTGAAATCTCCCCGTCCTCCAGGGCATGCACTCTTGATTTTTATGTATAACCTTATTTACATTGTTCTTTCTTTCTTCTGGCCAAGGAATCCTCTTATTCTCCCAAATGGAGTACTACGAGTGCTGGAGCAGAGTGTATCTTTTTTAGTTGGCTGGCCTTTTCGAGATCTAGGAGTTCCTAATCACAAGGGTTTTCTGAATGATTAACAAACAACCATCTGTCCTTTGGACTCCTTTGACTGACGAAGAGCTGCTCTACTAAATGCATCTGGGTTTCCTCCATCTGCACAGACTTATTCCCGTTGAAGTTTCTGTATATTTCTCATCTACTTCATTTCAGCAAAAATGGAATGTGAAAGGAAGTGAAATTTGAACTAAATTTACGTTAGCCTAACAGCTCTGTTGTTACAAATGACATAATAAAGAGCAGTATCCTTCAAGGAGGAAAAGTAAGTTTTGATCCAGAAACACAGCCTATTGAAGACAGGCACAGCAGTGGTGTTTAAGGGAGAGGCTGAAACTGTAACTAAATGAAAAAGTGTTTTAGGAGTAAATCCAGTGTGGTGGACTACTGGGTTCCTACTATATAACCCTTAACACAAGGCAGGTTCTTCTCAGCTTCTTTGCAGGCTTCAGCTGTCTTAAAATCCCCTTTGTCCCATCCTCTCTTTTGTAAAGGGATAATGATAATAAAATGACTTTATTCCAGAAGCAAAGATCTGCTACTAAAATCCCAGAAAACCTCTTTTACCTGTGAAAATTTAGCTTTTGGCAATGTATCTACCTCTGACACCAGCAGAAATAGGTGAAAAAAGAATAAATAGGGTAAAAGGAAGTGTTGTCAAGGTGAAGAAGAGCAATGGAAGAGGATGCAGATGCTGACTGTGGAGAACTAGGGGGCCAAGTTCCATGTTAGCAGTTATTTTCACTGCTTAAGAAATGTGATGTGTGGTGTTGCTACTGTTTATATTGCTGCATAATGCTGAGGTTCTGGCTGAAACCTGTTTATGTTTGCACCATACCAGTACTAGGTATGAGGGGAAACAAAAAAAAGCATCCTACCCCAAATCCCACAACAGATCAGTCTTGTGTGTAGAAACAGAACCGGTCACCAGTCGGGAGCATATAATGCTTGTCAGGCTATTACACTTAATGAAGACAAAGTAGCATGAAGATTGACAGACTTCACAAATCTCAGCATAGTGTCACAGAAAAATAAACTCCACCTTGAATCTACTTCTTCCAATAAGAGAAAAGAGGCACCTGAGTAGATGCCATCAGGCAGTTCTTGAGTGACTCAACTCCAGGGCCTGAGAGGCCACCTCAGGGGAAGGATAAATCTCTAAATACCTTGTTTTCCTAAGCATCTGCTACTCAGCTAGCTGGACCTTTGGTCTGACCAGAGATGATTTTCTCATGTGTTGAGCAGCAGTAGATAGTAGGAAAGCAGCAGGGATGAAACAATTAATGAGGCTTCCCATCCTAAATTTTTGGCATTCCTTTTTATGGCTAACAAGAGCACAGTGAGATACAACTGATGAAGGATACATCATGCATGTGAACACTCATAGGACTGAATGTTAGTTACTGAAATGTTGATAAAATAATCCTGGAATGTAATGCCATAAACAGTGGAAAAGATGGGGCCTCACATCACTGCCACAGAATGCTGCAGAATATAATTATTTCAAACAATGATGTGATTTTTTCTTTCTGTGAAAAATTATACAATTACAATGAATAAAATTAAAATCATCAACATGTAAGTGGGAAACTATAACAACCCTTTCTATGCTGGGGCATAGGTGATTAAAAGAAAAAAAGTAGCTAGAAAGTGACATTAAAACTGCACCTGGCATTAGATGCAAAGATAGTATAAAAGAATATGGAATATTTTACACTTTCCAAGTTTCCCTTGCTCCAGTGCAATCCTTTTATAGAATAATACTCATCAGCTATGTATGTCTACAAAGGGAGTGTATCATCCACTCTTGAAATCGAAAAACTGTATTCACACATCTTACATCCGTGTACCTGTAGACCTTGAAAGCTGAATTCCTGAAATTAAGTCCTGGCTAACCAGAAACACTGGACTAGCGCTCAAAACCTGAGCCTTATCATACCACATTATCAGGTATGGATGGGAAAAAGTAGCTGAGATGCAAATTAGTGATTAGAGTAGCTAATTGTGCTATGTTCCTGAGAAGGTCAAACCAAGAAACCAAAGTTAAATAAATAATTAATCCATTCCTCCCTGCACACCTTGCCCAACCTTCTAAATCGTTTGATCCTCTAATGTGGCTTTGAGAAATTTTAGACAACTCCTCTAATTCTTTTCAGTCTGCTTATTTCTGGTTTTTCAGTTTTTTGCTTTGCAAAGCAGAACCAAATATTGTAACATTTATGTGCTTCCAAAGCTGTTTCCCCCACAGATATACTCTTAAGGTCTCTCACATGGAATGAGAAGTCATCTTTCATTCTTATTACATTGTCAGCTAAAGACACCAAGACAATTTAGGAGAACCAGGCATATGGTGTCCTCACAAATTTACTAGAGGCAAGATGTACTTAATTTGTGTATCATCAATGATCTCTGAAAATTCAATAGCAAAAATTCTCTAATGCATATAATAAGTGATAGCAGGGAAGGCTGAATTTTATATAGAATGTAATGAAGAGGTCCTAAGCCTCGTCACGGAAAAAGGCAAACAGAAAACTATCTGCTGGCAAATATTAAAAAAGATTGAACGTTTGGTCCACATAAACATTCACAAATCTATTCTAGTCTTCCGTCATTTGCAGGGACCATTCACCTTTACTGGTTGCAAGATTATTGCTGTTTTATTGTGAGGATTAGGATAATCATGCATCTCATCCTAAAATCTATGAATAATAGCAGAAAGCTTATTTGCAACTGACAACAGGCATTTTGAGCTAAGACTGGGGCTTTTTGGACCTACTCAGCAAACAGCAAGGGAAATCTTGCATTTCAATGGTTATAGCTCTGGATGCTCTTGGCTGTAGAATATGAAGAGTGCACAGTGATTGATCAGATTTATACATAATACAGCAATGCCTACTTCAAAACCAACTGATGGGTGAAGTGAAGGATTGCGATAGAGTACTTTGTGGTGTGCCGCCCTGGGGTCACAGATACAGTAATTCCAATGTTATTCTTTGTGTTGGAATTCAGAAACTAGGTTATTGCTAGAGTATAGATCAAAGTCCATGTGAAACTGCATCTGATCAAATAAAAGGACAGTATGATTCTATGTTTCATGCTTCAGGGGTTTTATCTTACACGAACTTCTCATAACCTATCAGGGATAGTATCGGTCCTGTCCAGGTTTTGAGAACTGCTCTGTTTCTCCCATTGTAAAGGAAAAGAGTGAAAAATATGGTCTTTTGTCTTCATATTGCAATTCTCATATTAACATCCTCAATAATTTTATGGCAAGAGTTTTAAGGAGTCACTTGAGATACCATATACTGTTTGCTCTTTAGTCAAATATTCTGCCTTTACGGGTAAAAGGATACCCTGATGTTGTTTTATTGATCTTCTTCCTTGCATTTGGTTAGGTGGTTAACCTATATACTTCGTGGTTGAACATCTGGGGCAGCGTTTACGATGAAAAAGCCATAAATTTTACTTTTTATTAGCTGCCCCTGTTACAAACAGATTCTCATCTGAAGATCTAACCTGCCTAGGTCAGAGACACATAAATATTTTGGCAAGATTTGCTATCTCACATTACTCCCAGTTTTCAGTCCCCCTCCTCTCCCTTCCAAATATTTGAGCCATTCCAAACTTCCATCGTCTTTTATTGTACGGTCCCCACTGGGCCTCACTGTAATTTGCTTACAGGGCATGGACTTCCCCTCTCCATTTTTTCTGTTAGTATCTGCCATGCTATCTGGAACAGAACTTGCTACATAAGGTACTGTGTTACCACAAACTCCTAAACTATACACCAAAAAATGCATTTTGGTTGCTTAATGAAGAATGCAAATTTGGCATCACAAATATTGATCATTCGGTCAGGCCTAGCTCTCTGCCAGCCCTGGAGAGTATAGCATGATACTTTATCCAAGCAATTCTTCCACTGAGTTAGAAAATACAACAGACATTATGGAAACACAAATCGATATTTATCATGTTTCAGACTAACATGGGTAAGAACTCTAAATTCTTAAACCAATAAAATTACAAAAGAAATCAGTGTCTTACGCTAAGGACTGCTTCACTGGCAGCCTACGCTGCTTGTTGGCTTTCAAGATTGAGCAATTTTTCTTCAGCCAACAACTCCCATGTTTCTCATAGCCATTCTCATGCCATTAATCTACTCTAAGAGGAGCCAAAGCAAACACCTTTACTCCCTAAGAGGTGTTGGACCAATATGTCCCATCTGGCCTTTTTTTTCGCACAGAATTCCCAAGGTAGTATCATGCTAAACCTGATTGTAGGATGGAAGTATCATTCTTTCTGTCTAAGTACTCATCGGTACCAAAAATATGCCCTTCTTCTTCCATTATCTTACTGTATATGTTGTGACAACATTGTTTGCAAATTATAAATGTCTCTATCATGTTTTAAAAATGTGGTTTTTATCAAGTCTAAGTAGTAGACAGTGTCCTGAAATTTTATTGGAGGCCTGTAATTTACTTCATACCTGGCTGAGATTACCAGATGGTTCAAAGTGAAAGTTAAAAATATGAATAGAGAATTCTAATGTTTGCATTGGTGTTTCTAGTGAAGCTATGTAACACGAAGTGTACAATCAAAAAAGATCTCTTATGTCAAAAGTACTACATTAGTAGTCCCATGTGCATTAATTCAGAGAAGAAGAATGTCTGAAATGTATTGTATCACTGCAATCCAGCCTGAGAATCATTTCATTAATGAAAAAGGAATCACAATTTTCTCAACTCTGTAATCCACTGAGGGTAATATTGGAAGTGTAAGTTGCACGCCCCAGCAGAAAGGCCATTTTGTTGTCATGGCCAGGTGAAAAACAAAGATTGAAAAGCTATGTGAAAAACTGGAGTCCAAGTTCTGATCTGTTGTGGCTAGGTATGGAGCCATTGACTGTAGTCCAGGACTTACTAGTTTACATTCACCAAGGAGCTGAGTCTATGTGGGGCTCCAGAAAGTGTTTTCAGACAGTGTGACACAGAAAAGCTATGAAAATTGTGAGAGCCACAATGACCTGGCTTAAGAGGTGGTGTCTCTCCATGTGTTACACAGACCTGTTGGGGAAGAGGCTCGAGCCACTGCTTTTTGGTTTGTCAGTAGGGTTAGTGGAAGAGCATTGTTCCTCCTCTTTGGATTTCATTTATCTCTCTCTAGTACAGCTTAAATCCTTTTGACTTTCTGGCCATGGTGCAATGTCCGGCTATTTGTACGGCTGTGTGGGGATATCTGATGTGTATGAGACCAGAGGCAAGAGGGCAATTTAGAAAGCTGAAGTATATAAACTAATTTCCTGCGAACAGACTTTTTCCTTGAGCTTTATTGCTGTTTATTGCTTTTCTGGTTCTATTCAGTTGTTCCGAATTACACTTTAAGCATTCTTTTATGGAATTCCGTTTTGTTATGTTTTTGTATCTGCTAATTCAAAATAAATTAATGGACTCTTCACAAGAGAAACACTGTGACTTTGTTCTTTTGGCACGAACTAGGTTTAGATGGCATGTGCCATACAGTCATGTACAGCTTCCAGCCATCTGAGAAATGCTTACCTGTCAGAGCTTTTGTGACTGCATTGGCTTTTGCCAAGTTGCATCCACTAACAGCAGGATTGAATTTGTCCTATACTGATGTTTATGGATTTGGAAGCTTGCAGCCAAACAGTTGGATATGGTACTTGGAACCAAATTTGGAACAGTTATGGGCATGATTGGGTTAGAGTTAATAATTTTGCATCTCTGAACTGTAGTATTACCTAGGGTCTATAGAGAAAATGCAGGTAATTCAGAGTTCAAAATTGCTGTTGAAACTGTTGAAATATTTCTCTACCTTTATTATAGGACTCAACATTTAAGAGTATCATGGCAGGTGTCCTCAAGTGTGGCTGACCTCTCTGTTGGTGCACATTCTCCATGGGGCAGTGAGCCGACATTCTGACAGGTTAGAAAGGGTTCGTTCTAGTCTGGCTGTATCTTTGAGGGCACTTTTAGAAAAAAGAGCTTGATCCTTAATAGTTTTAGTTGAAGTCTTTTGGAAGTTTCACAGTGAACTACCCTTCCCCCAGAACTGTTTTGGTCATGTGTAGCTAAGAGGTCAGCAACATTAGAATAAATTTGATATCAGTATCCTTAACGGAGCAGGCCCCAAATCAGGCACAACAGGTGCACAAGTCAGTCATTTCAGATACACAAAAAAGCACCTTGATCACCAATGTCCACTGCATGTTTACATAAAATAACTACTCATTCTACCAAGTAAAATGTCCTTGTAACTGATTCTCCTTACAGGATGACTGTAGTAGTTACAGCACTTCCTACAATAGTTCTTAAAATACTAGCGTCTGACTCACATTGCAACATTGTGGGCAGGTATCATTTATGTGTTGACAATTTTTGTTCTAATTTGATCTCAGGAGCAGCCTGATTATCAGACATCAAGGTGCTGTTGCAGCATGTAAGATGTCTTCAAAAATGACTCTTGCTGGAGACCGTGGGCTACAGTGAAACGGTTCTGCTAGTTGGGACCATCTTTCAGGATCTTGAGAAGAGCCCTCAGGCCACTGGAATTGTATGATTTTCACCTTCCCTCTATAAAACATTCTTAGTGCCAGTCTGAGTGCTTGATGTTTTCTTCTTCTCAAACCCCAAATCTGTTCAGTGCTTTCTTCTGATAGGAATGTCTAGAGGTGTGGTAACAGTTGCAGGTGATACTTTTTAAGTACATAAGCTTGAGGGTTTTGATGGATTTGATGTTATTAGATTTGAGGATATTGCATCTTGCTTTGTGTTGTTTTGAAAGACACTGTGAGCTCAGATTTCTTTATTAACATTATCATCATCTGAGGCAGAATTTATGATCGCCACATTTTGTCCAAATGCTGCTTTTAATTTCTTTTCAGTTTCTTTTTTGCATAAACTGATTAAGCGACACATCTTTGGTCTGTTAGTCTAACCTACACCTTTGTACACTTATAAATGCAACCCTAGGGAATATGGTCATTATTGTATGCCCCTTTGGTCTAGTTTAGGTATGACAAACTAGAAGAGCACAGCCCAGTAGAGGAGGACACCTTGCTTTCTTCTCTGGTCTGTCAAGATCTTCATTCTGGTGATTTCCACTCTGGAGCATAGACAGAGATTATATCCTCCATCTGTTCATAGCGATTACTAGATGGGGCAGTGCTAGCTCTCTGATTGTCTTAAGTCTTACATGCATTTCATAGGATATGGTCTATAAACCCCAAACACAGCACCAGTCAATATGAATTTTCTTTCCTTTTCTCCATATTCCCATTGATACCAAGAGCCTAAGTAGTACATGTGGAACTTGTTCTCCCACTTCCCAGCAATTGGAAATATTGCCAGTACAGCTTGAAAGACTAACAAAAATAAACAGATTTTGAGTCAGGCTATCTTTGAGTTTCAATTTGATTTTACTCCATATAAAGTGAGAATAGTATTCAGTGATTCAATGGAGTTACTATGATATAAAAAGATGTGAGATCAGGAGTCACTGTTCATTCAGCCAATCATGATATGTGTACATAGGCACTATTTAAAAATAATTTATTTATTCTTTCCTGTAAAACACTTTAATAACAAACTTCTATGAAGTGACGTTTGTGCATTATGAATTACGTCCAATGATTTCCACAGGTAGATGCTTAGCTGTTTCTTTTCTGCTGCTTGGAGATTTGGAGTGTATTAACTTTATGAACTTCATGGAAAAATTATTGCTTTTTAGAGGGATTATTCAATTACCCATTTCAGGCAAAATGCAATAAATCTTATGTTACGCTAAAGCCAAGCATTAATCTGCAGACCTTGCAAGCATGACGACTCTGTTCTGAATGTCCAGCAGCCTTAAGACAATATTCCTTGTCTTCATTTCATTGCTCAGAGGTACAGGTGATCAATTCTTATTCTGTAGCGTTTTTTAATTACTAGCCTCTGTGTTCATCTTCTGAATTTGCTGTAACCCCTAGTTGTCCTTATGTATTTTGATTGTAGTTTGAATTGTTTCCCCTTTAAGTGAGTTCTGTATAAACATATAGGCAGAGGCAAAATATTACCTATTTTTCCCCTTAACTCTTATGCTTTGAAAATGTTTAGAAGCCATTTTCAATATTTTTTAAAAAATACTTTTGGTACAAATGTTGTTCTCTGTTTGAATACTCTGTTTTCACTAGTGGCAAAAATTTATGAAACTCAACTTCGGTACTTTTCAGTAACCATAAAAATCAGGTAAAAAGCTGTCATTTGTTAAGCTTTTACTTAGAAACATTTTCAACTTAAATGTTACTCACAAAATACAGTTCCTTATCATTTATGGTTTGCTTGTTAATGCATGGAGAATGTATTCTGTCTAGAAAGGGAGAATGAAATATTAGAAAGGCAAGAAAAGAAAACTGTTTTTCTAAACTAAGCCTTCATGTGAGGTTTTTTTCGCATTCATATTTTAATGGATTTTGCACAGCTAAGAACATTCCTGGCAGTTACACTGAAATGGCTTGTTCCTCCTCAGCGTCTGTGTGGTGAAGAATTGCTTGCAAAGTCAGTGCAAGCAACTTTTTGTTTATTTGTACTAGTTATCTTACAGACTGGAAAGATCCTATTACATTATATCATTGCACTCTGATGAATGTCAACAGTAATGAGAAGCTAAGAAAATATTTTTCAAGGATGTAGGGGAAAGCCTTCTTGGTGATGAGAAAATAGAAATATTCATGCTGCAAGAAGAAATTAGGGCACATTTCCTTGATTAATGTATCTTTTCTTGGTCTCGGAGTCCAGGCACTTTTATTCACTTTTCAGTAGATGGTGCCAGAGTCAAAGTAACCTCTCTTCACTCTCTGAAAGACTATTTTTATGTTTGCCAGTGGTGTTAAAATCTAATTTCAGAATACTAAAAAAATGCTGTTAGTGGATATAGATGTGCAAGAAGGAGGTTTTATGTCAGAAAGCTCTTTTGGTGAATTTCAAGATACTTGGTTTCATGTTTAAGCCCTTGATAGAAGCTAAGCTTAGAAAACAAAGAGCTGGTATGTCACAATTTAGGAATAAGCTGGTACTGAATCTGCTTTACCTAATAACTCCAGATTTTGCATAGAGCAGTGCTGCTGGAAACAGAAGGAAATAGGAATTATAAACTGATTGCAAAACAAAACATCGCAGAGAGATAACGCTCCCAAAGCCTCCTTAGCTTTGAACATCTCACAGTACTCTTGCGGCAACTAGTAATATTTATTATTTCTAACATTCATGCATCTTTCTCCTCGTTTGTTGAAACATTTCTCTGCCTTGGAAGAGGAAAGACAGATTAGCAACTCTGTTTATTGAGGTAAAGATTGAAAATCCCCTAATAAGCGAAAAAAGCTGAGGTCTTTGTATTTGGTGTTTACATTTTACTCAACAACACGGTAGCTATTAAACTTGCAAAACAATGGAATATTTTATGTCCCAATTCACAAAAATATGTGAGATTTGGAATTATGCTTTTTGAAAATAGTATGTGAGGGTTAAAAATAATAGGAAAAACAGAAATTTCAATTTAAGAAAACAGGAGATTTGAGAACAGGAACATTACATGCTTTAGAGGCTTAAGGTGAGAATTGAGAACAATGAATAGCATTAGTGAAAGTCATGTCCCCTAAGTATTGCTGAGGATTTCCAAAATGAATTCTTCAACTAATTTGGCAATTTTTTAATTTAAGGGAAAAAAAGCCAAAAAAAAAAAAAAAGTTATTGTCAGGGATCCCACGATATAAGATGTAGGAAACATTTAAACATGGTATTTCTTTATGTAAGTTTGTCCTCCAGTCTTCTCAACAGATGCTGGTCCCTGTGGGTTCTGGAGCTGCCCAGATCTGTCTCAGGGCAGATCTTTTAAACTCGCCTGCTAGCTTGCTTCTGGCTTTGCTTGGCTTTTGGGACATCTGGAGTCCTCAGGATGAGGCCTCCAGTTGAGAACCCCTGAAATGGCATCCAAAAGGCTGGAGCCAGGCCCAGTTCCTCCAGAAGAAATAAATACCCACCTGTGAGAAATTTCACTTTCAGGGAAAATGAGTAATCTGTCAGAGATATCCTCTGGCATAGTTTCTAACCAGCTCTTGTTGGAGACGTTCCTACAAATATAGTCTACTATTCTGAACAACCGGCTCTTCATCCATGAGTTGTCTTTGCTGCTGGTCTAATTTCTTTTGATACTTATTTTCTTCTGTCCCTAGACAACATACAGCTCAGCATTCTAGCTCACTCTGTAGTAGAGTGAAGATCCCAACCAGAATGCAGGTCTGGATGCAGCAGTACAATAACAACAATTCTCATTATGCTTGTTTTGCTGCCATGGCGTCCAGTTGATGATCATCCATTTGCCTCGGTAAAAGCAAGTTTCAACTTGCTTCATTCTGTTTGATAGCTACCTTAAGGCAAAAGGATTTTTTAAACTATAAAACCAATTGAGGGATGATCAAATAGCTACCTAAGCTTTTCTCCTACATGAGAAGGTCAGTACTTCTTTTGTGGAGGAGTGTAAACATTTTTAGCACTCATTTGCCTGCCAGGCTCTTCTCAGAGGGAGAGAATACAGTGTGCTGGCTAGGTCAACATCGCTTCAACATGTTGGCTTTCTGCCGTGCTTGTGATTACTGATTGTTTGTTTGTATAACCTTGGTTCATATCTGTAAGGCTGCAAACTTCTGCATTCCAATATTTTGGCTGAGTTGATGTAAGGCAGGACAAGCAGACAAAGGCCTTCAAACTTGCTACTTCTTCAGTCCTGTTCACCCATCCTGGCAGCACAGCTGTGCTACCAAGTATTGTTTCAGTGTATTAGCCACAAGTCCAGTGATGTTTCCTCTACAGTATCTCATCTGTCATCTCTGTGGTAAAGATCATTCCAGAGACTCCAAAATGTTGCCATATTCTGGTGCTACATACCGCCTTCAGGATGGGGCAAAGGGATTTATGGATTGCTGGCTATGGTCCTATTTTTGTCTAGAACAGGTGACATTCTTTTCTTACGCACTTTGAAATGCAATTAAGTGACTGGCCTGGTTTTCACAATCACAATCACAATCACATTGTGATTGAAATTTCAGTCTGGGAATTGACTAACCAAATGGGTGACTCAGGCGGTATTCTGACAGCAGTCAACGATGTCAACCATCTTCAGCATAACTTGGGTTGTCTAGAAGATCTTACCACATACTAACCTGAATATGGTCCAGATTCAGCCACAGTTGTTGTTGTGTGTATCTGACTCCCACTAAAAGGATTATTCAACAGCCAGTCAGGAGCTTCCTCCTGGCTTCACAGCTGTTTGGTCAAGTGAATTGAAGGTGTATGCGTTACTGCATATAGTCCCTGAATGTCCAAGTAAGGACTTACAGAGGTGTATACAACTACTGAAGCTTTTTGGTATCTTTCTAGTCAGACTCTAGCACACTAAGACAATCCATGCATCCCTCCAGGCATGTATGTAGCTGCCTAGAAAAAGTTAATACTTTTAAAGTTTGGCCACAGTTACATAAGATGACTTAGTTGGTGACAGGTAGAACCAGCTTTGTCCAATAAAACACTGGTTTTGACTGATTACAGCAGCACATTTTTAAACCTTCCTGCAGTTTAATGGAGTGTGAAAAGTAGAGTATCCTTTAATAATAATAAGGACTTTTTATGTGCAGCTTCCTACCCTTAAATAACTCTGTACTTTACAAACAGAAATAGTAATGTGGGGAGGAAAGTGATTAATCCAAGACTTCATCAGCTAAGCAGCAGTTCCTGGACTAAAACTCCCTCTCCCAAATCCCCTTGAGTTACCCATAAAGCAGTTTAGAGTCACTGCTCTAGCCACAACCAGGTAGATTTATAAGAATTTATAAATAGAATATCCATATGCTAATGGATATCAACCCATCAGACTGTTTCCCTGTCTGAAGGGATTTGCATACAGCACTTATGATTTCTTCACATCTCTGCATTCAGGCTGCTCTTCCATTCTTTGCAGAACATTCAGAGGGAAGGAAGAGCAGTGCCTCCTGCATACATGTAAAGCATTGCACAAAGTAGTACCAAGATAATTAAAAAAATCATACAAATATTTCTTTACTGGCAGGCTCCAGAGTCAATGACCGTCCAATTTATACAGAAAGGAAATCCCTCCACAGTACGCTGTAAGATGCAGTAACATGGCTACTCAAGCACAGTGAGTTCAGTGACAGATTAGTATAGTCAGTTCCTGAGAGCCCAGAAAAGCCCCTAACTAGAAAGGACCACCCAGCTCACTAGCTGCAGCCTTTCCAATCACAGGCAACCACTCAGGAGCTGAAATGTTTCTGACATCCTCAAACAAAATTTAAACTGTAGTGAAAGGTCCACAGCCAAACCTGTAATATCTCAGAGGCCTAGCAGGAAACAGAGCAACACAGATGACTCTGTACATTTCATTTTGTGCTGTGGCATGTGACTGGGTATTTTCTTCAAGGTTTTGTGGATAAAATTGGTTGGACTAGATAAAAGTGACTGAAGAGCCATAATCACCTAAAACCCCTTTAGTCTCTGCAGCTTGGAACCTTTGTGGCTGCAATGCTCTAATGGAATATATTTGAGGACTGGTTAAGTTTGTGGGTATTGTAAGTGAAGATAAAAGAAATATTTAATAATATGTTCCCACTGTTGTCCAGCACATTGCTGCCTCCATGAAAGCCATGTGGACTCCTCTCTGTAGACAGTGGAGGTAAATCAGTGCCATGGGGTGGGAAAGAGGGTGTCACTGGTTATAATTCAATTGTCACAGAATGCCTGAGGTTATTCTAGCAGACAGTGTGTACAGCTTCAAGATCTGAAAGGGCTTTTGGTGATTCGAAACATGCAGTTGCTAAATGCTGGATTTGATTTGTTTGTTGGAAGCTCAGAATAAAGAGGATAACTTTAAAAGGGGTGTTAATTCCTTAGCCAGGGACAGTTGCCATCTCACCAGAGGCACATGTGTGTAGGATTAGCTCCTCCTAGGCTCTTGAAGCTGATCTGTAATATAAAAGAAAAATTTTGAAACAAGCAGGATCTGTGCTGACCTCCCATACGAGGGGTAAGACTGGGCAGCGACCATGTGGGTGGTAGAGTGGAAGTTTCCATGAAATATGGGTGGGAGCTTCTCTAATAATTTACATTTATACTGGTTCCAGTTGGAGAAGGTTGGCTCACTGGCAAGGTCAACGCCCAATGCATGACTTGTTCCCGCTTGTTTGTTTATGTAACATTGTTTTGGGTGCCTAAAAATAACAGCCCTTCTTCATACAGCGTGAATTCAAGTAGAACTGATATGAAGCAGACTGGGAGGAAAGTGTGCAAGATGCTAACGTTGCTGTCAGTGTCACTGCCATGTTCACTCACTTGGCAGCCGTAGCTGGGTTAGGAGATACGGAACCAATATTTAAGGCAGCATCTGAGATGGCCATGTAGCACATGCTCATTGGGACATGTACACAGCCCAGTGGAACGCTGATTCATCGATCCATCTAGGACACAATGACAACAGGTTTGCAGTGCTGACAAACAGATGAAAAGAAGTCGTGGTTTCACGAGTGTACATTGCTGCTTTGAAACCCATCATTCTTAGCTATCAGTATGAAATCTTACTGCTGGAGCACTGCTTTGAAAGATGCAATATACAGATGTTCAATGTGGGCTCAATTTTCCACACATCCTAATAAAGTTATAGATGAAGTATCTCCATTTGTTATTATCCATGGTGAAAATGAAAACAAATCTTTAAGGGAGATACATATCCTTACATAAGATTTTTTTTTAAAAAAGGTTGTTTTTCCTTCATCTGATTCAGGCTTTTGTTTCCTTAAGTATACATATGGGCATGGTCAAACTTATTCTGACTAACTTTGAACCTATTTGAATGTTACAAGTGTGAAATTGTGACCACACATGTTATATTAACACTTTGCATAGGAGAGTTGTGTGTATGTGAGAAAAAAATCAGATGCATATATGAGGTGAAAATGGAACCAGTTGAAAAAGATGGGAAAGAAATGGGGGAGATAAAATAACAAAATAATATTCTGTGTGTATGCAGTGAAATACATAATACAAATTATCTAGACCATCTTCTTCTAGTCCAGCATTTGTGAATACATCACAAAATAGCTCAAAAAATCTATTTAAAAAAATAACTGAATTACTGTTTTCGTAGAAATACTGCAGTGAAGGCTTTTAATATAGAGGCAGCAAAATGATGGTGAACTTGAGCTAGACTGAGCAACATACAAATCAGACCTTAAGGCTATCAAAACTGTGCAAAGGTCACAAGATTTTTCTATTTTTGTTGCAAGAGAAATTAAAACTTTCTATGTAATCCAAGAAAAAGTGAACTGACTTTCACTAAATTCTGAAGAATAGATTCTTGTGTCTCTATCTCCTTTCATTCATCTATTTAAACACACATGCACTTAATGCAGAAGTGATATACGTAGGAAGAAATGCTTCAAATATCAGATGACCTCTTTAGGTTGTGGAATACTTTCATACTTTTTAATTTTGAAGGTCATGTGTATCTGGTGTTTTTTTACAGTTATTAAACTCAATGCCTCTGAGAAAGGCTCCTACATACTCTTACAAATCCACATTTCCCACGACTTTTGTAACTTGGCTTTTGAATGGATTTTGCTGGTTCTGGTACTATACGCATTTTGAAATGCATATAGTATCCAAAAGTCTACTGAAGTCAATTGCTCTTTCCTTTCTGCTCCTAAAAAGTTTTTTGAAGATTAGCCTTGAGCATCGCTTAAGCTACATTTTTATTACAACACTGCTGAGTACATACTTTGAGTGTTCCCCCACATCATAGTTGCACTCATGTTTTGCAAGCTGCCATGGAGCAAGGCTTTTGGAAGCCCTCAAAACCACCATTGCCTCATAAGACATCCAATATTCTGTAAAATTACTGAGAAAGGAAAAAAGAGAATATCAATTAATGTCTACAGATGAGAAAAAATAAGACTACAAAAATAAATAATTTGAATGTAATATTTTCTTGCGCATAAAAGTAATTGGGAAACATGCAAACAAATGGCTTACTTTTTTAATTTCTGAAGGTGAGGTGATCTAATGTTTAGGTTGTTTTTTTTCCCCCAAGGCTGTTAAGTAGCCATCTGATTAATGGTAAGTTGATCAATACTGCTCACACAGAGTGCAAACACCTTGAAAATCAGTCCTGAAATTTGCTTCAAATTGAGCAAACTGAAATGAAGACTCATTTTGAAAAATGATTGTCATTTTAGGCTGTCTTGTGAAGTTTAAAGCCACTACAGTACTAAAAACCATGAAGATATCCCCACTTGCCAAAAAACATTTGAGTAGTGAGGCGGACATAGCTGTGCCCCTAGCAGAGGGATGGACATTCCTAAGAAGCACACACTGCCTCTTTACGTGTATTTATTGAGAGGGAAATATCCAGCAGCCATCAGGCATAGACAAGGATGGGCCTTGGTCATTGCACTTGCTAAAGGCACGGTTCTAAGCCTTAGACAAGTCCGAGGTAGCCTTCTGCAGACCCTACTGCAACCAAAGAAAATTGTATTTTTAGCATAGCCACCACCTTTTGCTGAACAGTCCTGGCATCTTTAAGCTTTCCAAATAAGGAATTTTAAGGAAAAGGGAGACCATGCAGAGAAAGGGCTTCCAGGCAGAAGACAAGGTTATGAATAAAAATGTCTTTCATTTTTTCCTTCTCTCTGAAATCTAGCATGAAGCGAGGGCAGCGATTGTGATAATAAAGGCAAATGATAAATGAAAGAAGGGGCACTTCAACATAATCTAGATAACAGGAAAATTTTAAATGGACAATTTAACATGAGGGTCTGCATGGAATTGTTTTTCATTAAACAATCAAAGCTTGTGATAATGCAAATGAAATCCATTTTTAGCTGCAGGAAATTTTGAGAATTTCAGAGGAATAAAAAATATGAGAATAATAATATCATGATGGTAATTCACAGTAATTATAGAAAAGCATAATTGCACAACACAAGCACTAATCAAAGCTCGGAAGAGTACTTTGGCAATCATTAGGATTTCAGCGCTATTAGCATTTACCTTTGTCATCGGGCACCACACAACAAGCATTATTAATTTCATGTCAATCTAGAGCATAATTTCCCTGATCAAATATCAGTTCATAATAACTAGCCACAAAGATTAGCTTATCTGACATTGATTTCTGTGAAGTATTTTAGAAAGGAAGCTTTACTGGTGATTGCTTTGGAAGTAGCAATGTTGTCCTTGAACTTAGGTTATTTCTCAAGGTTTGTGGGCTATCCTGTACGTGTACAAATTCTGTCAACTTATTTGCATCTGCTGGCCTAAAAAAGCTTCAGAGCATTGCCCATGCTTTCCCTCTTGATATCTGCTAGGTGTAATTTTCTGAGCTTCATACATCTGTGAGTGTGTTGATAATCAAAGTATTATTGAACTATGCACATATTTTGTGCTGCTGTGTTACACATGTAACTCATCATTTGCGCTCACTGTAATTTATAATCTGATGCACAGCTAGTCCTAAGTTATTCTCTGTATAGAACTTGTATCGTTTGTTCTTTTTTTTTTCCCTGCACTGACCAGCTATGCTTTTGCTCAAACCTTCCCTCACTGCCTAGCATGAAGAAAAGAACATTTTACAGTTCATACCATACAGGGATGGAGGTGATGGGAACATTTGAGTGAATCAAAATTGAGTTTAAGACAGAATAATATGGAGCTGGAAAACTCACAATGTGCTCATGGAGAAGGGATGATCAATCATTAGGAGAGGAGCTGGTTTTCAAGAAAACTGAAGAGATAAATAAAAGCACAAGTAAACAGTTGAAACCAAGAACAAGTAGTTTGAAACTGTGGTTTGGAGAAAGGATATCCTGTAGTGAATAAAATAATGAACAACATGTTTTTTTCCAAGGTGAAGAATTGAAATTGTGAAATTAACTAAAGCACAAATAACTAAAGCATAGTTATTTACACTAGTGTTATATAGAAGTATTTGGGATATGTGTAATGTTCTCTTACGTTCAGTAGAAGAAAAGCTGTATTTTGTGCAGTAAAAGAAACAAACAAAACCAGGTCCCTAAACATGAAATGTGCCTCTCTGGGCCTTCCTGGTTCTTTTTATAATCCTCTTCATGTGTTTTGTTTTTTTTTAAAATTAAATCTGTTCTCTTACTGATATTGACAGACTTTAAAAAATTCTATACCATATGTATAGCTTTTAAAGGGAAGGGTTGTCTATAGGAGAAGACAATGGCTGGTAGGTAAAAATATATTTCAATTTGTTGTTCAGTAAAGTAAGGTACAACTTATCAACATGCAGGTGGGGTCATTTCCCAGTGTCAGAAATAGTAAGTATTGAATATCTTTTCATTTTCTCAACTCACTTACTGTCACAGTGCTTTTCTCTGGCTTGTGGCAGGATTGTTTTTCTGTTAGCAACTTATTTTTTAACACACCATTCTGACACCTTGACAGTTCATGTGCTAAATCAAACTTTACAATTACTGGCAGGCAGTTATTAGATGTATTGCACTTAATTAACTTTGCACCTAATTACAAGCAGTGCTGGCCGATTACAAAGGGCATAAATATATTAGTGCCCTAGCTGTCACATCATGAAAATGGCTGTTTGAACAAGTCAAGCAAAAGCAATTACCACATTGTGTGCATGGTGAAGTGTAGCAGAGTGCAGAAAGAGGAATGAACTGTTTTACTGTTTGTAGGAATTTGATTTTGTACTTTGCATTTCAGGTGACCCGGATGAGCAAAGAGTATGATAAAAGATTTCCTTTCATTTGTATAAACACTTCAGGAGTGCTTCACGTGTGTGAAGGGAAAACAAAAGTTGCATGGTAAGACCTGACTTAGGTTTTGTTAGATACTCACCCTGTCTATCTGTCGATGATAAAAGTATGAGGATTCCGGCATTAAGGAAAAAAAAGCGGTCTAACATGAGATACATTCTACAGATCATAAGCAAAACTTGCGATTCAGAATGATGCTGTGCAACTGTTACTTATGCAGTAGTTGCCAAAATGAGAAGGAAAGCAGAATTTGGTCTCATCTGTAGAGGGATATGTTGTAAAGAACAAATGTTAGCACTCAGCTGGCGTTCTGTGGAAATCTGTCTTGCGTTAGCACAGGAAGAAAACATCTCTGCTGGAAAAGTAAGCAAGACATTCAGAGCAATTTTAAAAATTTCCTAAGTGGCTTTGTAAACAGAGTCTGTATGAGAGATGTTTCCTTCTGTATCAAGTATCTATTCTAACCACCACATGCTCTCTTTTGCGTAGGAAAATCTGGCATATTACAGGTGGCTTAACTAATTGTTGTTGTGCATATAACCATAGAGGGATGTTGTCTTCATTTTACAAGAATCCTGGCTAAGGAGAAAAACTGAAAACTGTTAAATATCATAATTGTTTTCATTGCTTAAAGATTTCCTTTTTCTGCTTAGCAGCAGAATAGCCCCTGAATTAGAAATGTTTTGCAACAAACCTAACAGAATGTTTGTTTTCCTTTTCAGCAAAATTTGGTCCCACACTTAATAATTCAGCAATGCATAGACAAACTGACTTAAACCCAGTCATAGGAATTTCATGGTCACCAGCTTGCACCATTTGCTTTGTACAAGATACTTAATGCTTTGTACAAAACAGTATTGAGGTCACACCAACCAGTTTCATATATATTGGCCAAAAAAGGTCGCTAGAAATTGATTTTGCTTGGGGCAAATGGAAAGAAACAGAGGGAGTCACAATGTGGTGCTAAATTAGTGGCTGTAGGGTTTGTATGCTGTTGTTATTTACAAGCTCTGAATAAAGAGAACTGTGAGGATGTATGTAAGCCTTTCCCAGCCTAGAACAGCCATTCATTGTTATTCATTTCTAAATAGGCTGCCTGTGTTGTTTCTGATAACTCATGGAAAAAGTAGGTGGCCTTTAACAAAAGTTTTGGATGCCTTTGCAATTGTGCTTGCATGACAAAGTCAGTTGACTCTTTTGTGTGCAACAGCATAAAGTAGAAAGCGGGGAGATAGTGTGTTTTCACATACAACATTATGTCACTGCTGAAAACATTGCTCAATATGTTAAGACCTTGGGTGGCCAGCAATTTTTACCCTGTATAGAATTAAGAGACATTGCTGTAGAAAAACAAACCTGTGCAGGGAAGTGTCCTGACGGAATGATCTGGGGGAAACAAGCACTGTCATTCAAGTAGCCTGTGCAAGAGCACTTTGGCTCTTTAGCCACTCCTTACTAGAAGAGTCAGGAGCTTAGCCCAAGAGAGATGTTAAATCAGTCAAGGGTTCATGTAAAGCTCTATGATTTGAGTTTTCCAGGGAAATATACGGTACTAAGTTTTTCACTGATAAGGAACTGCAGGGTGCAAGGAATTAATGTGAAATAATGTGGACTTGACTCTTCCAACACACAAAGTGAATTATGTTCAACAGAAAGTGTGTTAAAATGTTACTTTCTTAATTGAATGCTCTGGAACCAACAAATAATTCATGAATAATGTTTAAAAAATAGAAATAAACCTAAAGCTCCGTGCATTTGAGGAAAATCAGCTAAAACAGCAATGAGAAGTTATTCTAGCAGAATATGTCTGCATCTTACATGATGGTATTTTTTTCTGGTATGGATGGTCATAAAATCATAGAATCATAGAATCATTTAAGCTGGAAAAGACCCTCGAGTCTAACTGTTAACCTAACACTACCAAGTCCACCACTAAACCATGTCCCTAAGCGCCTGGTCTACATGTCTTAAATACCTCCAGGGAAGGTGACTTGTCCTTGCTACATGGTTGCTGCTTTGATCCAATTACTAGTAGTTAAAATATTCAACCGGAATAGTCAGTTTGTGTGTGTGTGTATATATACACACACACATATATATATCCATATATGCTTTCTGTTGTATCATAAACCCGAGGTGGGAGAAATGGGGATATGTGCAAAAACACACATAGCCACTTCTCAATTTTGAAACAGGATATCACAACTTTTTGGGCAGCAGCCCTGTCCGGAGCAGGACAGCAGGGTTTTCTGTGCATACGGGGCCAAGAGACCGCTAGCTGGCTAGTGTGCGAGAGAATGGGGGCCACTGCCTCTCGGCTGCTTCCTCCTGCACAGGCTGTGGGCTTTGGTGAGAGGCACTGCTTGGCAGGGCCAGGAGCCACGGCGCTGCAGGACACAAGAATCCGACTTCTCAGGACGTTCAGGGACCCAGCAAGAGCTTCAAGTCCTGCCTCTGAGAGGACGGATGCTCCAGTCATTCAGCACACTGCTGGTATCTGGTGCTTAAACAGGGCAGGGACTCCCAGTCCCTATGAAGTTGTCTCCTCACTTGAAGCATGGCCATTGTATTTAGCACTGATCGTGTGGCAACAGCAGTTGCCCTATTTTATTCCTTGCCCACCCCCCCTTACCCCCCTTGAGAATTGTGGAGAAAAGGCTGGGAAGGCAACTGTCAACTGTGGCGGCTATTTTGCCCACTTGCCCAATATTTCACCAGCCTCTGTGGAGTCCTCATTTCTCCATATTTACCATATTTGTAGTAATGGAACATTGACAGAAAACTGAGCTGGTTATTTGTTCTTTTTGTTCTATAGATGAAACATTTCTCAGCCATGACTTCTGAAGATTTAGAGCCTTAATGCACTCCTAAGACGCAGAGCCGTCTAAGATCCAAGGATGTCATCTTACCTGTCTTTTACCCTTTTTTGGAAGCGTCTAAAGAAAAACTGGAAACTGCAGTGATGTATGAAGAATTGACAGGTATGTAAAAGCCCTCTGTTAGATTTTCCATCCAAGTCTGCTTTGTGCATGGAACTGCATACGTTATAGTTTGACTTTTACACTCTGTTGTAATGACTCTTTCCATCTGAGTGCATTGTACCATAGGAAGCTAATTGACTTTGACTTCTCTGCTTCTGTTCCCAGTGGGATAATGCCAGTTGTAATTCCTTTATTGATTGTTTAGAGCAATTAGCAGAAAACAAATTCCTCCAAAGAACAGATAATTTGGTTTTGTTGCTCTCTACCATTAAAGCTAAACAATTTGTTATCTGAAAAAAAATTAATAGGAAACACATTCCATCTGTTTATTAGCTGAAGCGAGACAGGTTACCTCATCATTAATGTCATCGGTAATTAGCGCTCTTGTGCTGCCACCATCCGCACCAGCGGCTGGCAATCTGTCAGTGGCTTCAAATGCCAGGGCTGATTGTGTTTATCTGTGCCAAACAATGGGCAGACCGTATGTGATCCTGAAATTTGTAAACAGTAGTTGGCTAATGCCATTTAACTAGGCAGTTCTGTTATACGTGTGACTGCTACCCTGGGAAGGACATAAGACTTTAAACCTCCAGGGCAATTCCCAGTCATTGGGTCACCAGCACCAGGCTCAGAATGCCACTCTCAATTAATCAGGTTTCTGATGGTCACAACTGCTTTTTGTTTCCATTCGGGACGAGGTCTGGAAAGGCGCTGCGGTCAGAGTGGCAGGACCTGCGCTCACATTCCATCAGCATCACTGCCCTCCATGATAACCGGCAGATAAACCCTGATGTATCTCACAGAGGTCTTGTTGATTGGTAGGCTTTGTTATATAGTAGGTAACTTCTTGTTCGACTCCAGATTGAAAAGAATGGATTTTATTTTACACTAGGTGAAGTTTCTTCAAATTAAAAGAAAAAAAAGCCAGGGAAAAAGGAAGTCATTCTGTAATATTTAGGCACTAATCTTAGTGTTTTACTGACTTTTTGCTCTGTTATTCTTGATCTAAAAAATACACCAGATTTGAGTTTGATTTTGTTGTTTTATTTTGAGGAGAAAAAGATCTGAAAATTCTGACTGCCTAATAAAATAGCTTCCAAGGGTCAGAGACTCTTGAGATCCTACATGCAGGGATTTGAAAGCTTCTGTAAGAATACATTTGTAGTGGTGGAGAGCTGTCTGCCATGCTTAAATTTGCGTCATAGTTACTGTTAAGTAAATGATTATACATGTAAGTGGTTAGTGAGTTACTTGTTTAGTAATTCTTCATTGGTACTCTCCTATCCTATTTTTCATTGCTACTCTGTTCTATGCATTCAGTCATGTGAATAATATATACAAGTACAGGTGGAAGTTAAACACTTTCTTTGGCACATGGTTTTGAAGCCTACATTAAGATGTATTACTTCAGGTACTGTATCATGGAATATTATGATTAGTGAATATCTATTAATAGTGCTTATTGCTAGTACCTGGACATTTTCCTCTCCAGGGCTACTGGAGCAGAAAGCTATTAAAAATGCGAGGTCCTGCTGGCACTGTGGAAAAATCCATTTCATAGCTGTACGGTAGCATACAATTTCCAAGGGACTGCTAGATGTTTGCGTTTGACGCATGAAGCCTAAGTATGTTCAGGGAGTAATCTCTTTTTGTGATGTGAGAATATGGAGCTGCCATTGAAAACTCTGAATCTCAGTCAAAGGTGAGAGGAATCATGAATTTCAGAGAGTCCGTTATAATGCATTTCTAAAGATCTCGTGTTAGCAAAAGGTGCAGTTGGATTAGCTGGTCTCTTACAAGTGGATAAGAATAGGTGGTTAGAGGCAATAGCTAAATAGGGAAGAGTATGAAGCATACTAAGAAAGCTACAATGTCTCAATATATTAAGTCCCTCTTGGGAAAAGGGTCTCTGTGTGTATATATGTACATATGAATATATAATTTGGAAGGTGAATAATGTAAGGAAGGTGATATTGTAACGAACAAGAAAGTAGGAGTATTTTTGACTTAATATTCTAAAATGTTTATTTATAAAAGGTAGTTTGCACTTGTGGACTGTGGATCCAGCGCAACTTGAATTGAAATACTCATTTGGGTTTCAGTAGGTTTTAGGTCCACCCCATCTTTTCCAATGTTTGTTGGGTAAATTTACTGCATGCAGATTTTTACAGAATTTGCTGCCTTGATATACCATAAGAAATGATCTGTCCTAAGGAGTATACACTAAAACCGAAATAAATATGGCATGAAAACATCGGGTGTTTAATATCCAATAGGAATAGCAATATGGTTTATAAGAGTCTTTTGTTCTTCCATTTACTTTTGTGTCACTTCAGTAATTTGTTTATGTGGTGTGCCAATTTGCATATTATAGAATATGATTTTAAAGATACATATCTGTTTATGCTGAGGTAATGGCAGATCAATTCAGAAAGCAAAGTCATTTTAGCTTTGGCATTAGAGGAGGAAACAGAGATTTTAATAGGAGTGTAGGGATGTTCTAGCATTTAATTGTAACTGCTCTGCCACTTTTCTACATGTGAAGTGGAAAAAACATTACAGATACTGAAATTAAATATGATGCCAATACCGTAAATCCAGTGTAAGGGTTTATTGTATCACTGAGCTCTTTAAAATGCTAACATTCCTTGGCTTCATTTAGAAGCATTAACTAATTCCAGGTGAGTCACCTCAGACAACAAAGCCCACTGTTGGTAGACATCCATCACACAGAGCATGAGGTAACAATTCTCCAGGGGCATGTGTAGATGTGAGAATATTTTGTTATGGTGTGGTGACTAACATTCCTTTATTTCTCATTAGTTTATACTGTATTATATAAAAAATAATTTCTGTTAACTTCTACATTCAGTTAATATACACACATCATTTAATGAACATAATATACCTTAAAATATTAAATTACAGCCTTTCTGCCCCCCAGGTAGACTGTCAGACATGGTGGTATAAATTAATATGTAATGCTGCAAAGCTAACAAATTCCATGTAGCCAAGAGGGCTGAAAGCAGCTCCCAGAGGCAGGGCTGGAGCCTTCTGCTGGAGACCACTGAAACCAATGGAAAGACTTACATTGACTTCATTGATTGCTAAAATAAGGGTGGGGATGGAAGACAACGATCTGTGGAGAACAAATTCGGGAGGCAGGTTGTATTTCTCCATTAGCAGTGGAAGTTCTTGGAGATAAGTAAGCGTTCAGTCACATGTTGCCTAAATAACTATTCTAAGGTATTTCTAAGTGACTCTTTCCATATCAGTATGATCTAGCTGTTTTCAGGTATAAAATGCATCCATTGTTTTTACTTGAGCTAAAGAGGAAAGCTTAGTGTTGCCATTATCATCACAAGGGGTGGGAGCGATGATCTGACATGCAGGTGGGCTGAAGTCATCTCAGATGCTCACAAGTGTCCTGCCTGGCCTATGAGGCCCATGTCAGAATCGTGCTACCTGGCAGAAGTGAGGATGATGGGAAATGAGCAGTCCCTTTAGACCTTAGTCTCAGCTGCCTTTTTTATGTTACTCACTCTATAATGCCACTGTTATAGAAAGATCAGGAAGAAAGGGAATTTAAATTAAAGGAAGCAAGATTTATTTACAAAAAACCCAAAAACAAACAAAAGGAATCAGGACTGAAAATGGGGAATATAGAACTCAGCTCTAATCCCAGAAATTATGTGATTTCTGTTTGCAGACTAGCATTTATTATGCTGAAATCAACTATTTCTGTTGCTTAGGTCTTTTATTAATTTGTCACATGGCAGCTGTGAAAAGGCCAATGTTTTGTTTTAGCCAAAATGCATTCACAAGATAAAACTGAGTTCACTTTTTTTTTTAAATTCCTGTAAAGCAGGATATTATGTCTCTGATACTGAATCTTTTCCTTTTCCCTCAGGCTGAATTTTTGTATATTATTTTTCAAAACACCTGTTGAGTTGGGATAGCAGAAACTAAGCAACCCATGGTATCATTTTTCATTTAGAAAAATATTATGTAATTGTATAAGATTATTATAAATTGTTTCTTGATTGTAAATAATATACATACAGACAGTGCATAATTAATTGCAGGCAAAGATCAATTAAGAAAGGTCATCTTAGATGTGACTTACGTTATTTGTCTATGATTATCACTGGTCAAATGTAATTGCATACTTGTTAAATTGCAGCTCTGCAAAGATGGGTTAAACGTCACTGTAAATTGCAAGGTTGTTTTTTTTTTTTAAAATTATATATTTCTTGACTCCAGTTGGGTTTTTTTTTTTGTCTGACGATACAACCAAAGCTTAAAGCAATCAGAGCTGTCTCAAAACACACTCAAAATACCCATTTAATTTTAATAAGACTTGGACCTAACTGTAGGAGCAGGAATGTCTTAGCACAGTATACAAAACGTTGTACACTGTTGGCAGAGTCTTAAGCAGATGCCATGGCAAAGTAAAATTTAATAGCAAAAAATACTACTGCTTCTGACAAATTCGCAAGTGTTGTGAAATAACTTCACTGAGTGCTCCTAGTAACTATGAGAGCTCTGTTATAGGCGGATGAAATCCGGAATCTAACTGTTGATATCTATATTAAGAGGCTAAAGAGAGACAGGATGGCTTCTTGCATGAGTAAGTGACCAGCAAAGTTGGATTTTGGGCCTTTTTTTAATTGTCTCTCTTTGTGATAACCTACTCCGATTATTGCAAGAAGGATATTTTACTAGCTACACTTAATTTCTGATTATGCACTTAGGCCTTAGGGTAATGATCTGCTACTGAATTTCACTTCCAAAGTACAGTAGGTATGTGTGTATGTGGGTGTGTCCTAATAACTGATTATCAGTCAGAATTTGCCAATGATGGAAGAAAATTTTCAGACCTTTCTCATTTTCTTTATGGTGGGACACCTTCATGCAGCTTTTGGCATGCTTCACTGCTCTAAGAAATGTAGCACTTCTGAATTTCCAGGTGATTTATTTTGCATTTCAACCCCCTCCTCCTTTGCTCTATGGATGTACAATACAGCCAGAGCCAAGAGGAATGTATAGCTGTAATTTTGTTAAAGTATTGCAGTGACGTGAACACACTCCTCAGGAGTCCCATCCTTGGTAACACATTTGAATTTTGCTTTAGAGAATGTGGCAGGATGGGCAATATCCTGTCTTTGTGTGAAAGCACAAACACATGCTCAGAATCATCACACCACCAGATGTTAAGAGGAATATTTGTAGGCAGCAGGTTTACTTGCCAGGTTGCAAGGTATCAGAGCATTTGGGAATCATTTTAGTCGACAGACTCTCTCTGACTAATTCTGGATGTGTTCCCTCACCATTACAGAGATGAGACTAAGCTTCCTGCATGATCTATGAATGGAGGGCTCTTGACAAAAAAATTAGGCAATATTTGTAATAGTGAACACCAGCTCCAAACTTTTCAGCCTCTTTTTTTTTCTCCCAGCTTCCCCCCTTTCCCCCCCTTCAAAGCTTTCTTCGTTCTGTGCTGTTGTTGGATACAGCTTCTTCAGATTTATTGTATCAACAGTCAAGTGTTGAGATTCTTTTGAGACATGATGGCATTGGCATTTTCAATCTGTAAAGCTGTCCAGAACACTTCAACATAACCCTCTTCTGGCAGCGCTGTGAGCAGTGCATCAGTGGTGGGTATCAGATCTGAGCTAATGCAGGTCAGATTTCATGGTGCCTGTTGGTATTTATGGGAATGGAAAAAATAAAACAGATTCGCCCAGAATGTTGTAGCCTGTTTCAAATGCAAGTAAAGGGGTCATGAATCTGAATCTCTCATCTGTCATAACTGCCGGAGGTAGAGCATAGCTGGGACAAGGCCAACCCCGTGCATCAGAGCTAAGCTGTGAGCTAAGGAAAAGAGAGGTTTAGTAACAATGATCATTGATAGAAATCCACTGAAGTGAGTAGAGGTGTCTTTGCCTACTGATGCAATCCCACTGCAAGCTTACTTTTCATGTCATTTGACCACAGTGGGTGAAGCTTCACTCTCTTTCTCCCCTTCATATCACGAAAAGTCAGGGTTTAGCAGGGTTTTTTTACTTTTCTTTAAATGTTTGGATCATGACAAACAATTTGATTTTGGGTACAGATCACTCTTTAGTAAATGTAGCCACACCTAAAATATACTTATTTGGTATGAATCAGAGCTGTGTCCTGGAGCCAGAATAAACTTGCCTCAGGTCCTGATGGACCTGAATTGACAACCGTCAGGCACTCATTTTATTGACATCTGTGCTATGATAGAGAACTGCTTTTTATTTTTGCTGCCTCTGTTACCTCAAATGATTAAAATTTAGAACATGACAATCATTCCTCAGTGGTAAAAGGACACTTTATTGTGGCTCATATCCTTTGAGATGGAGTGAGTTTTGAACATCAACAGTTTCACAAGCACAGGTCTTGGGAGATTTTGCAAAACTCTTTGCACAAATATGCATGCTTACTTTTGAATGTTAGACTTAAAACAATATGGATTCTTTTCAGTTATGAATCTAAGCTTTGAGAATGCTTTGGGGGGGAGGTTAATCTGATATAGGAAAAGAGGGTAACTTTTCCAATCTAGATGCATAGATTGCATGTGCAAACAGGAACGGAAATTGCCTACAGAGCCTTCATGCTTCAAGTGCATTGTGTGATTATTTTTATATTCAGCCATGAACACATTCTGTGGTAATATTCCACTCCTTTTGTTTTACAGTATCAAATGAAGACCGAGACGTTAAAAGCAGGGCATAAGAGAAATGAAAAAATGTCAGTAAAAGCAGCTGATGAAAACCCTATTAAAAAGCTATGCATGTCAGGCTGTGTTCTTTCTGTAATGTATATGTTTGTAATAACAGCTCTGAATTCTGCAGGGACCTATAAGTAATGAAGAAAATTGGTCAAGCAAAAAAAGAAGTTATTGGAAACTTGAGTGCTGTTGAGTCCCATAATACGTAAACTGTACATCTGCATAAAATAAACCTGTGCCCTGCTGATAGCTTTTATATTGTTCCCCTTGTATATATCAATTTGTTTGCTGGGTTGAGTTTACTCCAGTAAATGTTTTATGGTGAGAATTATGTCCCAAATTTCCATAAGTAGTCAATATTCATTGTCAATATCAATAAAAAGGCAAAATGTAAAACTGGACAGGACAGACAGTGTCCCCAAGGCGAAAGTTGCCCTCTTACCTAGAATGGAAAGCTGCTGGTGTTAATATATATCTTTCCCATTTGAGGAATAGAATAATGAGGGGAGAGAAGAGAATGATCAAAGTATTGCAAATACTCCAGGAAGGAAGCTACAGTGTAGAATCAAGTCAAAGGACACCAACATGAAGAGTCAGGCTGTACAAAAGACAAAAAAGAAGAAAAACAAAAGCAATGACTAACTTACTTGCCTAGAAAGACAGAAACTAAAGATGCAAGAACAGAAACAAAACCTATTGACTTGGAGCAAAAGTTGCACAAAAGGTGTAATATACCAGAGTACCAAAGGTTGTGTGTTTGAAACAGAGTAATGTGAATGAAGAATAAAAGGAAAAACCTTGTGCTCACCAGGGTTTTGAGATGGGGCAAGCAAGCCTTAGGTTCTTTCTTGGTTTCTTTCTTGGTTCTACTCTGTCAGAAGAAGGTTGTTGATCTGAGTGAACTGCCTTAAGTAAAACTGACGACAGCAAGCTGGTGGAAATTACAAAGCTAGAGAAGTGAAAGAAAGCAACAAGTTCAGTATTTCCTTGCCTATGGGAGTATGGAATAGTAGAAGGCAGGAGGGAAGGGGTGATGCGGGAGAGTTAATAGATTACAAAGATGGTGGTCTGTTGGAGGAAGTAGCGTTCATTCCTCTAGATGGGTTGCTTGGCATGGTGAATGCAATGCTTGTCAGATGCCTGTAAATGTGGTCTTGAATTGCAGTCCTGGACTTCAGCCACAGACTTTTAGTAAATACTTTTTGAAAACATGGTGTTACAGGATCTGCCTCCACAGAACTCATTTTGCAATAAGTAGACTTTATGGGGCATACTCTGGGGGAAGAAGATGATTTATGTACTCAATAATCTTTCCTTTTCTGCCCTGTGGAGAAATCATCAGACTTGCCAGCAGGCCCAGAATCAAGGAGAGTGCTCGGCTGCTGCTGGAGAGATGATTTTATACTTGAGTACTGGAATTTCTTTTTGATCCTGCCATCATCGATATCAGCCATTTGTTTGTTTCTTAACCCATGCAAGGTACTTCTTTAATATTAGAGTTGAGAATTAATACATACATCCCTTTCGAAACATGAACAGGTTTTACAGAAAATGATACATTGGCAAATCAGAACAATTTTTAATTCAGTATTGACTATAAACTTGAAATCAGACTAACATTCAAATGTAACTGTTAGCTTCCTATGCATCACTACATTTGGAGTAGACTAGGGACGTGCACTAAAGTTTCATCTGATCACATAAGAAGGAGGAAAGGCTGCTCTTGTATGGGACAAACCTCACCTGCTGTTGGCCATCTGAGGGCTGGGTGTCTCACGCAGACAAATTATCTAAGGTCTTCCTGTGGTTACCGGAGAGAGCCAGGGCAGCTCCATTCCATTTATCTTACGGTGTCAAAATCCTCTTTGCTCCTTACGGTATGAGCTAGAGCTCAAGTCTTTATACAGCCTGAATGGTTTATGAAAGACAGGTTCACTGTGAATTCCCAGGAAAAACCAAAACTGCTTGTATGAGAGCTTTTCCTCAGGTTTGTTCAAGTATTAAGTCAAAACCTGCAATCTGTTTGGCTTCAAGGTGAGGAGAAGCTACATTTATACAACTATGCCCAAGTACATGACACAAAATGCAGGTATACTATTTATTTTCTGGTCTATGTAGACAAATATCAAATGAACAAGTCTATTCTTTAGTGTGACAGGCAAATTCTCAGTGCAATTCCATTTAAAATTCAAGTGTCTTCTGTTTTTAGATATTAGTTTGATGGACAACAAATAAGAAATCTTAAAGTTGGTAAATACTAAACCAGGGAAAATGTGGCCATATCCCTGAAAACTTTGCAGCTGACTTTCAGAGGACACAGCCAGTTATGTAACTGTGAATATTACCAGCTGCATCTCCAAGCCACTGAGCTGCTTTATTTTCAGATGTAGCTGTGGAATAATGCGTAAACTTTTTTTCACTTGATAATGTCTTTGGAAGAAATCTCCCAGAAAACACCAAAGACCATTGAAACACACTAAGTTGCTCCAACTAAAAGAATATTGGTTTAAATACGCTGTATGCAGGCACCATTACTTGAACACAGGTTTTATTGCGCAATAGAGCTGATAACAATGATACATCCTCCCCCTAAACTTGTCACTCCTCCAGGTAGCAATACTTAAGTAGGCAAAGTATGTCACATTTTATGGCTAGGAGAATGCCTAAGACACTAATTCAATCTCTTTCAGTTTGGTGTCTCGGATCAGTGAACTAAATACTGACTTAACAGCTGCCACAGATTCCACCGCACACATCATCTGAAGATACGATGCACTAGAGATCATGCTAGGGTGGTACATCAAAATAATGGGAACTGGGTTTTTTCAGTAGACTCTACACAGTGGGCAAGTAGAGTATGCTTCACACAACAGCATTAATTGGTTTGTCTGTAAAGGACAAGAATAAATAAAAGCCATTAAGTTTCATCTGTGTATGGTATCAGGGTATGTGCCATAATTGTAAACTGTGAAAATTAAGTCTTTTTTTCCTTTATTTATTCTACTTGTCTCAGGGTTAATCATCTGTAGCACCAAACTAACTCCTTTCAGTCTTGCACAAAAGCTTATAATATATGACAGGATTAGGATCACAGGTGGCTTGTTGTCAGTGAGGCAAGAAGTTCAGCTTAAGAAAGTATGACATAGAGGTTTATTTTGTATTCCCTTAACAACTGTATAATATGCAGAAACATGCAAATGGTTGAACTCAAATGGCTGTTAACATTCTTCTTATTATTGAGTACTAATATAATAAGGAAGTAATGCCATAAAAGTTCATAATAAAAAGGTACATGACATTTTCTTGGTAGCAGAGTTTTAATCTGTTAGCCACTGGGATGGGAGACTAGAGAACAGTTTAAATGGATAGCAGTCCAGGTACAGCCAAAAGAAAAGTACACTTTAAAATAGTGATTTCCAAATTTTTTTTTGGACAAACAAGAGCATGCTCAACCTGAACCATGTTCTTACAACCCATGATGCACAGTATCGGTTCAACATACAGCTTAATGTTTTCCAGCAGACCAGTTGGAGATGATTGACCAGGCTGAGACATAGATCAGTTGTCCCTGAAATGCAATTTGGGAATGTGCCTAAAAATGCCTACTCTGCTATTAGTCTGGTTTTTGTCTATAGCCCATGTCAAACTCCTCTCTTAAATTTGAGTTAATTTTTAATGAATTTTAATGGGGGTTTGTAAGTTTTGGCTCTCTAATCCATTTTAATCTATGTTTCCCTTCACCCAGAATGGGAGAGGGCCTATAACCTGTACCAAAAAGATTGGAAATAAAAAAAATGTGTCAAATTCAACTGAAATGCAAGCAGGTGCAGTTTCACTGAAGTTAAGAGTGAAACCTGCTTTCCCATTTACTTAGATAATACAGCTCAGATAAAGCTTAATGTAAGAGCCTGCATAGCTAGATGGTTGGGCAGAGTTACCCATCCATGGTATGTCATCTCAGGCCTGAAGTCCTATGACAACCTGTGCCTACTCAACGACTGTTTCATCCTCCTGTCTACTAATAATATTTCCACATAGTATTGTTTTGTTCCCATTTCCAATCCTAAATTCCTGCCTCTTTTCTACTGTACTGATGTTATAGTTCTCCTGTACCAGTTAATCCTATTTCTTTCTCTTCTACTCTTACCCTCTACTCCACTTCCAGCCGACATTGCTGTGTTGAATCTTGTTTGTCTATCTAAGGAGCAGAGGATGAAGAGCCTTAATTCAGTGGTGTCATATCCGAGATCTGCCAAGGTAGTCTGGGAAAATTAGTGATCTTAAGGTGAAATGTGTAGTGGCACAAATGCAAGAACTTTGATGCTCTCTTCATATAATATCTATAGTGTGTGCTGCTTTCACTTAAAACACTTTTGAAAGTTAAAACTTCAGTTTTCAGTTCCAAAAATCGTAACGACTGGCAACAGATATCCAAAAGTGGCCTCAAAAGAATAAATGTGCTTTGACATATTTCTTTGTTCTTTTAAAGTAAATGAAACAATTAGTCCAAATGAAGCACTTCATCACTGAAACCCAGAGGAATTTCTTGGCTGCTGACAAATCATGAATAATAATAAAAGAAGAGAGTGCAGAAAGGAAGGAGGGGTCATGAGAGTAGATAATCTATGGGTGACGAACAAAAGCCAATTTCAAGGACTCTTGAGCTGGGTTAACTTCTGCTGAAATGTTCAGTTTCCATTTCAAAGTGTTCAGTAAGCCAAAAGTGTTATAGTGGATTGTATGAGCTTCTGCAAAGTGCTTCGTGCACTCATTTTATTTCTGTTTTAAATAACTGATTATTGTCCAGTTTCATGTAAAACACTGTCAGTGGAGATCTTTATTTCTAGTAGTAGAAAGCGTGTTCACTTGCAAATGTAGCTTGAATCGTATAAGGACAAGCTGAGCTTTCTACTTTTCTGCTTTCTGTTAAACCCTGTTTACTTTATTTTGCAATTGTCTTGCCCATCTCCCCCACATTTTTCTGTTTGCTTAGCTTTCTATCCTGTCTGACTGCAATTGCTTAGGGCACAGGCTCTGTCGTTGTTGCTGTATGTCATGCTCACTTTATCTGCAGTCTTTCACTGAACAGGGCCTTCCTCCCTGAGCGATGTGACAAGGCACTACAATAGCATGCGAACCATATGTATGTGCACGTGTGTGTGTATTGATATCAGTCAGGATCTATGTGTGATCTCAGCATTGTCTGATGGCACTTATACTCTTGTCACCACAGAAAAAAATGTCTGCCTTTAAAATCCTGAGATTCGTGGAGGTGTTGAGGTAGCTGTTCAGCCTCAGAAGTGAACAATATTTTAAGAAAGTCACATCTATGCCTTGTAGAAGAAGGTGCTGAAATGCAATTAAGTGGCTTTGTATCCAAAACATTTCATGAAGTAAAGAATGAAACAGGAATACCTATGTGGTCCTTCAACTCTTTCTAATTCCTATTTTAGAAGTCTATACAATTTAGGAAAGGTGTTAAATCAGGTATAGTTTGATGAGATGCAGTTATCGCAGATGGATTAAAAATGTATCTGACTACAAAAGAACAGATCTCCTGTTTTGCTACCGTGCATCTCATGTAAAGGACACAAAACACAATTCTTCATTCTTTCTACACACTCTAAAACTGTGTCCTTGGTGCTTAAGACTTCAGTGGGCGCACAAGAAAGCGCCATGGTTTGAAATAGGAGACAGGGGGAAAGAGAGTGTACTATCATTCAGCTGTACTTTTGTCCATCCTTACGAGCTGATTTTGGTTTGCATAGATCAGGAGTCGTCTCAGGACAGTGTCTACACTTGTCACCAGTTTGTATTTTAGGGGATAGTTGTGTGGGTGGGTAGCACAATGGAGCAATTTGTAGACTCAGTTGCTCTGCCACTGAGCATGCCCAAATGGTTTCAAACCTGCTCACAGAAATAGGTCAGACTATGCCAGAAAGTGCCGATGTTTCAAAGGTACATGCATGTTATTTTACTGTAAAGCTTCCTAAAGCTGTTTTGTTACCCATTACAAAATTATATCCTGCAGTAATGCTGCATGAAGTGTCCCTAAGATCTGCTACACCAGTCACCCATCAGATGCTGCAGGCCAAAATCACTGCTTTTGTAACTCCATGGACTTCAGAAGTTTGCATGAGGAAAGAATTTGGTCCATTTTACCTAACTATAATGTAGTGTTCTTTGCAGCGTCCCAGGTGTATAATTCTCATAGCCTTCTTTCATAAAGGAGATTAATTTTAGAAACAGTAGATTTTACAGATCCCAGGACATTTGCCCTAACCATTATTTTGCTTTGAGTAAGTAGGCTCTCTGGCTAACTTTCACTTGTGGGGAATTGTATCACAGACATATTAACAGCTATACCCCCGTTCAAATGTGTACCGCTAGGGATTGTCTTCAAGCCCAATAAGCTTGCTATTATTTCCTATCTTAAAATCTGTGGTAAGTAATAAAAATTTAAAAAAAAGGAAAAAAAAAGAAAAAGGAAAAAAAAAAGGTTGAGGTCACACTGCAGCTGTGTTCTCATTGAGAATTCAGATTGAAAACACACGCTAATATATACAAAAATAACACCTAAAAAAGACACCTGAATAATTTTGGACATGAAAGAAAATTTAAAAAGCCCCACAGTCTCATAGGCTTTAATAATATCTTAGAGTTGTAATCACCTTTCCTGGTGATGGGCAGACAGAAGGATGGTTTGTTGGAACCTGGTCCTGTTCTGGGAAGTCCATAAATCCATTTTTAATTACATGCATACAACTAAGTCCCATTCCAGTCATAGCCACTTCAAGGTGTGCTGTTGCCTGATCTGCTTGAAGGGTGAATGAAGACCTTGTATCTTAATTCCTACAAACAGTCATGGGTGTAATGTATTCTCAGGGGCAGGAAAGGACTGTTGGTTCCTGCCTTGTGGCTTTTACTAGCCAGTTAATCCTAAGGAGGTGTGTGTCTAGAAGCTCGTTTTTCTAATGCTTCCCGTGACATCCTCACCGGGTGGCCTACACAATTCTCTAAACTAAGTCGTTCTTGCTTTTAAGAAGACTTAGCTCATGAGGACTCAGGAAATCCTCGATGTTGCAAGTAACCAGGTGGTCCCATAATTAATTAGAATTGAGCTGATCAGTATTTTGGAGCAAAATTTTAATAATTGACAATGACTTTCTTTTTAAAGTAGGATCCCCATAAATGAAATTGATTTTACAATGTTGAGGATATTTATGCAATTCTTAAAGTTAAAAAATTATTTTTGCAATTATTATATGTATTTTTTCCTGTGTTCACATTTTTCTGCTCTATAGCCATCTAGCTAATCTTGAAAATTGATTTCCCCTGAGCTAAAATGGGAGTGAAATGAAACAGGCAAAAAAGGGGGAAAGAAATGGAAATCTGTAAATGAAAGATTTCTTTTAAAGTGCTAAAGCAAAAAGGTGAAAGACTTGGGAATGGGGAAAGAAAACTTGAAATAAAGTGAATCACAAGCAGGAGAAACAGTGTGGAAATTATTAATGAAATTGCTTTCCAGCTTTTCTACCATTTTGTCTCAGCAAGCCACCATACCAAATTGTCAGCGTAGTTCTCAGATGGACATTTTAGTGTCTCTCTTACAATTCCATTTCAGGGCTATGGAAGAGATGTTCCAATTTGTATTTAGTTCTTAGACTTACACGTGGGCCTTTTCCCAATAAATAGAGAATCAAATATGCACTTTATTGTTTTTTCAGCTTTCTCAGCAAGGAAGATTGGCCTCTTTACATTGGAAGACCTCTGTCTGTGGTGTATGCATTTCAGAGCCTTCCACCTGCTTCAGAGAAGCTGGGTGAAATATATCAGTAAGTAACATGATTTTGACATAAAAGAAAAATTGTGTATAGTCAGGAATAATTGAATAAGTGAATTCACAGTTCAGTTTGAACAAACCTATGACTAATATTAATCCAGTATTAATAGATTATTAACTGAACATTTATTAGCATTTATATGCTAACAGAGAAAGTGTTTCACATATGAACTAGGTACTGTTCTGTTCATAATTAAATGTTTGCCTGTGTAATATTCTAGCAGTAGAATAAAGAGTAGCTTTATGTTGAGCCAGGCTGCCAATTGGAAGAACTGTCCTGTGTTAAACGGGTCTTATTCAAACCTTCCTACACCCGCTCTGGGAACACATGCTGGTGACACAGGGGCCATCCTACTACGTTCTCAGTATCAGCAAAGATAATAAGGTCAAGTTATTTCATACGCTGCAGAATACTTTCCATGGATGCTCTTGTAATATTAAAATTTAAAAGCCCTTAGGCAAATACCAAAAACACACACAGTTGTGTTGTCTAAATGACACCACTGATGCAGTAGGAAGGAGAGAACACAGGGCTATCTGAAACTGGTTACCGAATGGAAGCTGTGGTGTGTGTAGCAACAGCAGTTAGACTGTGTGTAAGGTAATGTAACTATAAGTCAGTCTGCAAAAGTTTTACTAACCACAGCCAAATTCAGCCAGCTTTCCTCTAACACAGTAAAGACAGTGGAAGCCTCACAGAACATGCCATGATCGTGGAGTCTGCTCTAAATACCTTTCAGATAGTATTTTGGTTCTGTTCCTACAGAGACTTAACAACTGGGTTAATTTTGACCATCGCACATGACCAGAGAATCAGTTTTAAGCCTGCCTATTTGGCTTGAAAGAAATACTTTAACAATATATGTAAATGTTTAATTTCCATATGGTCTGATCCCATTAAGTCAAATTGGCATCTTTGCATTAATTAAAAAGAAGAGCCCAGCTCAGTTATTTTGAGTGCTCAATCAGAATAGTTGCCCTGAAATTAGGATCACAGGCTTTTGTTTTTCATTACATCTTCTCAGTTATATACACCATATCAGGTGTAAGAGATTGTTTTTGAGTCCTACCATGATTTGGGGTATTTTTTCTCCATCTCTGCTGTTCATACAGCACTAAATCCTCTGGGTAATGTTCCTCACAAGAAGAATGGGAAAGGAACAGTGCATACCAAGAAGGTAAAAAATTTTAATGCCCTATAAGGCATGATCTTCTTCTGTCTTTACTTACCTGTTTATAATAATGACAAACTTGTTGGACTTTTCAGATAATAATCTGTTTAAAGCTCTTGGGAAGTGCCTGTTTTTATCAGCATTAGTTGCTTCCAGTGGGACTAAGCATTAATAAAGGTAAAGTCTTCACATCATCAGGGACTAATTAGGACAAGTGCAAAGGAAAGAAAAGTAGAAAATTGGTCTTACTATTCTTAATCTTGCTATTTAATGTGTTCTGAGCCTACTTTTCTGTTTCTTGCTTGTAACAGCACCTATTGGTGTTATAAACATTGTCTAACTTGGAGGACTTTTTTTCGTTTATCCATCCTTATTTTTCATGTATTAATATTTGGTTTTGATGCTTCTTTCAGTGGGAAGCCACAACTGTGAAGATCAAGTATGCAAACAGTTTAGTGTCCTATTCAAGGAATACAGCCACTGCCGAACAGCTTGAGGTTGATATTTCCATAGTGACTTTACCTGGACACATACGGGAAAACATAAAGTACGCAGTAGCTAAGGAGGAAGTATATTATTTATTTCATTTTTCTGTTAGCTGTCATCATGTTTACAAATTTAGGTGGATGATAATCCCTCATTATTTGGCAATTTTGAAAAACAGTGATGGAGAGATGAAAGAATAAGATTGTTTTAGTCTTGTAATAGGTTCACACTGTATATAGTATACTAGATGTATAGTATTAGGTATAGCTATAGGTGTTTTATATTTATATTATATATATATAAAAATATATATATATTAAAAAAAACCCAAGTGTATCTAAGATTAATAATATGTTACCACTACTTACAAAGTTTGATTCCTGCGTTTACTCAGGGCCTTATCTGACAATTTTATAGTGATATCCCTGCTGGCTTGATGTAGTAATCTGTTATACTGTAACCAAAATTAAAAGCAAATCAGTATAAATGCAAAAAAGAAAACCGCTTTTTTCCCCCAGCTGCTCACTGTCACTTCTGAGAACAAGCAGGCAAATCAACATTTCCAAGGGCGCAGCAGTCCAGGCATGAAGTGAGTCCTTTGCCCAGAGGTTCTGCAACCACAATAGCAGCGTGAGCTGGTCAGTTTGTCTTCGGTGATATGACAAGGTGAAATATTTTGTTGTTGTTTCTGGATATTAAAATTCTTAAAGGCTCATGAGGGTCAGGTTTAGTAGTCAACTTATTTTCTCTTTGTGTAATATATAGCTTTCTAACATAAGCACTATTTAATCTCTAAAACAATGCATTTTTCAACGGTGTAAGAGTAGAGCACCTCACTGTAGTCACTCTCTAGGGCATTAGATCTATATGGAACCAGCAGAATGTTGTGATCACTCCTCCTTATTGCGGTTCCTGATTACCTGACTTGCCAGTCACACATAGGATTTTCCTTAATGGAGGTAAGTTTCACTGACCACAGGGCCAGCTGACATGGTAAACTGTAAAACTTGGAAGTTTAGTTTTTGCTTTTCCATTTTTTCTAAGAAGAAACAATCTGATCAGAACAAAAAGAAAGGCCACAAAGAATGTATTTTAAATTCAAGAAAAGAATCCATTCCGTCATATTAAATGTTTCCAGAAAATGATGTGCTTTGAAAGGCAATTTTGTTTATTAATATTAATATTGTAATTACTGTTTGCTACTGTTGTAAAATATTACACTGTCATATGTACACCATGTACACAAGGTAGACTCTCCTGTTTAGTGTCTTCTTTGTATGCAAGTGAACTACTGATAACAAGTTTCTGAGTATTTCTTTCCTCAAACAACTGTGCATCTGTTGTTTAATCTTGACCATCTCTTCCAGTTTGTATGTTGAACTGTGTCAAAAACTTTGTTATGCCATGCAAATTTACATTGTAATCCTCCCACTCTTCACCAGGCCAGTTGTAAATGAAGGAGAATAAGCTGGGTAAGCATTTGGTTTTGATAAACCTTTGCTTTTCAGCTTACAGTACTGTAGGTGCCTGTAAATTGATTGTAATAATTTTTCCAGATGTTTTCCCAGATAGTCAAATTAGGTTGTCTGTGCTATAATCTCATGAGATGCCTTTTCTCCCCTTCTTTTTTAAAGGTAAGTAGGATCTTTGATCTGCTCCAGTTTTCTGGATCTTCACTTAGCTCAGAGACATGGAAAGGAGTGAACTTAACCAGGTCACACTGCATTCAGAGGCCAGACCAAGAATAATAGAACAGATAACAGGTATCTCCTGATTCCAGATATGTAACAGATACATAACAGATACCACCTGATTCCAAATCCACATTATGTCACACTGGCCCTGAAATCTATTTGAACAGTACTAATCTCTTTATACTTCCATCCATGTCATTATTGTAGCTGCATAACCAAAGATTCTGGAAGTAGGCTATAAGCTTTGAAAAAGTCCACTAAAGTTTGAGTTAGCTCCTCAGCTGTTACAGTGGCTTACTGGTGTTGTCTGACATCATGATTCACAAGCCTGAGGATAGGCAGGGTAAGTCTGAGCTCTGAGTGAGAATAAAGAAATAGGAACACACTGCTGTAAAGAACTAGAAAAATAGCATGGGTTTTGTGAGAGACCTCAGTGATTATTCTTTTACCGGAATCATTAAACCTTTCTGTAATTAAGTGAAAAGCCTGTAATGTTCACATACCCATCTCTGTAGGAATTCCTTGAATATTTTGTTTAGCATGCAGAGGCATAGCTTAAGTTGGCCAATGGTAAGAGACCATCCTTGGTTTATTTTTCACTGGGGACTTCTACACCACACAGGCTTTCTGTTTGACCTTTACATTTTCTTCAGAGGACAAGAGGTTGAAGTCTGCAGGATAACCAGAAATACCCAACATGGCACAGCTGCTCTGGAGAAAACCTAAACTGCTTTTGAGCACAAGAAGGAGTAAACATCTGGGGATCATTTGAAACTGTAGCTGCTCACTCACTATGGAAGACATGAAAGAAGCAGTTAATGTTTCTTTTCTGGGTAGGGGATTGATCTTTATCACCACTTTCCCTAAACTGTATTAATAACAATCACCAGGGACAGGAGAAGTACGCATATTTTAAAAGGCAGCAGTAGTTGCCCCAGGTCACAGAAGGAGGAATTTGAATCTGAGTTTTACTTGTTTTCTATCCAGAAGCATGAACCTGTTTTGTTGGAAATAATTTTGTGTGAAGTTTGACTGAGACTTCTAAGAATACATACAAATAAATCAAGTTAACACCACCAACAAGAAAGAAAAAATCCATCCTGTAAGAACTCCAAAATAATTCTTTCTCTACTGTACCAAAAAGAACTGTAAATATTTTTTTCTTTGTTTTTCTTTTTTTTTTTTTTTGCACCAGGGCTTTTAATTTTGGTCTTCTGCAGACATACCTGGTGAGGTCACTTGAGTCTAGTGATATGAAATATCACTGTGAGATATTTCAAGTACTTCCTCGTACGCCCACAAGACCATGTAAAATGGGACTATGGAGTCCTCAATCATGTCTGTTCTGAGTGATTCTGAATCTTCCTGTCAGTCCCCAAAATAAGTGGAAAGCGATGGCATCCAATTCCGTCAGAGCTGTCCCCTTTGTTGAAATACGGCCAGTACCATGGAGCAAGCTGGCTCAGGAGGTGGCTTATCTGCTGCTCAGCAGGATCTTCCTTCTGTAAGAGATAAGGTCTTCTAGACCATCCGTACCTCTCGGACGCTCATGATGAGGGTGGATCAGCACAGCAAGGGTCGCCCAGAGGGGCCACAGAATTTCTGTCCATGGAGATCCTCAAAACTTGACAGGACTGTCTCTGAACAACCTGATCTAACTTTGAAGTTGACCATGCTTTGAGCAAGGGTTTGAACTAGATGACATCCAGCAGTTCATTCCAACTTAAATTATTCTCTGATTCTACTTTAAGTACTAGAAACTGTATACCTCAGTAGCAGATCTGAGGTCACTAGTAAGGAATCCTGCTGGCTGCAGAAGCCAGACCTTTGGTCAGTAACAGCTGCTTAACTAGAATAGTCTTTTCCCCATCCTCTGAGCTCACCAGGCTACATTCCTGCCTGTCTAATAAATGAGCTGGTTTTCTTGGTCAGAGATTTTTCAGGATGAAGTACAACTATCAGACATTCCTGAGTTCAGAATTCACCTACAACCACTATTGCTTGACAACCACCTGCTCTTCCATCAGTGAATCTCCAAGGATGGCAAGGTCTAGTGTCTTTCCCAAACTGGAGGAGCAGTGGAAGCTAAGAGCTATCCCTCAGAGCTCTTGCCCCAGGGAAAAGCAGCTGCTCTTCACTCCCAGCTGCTCCTGAGTGTCATCCCTCCTCTTCAGCTCTTGGAAGATGTGCAGTGTTGCCCCCCCCTTTCTTCCTTCTTCTTCCACTCCCATAATGTAAGATGAAGCCTTCCTAGTTCTTTCTATACAGAGCCACAATCCAAGGGAAAGAAACATGGGAATCTTTGACTTTTTCTATGAGTGTAAATGAAAATTTGGGTTTATGCTGTTAAATTTCTTACTGAGGAAAGTGTGAGGTGCTGCGTTTGCTGATGTGGTGGAATAACGCAAGTACTAGTCTAAGTTTTTAGAAGTTCCTCTATCTGGAGCATGAACTAATATATGGAATGAATTTGCCATCTCAGCAGTCTAACATACCCCACAGGTCTTTATGTACCTTCGGGGTGTTGTCTTAGAAAAACTTTACTTTTCTTAACTTTCAGAATGTAGTAATGCACAGATGTCAAAAGCAATGCAAGATATTAATGATGTAGGAGATTTTCTAAACTTTTCTTGACTATTTTTAAAGGAACCTTTTCTGCACAACTATGGCAAGGCAAATTTCCAAAGCAGCATACTTGAGTCTTGCTGCTGTTACAGATATTAATGGATGTTACTTGGTTGAGTCCCCCTGTGGTGCTTTGAAAGGGTACACTTGTGTATATAATAAATTAGTTTGTTTCCTTGTTCACAGATTTTTTGAGGAGTAGAACTACAAAAGCATTCCTTCCCATAAGACAGAAGCAAGGCCCACATATCATACTTCATTCTTCCAAATGGGATATTTCTTTGCTGCACCTGGAAAAAATGCCAGGATCCCAGCTGATAAAAATTGGATTTCAGTGAAGTCAGAGGGGAACATGAAATCACCGAAGGAGCAGACCACATATAAACCCAACAGCACAAATTAAGGAAAGGTTCTTATCTGTCACAGACTAATTGGCTGGGGCCTACTGTTTCACATATCAGATCTCTCCCTGCTGTTCGGAGAATCTTGAGTAAAATAAATCTGTGCCAGAAATAATTTATACTTGTATGTGTATATCTGTTCATAGATCACAGTGTGGCATGCTTCCATTTGCAAGCATCACCACTGATTTAAAAAAGGGATGTATGCATCTACACTAAAGTAAACAGTGTTTGTAAAGTTAGACACCATGCTCATTCATCTTTATTGGGTCACATGTTGGTAAGGGTTTTGTTAAGTGCTCTATTATTTTGAAAGTCAATTTAATGATTGCACACTATAAAAGTTAAAGCAATTATATGTAATGCATAATGAACAATATGACTTCCAAATGTTCACATGTAATGCATGTCAGATTTCAGTTGAAAAACAAAACAAAACAAACCCCTCAAGGTTGCAGTCTGCTCTTTAGAAGAGCCACATGTTGTAATCTCAGAACCTCAAAATATCAGCTGGTTTCTATGCATGATCAGAGCAGTGGCATCTTTGCCACATTCTGCCCTTTATTTTCTTGAATCTGGCTGCAGTGATTATCAGATGTGCACTTCTGGCAAATGCAGTCAGCATTTGATCCACATACAGATCAGTGAATTGATCAATACTTTTTTTCTCATGGTATAGCTCATTCTGACATAATTCTTGTACAGGATATGAGACAGATACGTAAATAGGGAATGACCTTTTCTAAAATTCACCTGTGGTTGCTCTTCTTATATTACTTTTGGTAAAATGAAAACATTATAGACACCAAATGAGATCAAGGACCGTTGCACTCTCACACTGGAAGAGGTAGCCTTTTGTGAAACAGTTAAAATCTAAATACTCTGAACAGCTAAAAGAAGCAGATCTACACCTTCCTAGAAAGAAGGGTAGAAGTGATCCGTCACGGTTGCCAAGAATGCCTTGCCTTTGTCAGAAGAACCTCTCGAGGAGGCCAGTTACTCTCATTCCGGTCCTTCAGCACAGATTTCCATGTCCCACACATCTTATCCGATTTTCTGTGTACCTGCTTCTGCTGTTCTTATGCACTGCTGGTGCCTTCTTTACCATACAGAGTATTAATTTTTTTTATTATCAGAACTGTAGATGTCAGTTACCGTAGTAAACTGGGCTTGAGTCATTCAGGAACTGCTTACCTGTCCCTTCTGGCTCACCTTTTCCTTCCCCAGAGGCAGTGGCACACAGGCAAGGGGTAGGGCTAAAGGCAAGGATAGCAGCTACCTCAACTGTCGAACTCTGGTCTGTTTGTATTCGTGAGCTGGCACTCTGAAATTATACACCAGTTCAGGCAAAGAAAAGTTCCAAATGAAGATCATTAAATATAAAAAGGACAGTGGGAAAGCCTGGCTGGACCACTCAGATGTCTCGGACTGGATTTCTCTGAATTCCTCCATTGCAGGTGAACCTATTTATATGAGAAGTACGGCCCTCAGGCCCTGAAGTTTTGAACACTTTATCAAAATGCATTGATTCTGATTTTGCTGAGGATTGCAGTATTTCTTGAAAAGTTCATATGAAGGGTTTGGGTGGGTTTTTATTTGGGGGGGGGTGGGGTGGTGGTTTTTTTTTTTCCACTTACAGAAATGTTGTAATCTTCTGTTCTGAAGCAAGTCAGCTTCCTGGGAACTTTGCAACTATTCAGATTCGTTTTATGTAAGTCGCTTAGGAATATTTCCTTCAGATAAATAGACCGACAATACCCAAACAAGTCATTTAAGTATCACATTTGGAAACAGAACATTTTATATATTGAAATGAAATTTTATGGAATTTTATTTAATACAACATTAATGTGATTTTAGGTAAAGCTGTCCAACAGGGTGAAGCAAATGCTTGAAAGAGTTTTTATTTTACTTCTTTGCTTATAGTGTGGTTGGTATAAACTGCTTTTGTTAGTTTAATAACAAGGGTGGGAAGAGGCCAAGCACTGGGAGATTAATTTAAAAACTAGCTCAGAAGAATTAGTCACAGGAGAGCAACTTCAGGGTGTCTGGCACATATCAGCATTTTATTTCATTGTAACCAAAATATTGCACATGGATTCGTAAAACACATTTGTTGGGTTTTCTTTTAAGTTTCACGGTTTGTTCTTTCTTTTAAAACCTGTGGTAGGTCAGAATTAATGGTAGCAATTTCCTTTGCTAATGACCTCAAATATACTCTTTTTAAACCTAAGTAGATGCTTTTTTAAAAAAGGGCTGGAGGCTCTTATAGCAGTATCAAGATGAAGCATGAAATGACACTTCTAAATTCTGTATCTACATTTGTATTAAAAACTGCAGTAAGCCTCAACAGAATTACTCTTCAACTACTGCAAAATGTATTTAGTGTTATAGGCGAAACATTATATATCTATATATGGAGCTAGTCTTTGTACAATGATACTAACATCCATCTGAATGTTATATGTGAGATTATAAAAAAATGCAGTGATTACAGGAATGTAACAGAAACTTAATCAGTTTTTTAAAAAATATTTATTATCACTCACGTTTTCCTGGTCAGTCTTTCTCCCTTTTCACAGAGAGGACGAAACATCACAATCCATTCTTTTAAGTAGGATTTTGTAGTTGTATAAGCTGGTTGCTTGCTTTCTCTATTTTAAAGTGTCCAACAGGGTAGTAGAAGGATTTGTCAAAGTTCTGGCATGAACTTCATGGATATGTGTATAGGGGACGTATCTCTGAGTGTAAAGCATTTGTATCCTTGGACAGCTTGAAGGCATTTTCATACTACAGAGTTATGTTACGGGAGATCTTATATCCACTTATGTCACAGTTTAAAGTAATCTGTAGAGAAGTTAGGGTTTTTTCCATATTTTATTTTTAGTATTTAGAGCATATGATCATTATTAATCAGATTCGGACTAAGTGCCAACAAATTCCACAGGCCTATAGGCCAGAGATACAAGTGACTTTGTCCTACAAAGATGAAGGAAGGAAATTACTTCCTACATTGTGCAGTTTCAGGTGGTGATTCCGTAATTGTTAATACAAAACTCTTTGCTGATGCAAATGTGATCTGGATCAGGCACAGGAATACAGTTGCCTTTTCGTTGAGTGAGCCAGCACATTTAGTTAAATTTTTATGCCATCTTTATGATTTTATATATTCTTTAAAAACATGCAAACACCCGACAAAAACAAAAACCCCAAGGCTGTGGAGTGAGTCTCTACCAGCTTGGTAAGTTGTATTGCATGGCTGCAGCAATTTTGAGTCAGTAGTAGAAGGCCATGAAGTGGAGGTTCTTGTTTGGTCCATGATTTAAGAGGGAAACAAATGTCTGGGAAGGCTACCCAATTAATGGACATCTTGTTCATCACTGTCTAGACATGAGTGTGGACATACTTATTTTTAATTATCTTCCATGATAGAGAAGACACAAAATTCTGGCTACAGTTGACCTGTTACCAGCAACACTTGTGCTAGCTCAGCAGAAGGCCAAGAAACATCATTTCCAAGGTAGTGAAGAGAGACCCACTCTGATAAATCTCTTATGAGAGAAGGTGGGAGTGGGCAACTGCAAACAGCTTAATTCAAGCGAGCAACGTCATACATTAGAAATCAAAATAAGCATTTTTCTCTTAGTGAAAAGAGAGTCTTGGTGTGATAGGCATACTTTGGTGATGAAAATGCTGTATTTGAAGCACTTTAGTCTCTTCTTTTTTCCCCTTCCAAATGGCAGCTTCACATTTCATCAAGGTCGCATCAACACTTCATCTTTCTAAGAAAGATTAATAGCGTGCCATAAAGTTTCCTGTGTGTCTGCATCTGTCTGAGGAGCCTTTAAAACCTTATCTTCTCAGCAGGACTCTTTTTTCCTTTCTTTTTTTAAAAAAAACCCAACAAAAACAACAGTAGGGGTTTGCCCCAGTGACCTCAGGCAGTCTCTTTCCAGAGTCATAGCAGCCTTGTTTTCTGAGTGGATGTAGCACTGCACTTCAGAGGTGGCTGCTTTTTCATTAGTTTGGTACTGTTTGTGAAGGGAAGAACTAGATAAAGGTAAGGTATTCAGTGATTTTTTTCGAAAGCAGTGACTAATAATCAAACTCTTTGCGGCTTCCAGAGGAGCTGAGGCAGGGCACCAGGGGATGTTTAGGAAAAAAATCCATCCCTGCACAGTTGGGTTATTTTAGTATAAACAGGAATCAAATGCATCTTCCTTTGGTTACCCCTTCATTTCTTCCGTAGGGTTTTCTAGTTAATGATGACTGGAAAGAAATGATTCACCTCTCCATTTTCCAAGCATGGAAGTGTCAATGGACTCTTGCCTTGCCGTAGGTGTCAACATGTGGAAATACTGTTTCTAATTTATATCTATAGCATGTTAGTTTCTGGCACGTGCACAAAGACTGGCTGTGTTTATTTTCAGGTACTGGTTACATAGTGCCTCTGGAACTTGGTTTAATGTTATCCCTTTTGATTCATCTGCAGAACAAAACTTTTTTACAAATGACTTGAAAAGGTTGAAAAGTGAAATGCCATTTAAATGCATTTCTTTACCTTTCTTTTGTCAGCGTCATTTTTCTGAGTCACCTTTGTAAAGGAGTGGCAAAATTTTTCATGCATTTCTACACAGCTCAACGCATGCAGGTTTTTATTTAAATATATTTGCTGTCAGATGTTTTGTGCAAGTGCCATCCTGGGGCAGCTTGTTTCAAGACAGAAGCTTTCCATTGCAGGCAAAGTTCTACTGCAGCACCTACAGGGAAGTCATGAGAGCACAGCTCTGATTTTTGAAGTTTATTTCTTGTTCTCAAGCACAGCACATATCCCACCCTATCATATAATTTCAAAGGATGCCCTGAACAAAAAAACCTACATGCAGAACTAGTGTTTTGGGTTTTTTTTTAAATTTTTTTATTAAGCTCATTATTACTGATGAGGGCCTGATCATAATCCTGGAAGCTTTACTACTCTTCATTTGCCCTTTAAACTTGGAATGAATGAAAATATACCCTGTGATGAGTGGGAGATTTGTACTTCCTTGTTAAGCATTTTTACAAGAACGGAGTGGTAATCAGTCCATCCACACCACCCTAGCTCTTCCAATCTTCCTGTCTCTTCAGTGTCTCAAGCTCTGATTTCTGAAGTATTTTCCTCAAATAAGAAAAAAATCTTAGACAGTAGCCAGTATAGGAACAAGCTTGGATGCTTTGAGGATTTCTACCTCATGGTGGGTATGAGTAGGTATTTTCCATCCCATGCTTCTGAGACCCAGCTAATGTTCGTTTGTGTCCCACAAAGGCCCACAGACTCACAGCACACAAACAGATAGAGCAAAGCAAGGACTAAGCATCAAAGGCCTTTTTGTGAAAATATGGACAATGCTATAGAACTAACCTTGTGTTAACCTACCGAAGAACAGAGGAAAAGAATTCTGAATGCCAAAATATAGAGAGATGTGTGAAAGGGAAAACTTATACAAAAGTAGGCAGACTGAATAAAACTATTTATCTTTAAGCCACACAAGTCATGGTAATTAAATTAGGTCAGGCTGGCTATAAAGCTACAAAAAGCAGGCTGTAACTAATTTAGAAAGAGACAGAGAAGACCTGAAAAGAAAACAGATTGACAGCCCCCTATTATTTTTTATCTAATCAAGGCAACAAAACTTAAGAAAGAGGAAAAAGAAAAAAAAAAAAAAAAAACAACACCACGTTGATTTATCAAGATTTTCTCTCAAACCATTAGGATAGACAAAAACACGTAGTCACATCTTTGATGTGAGAAGGTTTCCACATTGTTATTAGCGCTAACTGAGGGTTACATGCATACAGATTTTACCCTTGAGAAAAACAGAATAATTGAATGCCTTACAGTTCAGAAAGTGGTGGAAAGTATAACAAAGAATGAAGCCAATCTGAGCTTTATCATTACAGTATCATTTCACTGAATCATTCTGAGCATCCATATCATCCACTGCTATGTGAAGAGAAATCCTAAACATCTGTGAAAAGAGGACAATTAGAGTTTTATTTAAAACCATTTCTTCATAAAACCTACATGCCAGTTTGTATTAAAAACCAACCCTTTTTGAAAATGGTTTCAAACATTCGCTTTGAATTTGAATGTTTCAAGTTGCATAGGGTGTGGGATCTACCATTCTTGGAAGTTAAGAAGGGAAAGATTAGGAGTTTATTTATAGGTGTGGATCCAGACTCATTAAACAAGGGTTAAAGTAATATTTCAGTTGATTTTTGCAATAGTTTTCATTCTCCAAGTATTAGAAAAATTAGCATTCTAAGGCTGTCTGAAGGGTGAAGAGGACTGTGTGAACAAAATGGGGGAAGGGAATAGACAAAAAGCCTAGCTTGGTTTGTGTTAGTGTTTAATAGCAAACAACCCTTTCCCACCCTGCTTCTCTTTTATGCCTGTTTTAGTTTTAAGTAACTTCTAAAGGTTTTCCAGCAGCAGATGACGCTCAGCCGCCACATTCATCTGAAATAAGATACGAACTTTGCCCTGTGAAGAAAATATTTGAGGTTTTCAACACAATTAAGGGGTTGCAAATTCTCTGTGAAAATGGAAATTCCCTCCCATTTCTACCAATAGGTCCCTGAGGGTGAAGTTTTGACCCCGGCAAAGTCAATGGAAACTTTGCTCTCTTTCATTAACACAAGAGTCATCTCTCATCCCATCTTGTGCTTGCGACAATGAAATGTGGATAGTAAAGGAGAAACTGTCTCATTGGGGTATTGCCATTAAGTAACACCTTTTCCAGACAACGAGAGAGAGACTTTGAGAGATGATCAGAAAAGATACACAAAAATGCATAAAGTCAGAAAGGGGGAGCAGGCAGGGGAAAAGCAAAGCATTTCTTCTTGCAGAACCTGGCCCGGGGTCTGACCTGATACCTTGAAGGTAGAGAAAGAAGGAAGAGAAATCATGTGAAAAGGGCTCTAAGGGGGAGAGTGGACTCTGCTCACTGCAGGAAAATGTAGTAAACAGAACATAAGCAGTTGGAGCTGGCTTGTCACTTTTTCAAAGCTGAACTGGCATCAGCAAGCAGGGTTTACTTCTCTTTGAGAAAGAGGAAGCTCACACCCTTCAACTTGAAGAACACTCAAAGCTCCTCTTTAGTAGAAAGACAGAATTTAGGCAAGATGTTGCAAAATTAATTAACAGAACCCCAGAGCATTGGCCAAGAAATTGGCCCAAACACAGGCTCAGAGATTCCCAGTGGTTTTGTACCAAAACTTTTTTGGCAAAACCTTCTCTTTCCCCTTCATACCTCCCCTCCTCCACCTGCCTCCTCATCCATCTTCTTCCTCCCCATTGCTCACTGCTTCTGACTCCACACTGCTTCGTGCTGCTGCCCTCTCCCCACCTCCTCTTCGCACATCTGCTGTCGCTGGCAGAGGCTCCAAGCGTGGTCCTCTGGCTCCATCCCAAGCTGAGCCAAATCAGGACAGCAGAACTTAATTTCTCAAGCTCTGAGCCCCTTCTCATCTCTATTGTACAAGTGTACAAATGTTAACACTGTAAGACATTTTTCCCTCGTCTGTCACTTTAAGTCACTTACATATAAAGAATTGCTAGCAGAATGGGTCACCTCGAAGACACAGGCATTTCCTCTGATGTGCAATGTTGAATTAATACAGTGTGGAGAGGTCAAGATCACCAGCCTTTTCCTCCTAATTTTTCTGGCTTTGAGAACAGAAAACATTTGGGAATGGTTGCTGTGGTACTTGCTGGAACAAGACGCAGAGTGGAAACAAACCTGCTCTACCTTATGACTGACCTTTGAGTTTTGTCTTGGCACACCCTGATTTGAAATGTCGTGAAGCCACTTACGATTGTCATAAGCTCACAAGGAAGGTAGGCCACCATTTTCAGAAATGTATGTCTGACATTCTGTCTTACTCCTTTACTTGCGATCTTAAGTAATCTCTTTGTGTGCTTAATGTTTAGTGAATACAGTGGAGCTCTGAATATATCAGAAGCTGCCAATGGACTTGGGCTGAGGCACCAAGATAAGAAAGAGCTGTTACCAGGTGCTCAGTCCTGCCAAAAATGACTAGCCAGAGAGTAATATAGAACCATATTTTTAAAGATAAACCACACAACCAGGTCTGAACTCCATTTACTGCTCTGTGCAGCAGTGTTCACATGTAGCCAATATGAGCCACGGGACTGAATTAAACCTGCTGAGTTTTGACTGATTGGCTTTTACTTCATTTTTATTGCTTAGAGGTAAAAGGGGACCTGCCAACCTACTATAGATTCTGGATCTACAGGATCTGGACCATAATATCTTACGTTTTATTATGTTTCTTTAAAAAGACCTCTCCTATTTAACTAGAAGCTGTAGTTTCTATTATTTTTTTCTGTTTTATACTTACGATAAATTGGAGATGGCACATAGCAGTGGAAGAGCAACAGCTTTTAGAAGCACTTTCCAAAATTAGAGTTTGTGAAATACTTTCCAAACATCTGCATGAACAGTGCAACATCAACCTTCCAGCTGACTGGTTAAAAAGAGCATCCTTTAATCTAAACCATGTTCCCTGGGATTTCTTAATGTAATTAAATCTTCATCTTCTTTTTATACTTTGCCAGTGAGAAACTGACTAGTGGTCGTTACCTCCTAGTCCTTTCCACTAACTGTTTCTTTCAGTTTTGGCACCATGCTGTACGTTTTCATTGCATGGGGATCTCCTCAAACAAAGGAAAATTATGAAACTGTCAGATCAGATTTCATATATTGCTCTTGGCATTTCACTCACTAGACCTGGTACACAGTGAATTTTGAAAGCCTCTGATCTTTTATAACCATTTCCAGTCTTGCACATACATTTTAAAGTTCCTCATCTGCAGTCACTGGGAATATGATTATTAAAGCTGAGGTAATTTGGATATTTTCTTTCTGTAAAGATATATAGAGTGATCCATAAATCATTTCCAATGTTTCATTATCCTTTCTGCTACACTACTTATTGTTTTATTAAGACTCTGAATTTATTTCTTTCATCTTTTTTTTTTTTTTTTCCTGCTAGGGATATATAATGCTTTAGAACTTAAAATCAAGGTGCTTAGCTGTAAGAATAGATTAATCCAGTTTGTTATATTTTCGATTAATCCAGTTTGTTGTATTTTCAGCACCTTTGGTTTTTAAGTCAGATTCAAGCTTCCTTTATTATGTTTTTCGCTCTGTGATTTTCTAAAAAACATCCTTCTATCTCTATGCATCTTTGATTTAGTAGATTTACATGGTTATATAAATGGCAAAATGTTCAAAACTGTTTCAACAAAAAAGGGTATTACATTTTTCTATATCTCTGATACACAAGGTGAGATAAAATCAGTGGGTTTTGTGACTGCTCTTCTAGAAGGGCAGAGTTAAGGTTACTCAGGTATTGGTCAGAAAGTGTAGCTATGGGAATGAGCACTGAGAATGGGTTCAGAGTGGTGAGCTCCTCCTAGGTCTTCTGGCACCATAAAATAGAGACATCAAGGACACAATTTTTTTTTTCCTCCCAGACGGCTGTGTCAATCTGAAAGCCAAATGATCATGCATTAGCACCTCAATTATTAACCATCTTGTGGGTTGGGGTGAGTGCAATTTCTCTGTACTACTGTGTTCCTCCTCAGTTCAGGGAAATCAAGCAAACTGAAGATACTTTGACCTTTTGAGGCTTAAATAGAAGAGAAGATCCCTTGACACAAAATCCTTTAAGTGTATTTATACAGTGATTCCCTTGGCCAACTCAATGGGCCGCACAAAGCATTTCCAGAGCTGAAAGCATGAGCCTTGACAACGACAGTCTAAATTAAATGAAAAGGCTAAGCTTGCTGGAGAACATTAACAGACAGAAATCCCATGTTATTTGTGGGATTGTAACTCAGCAGTTGCTTCAGAGATCAATCACACAGGACTTCTTTAGGAAAGAAGAATAAGTTTTCTGGAACAACTGGCTGAGATGACAGTTTATTCAGATGTCTTTTCTGAATGCAAACAAAACAAAACCATACTATCTTTAATGCTTGCGTTACAAACAACTTGTGTCCACTTCTGAATCCCCTCCATCCTTTCCATCACTCATGTGAGCACTTAAATTTAAAAGGGGGAGTTATTTTGTAAATCTGTCTCAAACTTCTGGTTGTACTTCCCTTCCTACTTGTACAGCTCATGGACAAGTCAGAGCAGAATATCTGCGTTCCTTTAGTATGAATACAGTAGACTTTTTGATTGCAGCTGCCACTATTTACAAAACCATTTCTTAGTAGCCTTGTCATCCTGTCTAGGAGATTAGTAACTTTCTTAGAAGGATTATTTTTATCCATTCTGTTTTTCAATTCCTTTCCATTTTTCTTGGCCATCTACTTGGCCATGTAGCCTACTGTTCAAGTTCTGTCTGCTTTTCTTAGCTCAGATGAAAGTCCTTCCTTGTCTACGTACCAAATGTTGGTCTCCTAAGCCAGTGTTTCTTTTGACTGATCCTGTTATCAGTTTCATATCCTGATCTTTTGAAATTTCAGGTAGTATATTCAGATAGCATATAGTATTTCAATGTAGCTACTTTCAGTTATGTTTATTACTTCATACATCATCCTGAACTGACAACACTAAATCCATCATCTTGCTTAGTGAAGAGCTCTGCATGAGGCGTGAGTAGAGTTTGCTTCACATTTTGTCTTCAGCACAATAAGCTTTCCTATCTCTATTCACTTACTTTTTTTTTAAAATCAGATGACTATTGCTTATCTACATATTGAAATACCATTGTATGTCAGTGAGAGTAAGTCAGTGTTATTCTTGCAATGTAAACAGCTTCTCCAACCCAATGGTATACGAAGAGTATGGCTGGGTTGAGCTGGGACATGTTGGAAACAAATCATTCCCAAGCCATCAGGGAATAAATCCTTGTGGATTCTTCTCTTAGCTGAGAGTCTCTTTCTTATTTCAGAGAAATTCCAAATTTAGCTCAGCTATTTTTTCCTGTACTGGGAAGATACGTGTAATGTCTCTCAGAGAAGGACATTAAAACATTTTTCCTTAATGAGGTTTGTGGATAATATTGCCTACGCTGGTCTTAATGACAAGCATAAAGAGGCCATTGCCTAGAGAAATTCTGAAATTCATTATCTAGTTTTATCTTTCTTTCAAAGAAGGAAAAAAAAAAAAAATCTGATATGCCCATCCAACACTTTCTGAAAAGAAACAATTCTTCAGCCAGACCATTCCCTCCCTAACAATAAAACAAAACAAAGAGAACTCATGCATTAACTTTTTTGTTTCTCAAAGAAGAAAGCTTATAATCTAACTAAGAAATGTTTTAGATCTAGAAAATGTGATAGATTTTGCTTTTGGAGCAAATATCAAAGCACCAAAGAAAAGACAGTGCACAGAATTGAATGAGAAATATGGCAAGGTTATCAGTGAGTGTAACGTGGAGGGAAGTAGTCTTTAATGAATAAAAAGGAAAGTGTTTTAGGGGAGGGTTTGCATGTTTAACAGAACCCTAAGCTTTGCTCCAAGTGGTATGGGCAGAAAATCTGTGAGGTTTGCTCAGAGTGGTTCACCTTGTGACCAAGCACATTAGGGAAGCTGCTATACAGCACCAAGTTCAGTATGGAGATTATTACACCACTTAACCTCATCCTCAGGTCAGGCCCTCCTAGATCCATTAACTGTCATTTTGTTTCCTCCCGCTTTCAAAAGCCCTTGAGATGGTCTGAAAATAAAGGGCCTGTTTTACTTCAAATCATTTAGCATGGATGTAGCTTTGATCTCCTAACCTTTAGCAAAGCAGGGCAGCACAAGAGCATTGTGGCATTGCTGTGGTATGGCAGAAGGAACCTTGTATGACACTGGTAACCCTGGCATCTGAGACACCATTTCCTATTATTGGGACTTTTGTCGTGTTATTAGCTGGTAGAGTCAATAATTTCAACTCCTAGAGATAAGGAAGATTCTCACAAAATAATGAGCGAACTTAATTCTATTTAATTTTTTTAACATTTCTTAAAAGCGCAGTTCAGGAAAAAAAAAGAAGGGAAACATTCGCTCACCCAAAGGAAAAGAAAGGTGACTTGCATTGGGCTGAACTACAAGGCAAAGGAGGACACGTGGCCAGCACACATTGCACCCCAGCTATTCTCAGCTGGAGGCTGGTCCTCTGGAGGCTGGCATAGATTCGAGTCTCCTGATGGTGTCTTACTTTACCCTGGGATCCTCATACAGAATTTTAAATTTGGCCTTAGGCAAATAACCTTAATCATGGCTCCTGTATAAATAAAATGGTACCAATGGGACTTGCTTAACCTAGAGGAGTGAAGAGCTTTTAATTTGTAAATACATTGAATACACATGAAGCATTTAGATTGAAGACAGTATAGCATGTGCAGTACAATAACAGGATGATTTATCATCTTATTAACCAAATTAATTGATCAGCCTTTCTTAAGTGAACAGTGAAAGGAAAAAAAGTTTTTGTTTAAATAAAATATCGGTCTACTTCGCTGTGATGGTTTAAGATATAGTATTACTAGAGGTGGTCTTTAATACAAGTCTTGTGGTAACCTTAAGCCATAAGTCTTGGGACCACCTTGTTCCTTATACCTCTTCCTCTGAGCAGGAATGTTGCAGCAGAGCACAGTTCAGCACTACATGCTCCATTAAAGGAGCTTATATAGCATCCTATAGGCCTGTAGGTCCAGTGGGAACTTTTGGCAGACACAAAAATACTTGGGAAGACTGTGGAAATGCTGATGACCTGACAATGATTTATAATACTGCATTAGAAAAATAAATACCTGTATAATATGGCAGAACCTGTCAGGATGGATAAAACTAAGATTTGCCAGTAACTATGCTGCGCAGCTTTCCAAACCACTGAACCTGCTGGTTAGCCTAGGCCTCTATTTCCTCCAAACCCTCAAAAATTTATTGCAGATGGGTACTAAGAAACTAGAGGAAAATCCTTCACTGTTCTAACAGTATCTCTGCCTTATGATAGTCTTGCAGTAACCTTTTTTTCCCCCCTCCCCCAGCAGGAGAGGTTTTCTCCAGCCCAGCGTGGTTTAATCCTCTCATACAAATGGCAAAGAAAAAAAATTTATCGGCCTATCTGGGATAGCCAAGGGATGAAGTACCAAAAAGCTGCATATGAACAAGAGAGACTTAAATCGCACTTGCAGTTGCAGGCATAGTTTCAGCTGCTGTGTGAAGAGCCCTGACGCTGTTCTCAGCCCAGGTATTATTTTGCTCTGGGGGCTGATGGTAACTAACTGCCCAATATATCAGAACAAGACAGTTTTGTGTAATTTGGCTTCTCTTCTGCTATGTATTCATCAATACATCAGGGCAAAAAAAAAAACCCAACTGAAAGCAAACCTGGGTGACAGCGTGATTTGGAGCTGACTGAAGGCTGGAGTAATGGGGCAGCGTACTGGCACGCCGGGGACCAGGACTTGGCATGTGCCGCATCCTTTTGTACTGCTCGCTGAGCAGAAAGGCATGACAGATCCAGCTGGACATGCTGCACCGATAAATCTCTTCTCAGACTGGCGAACCCCAGCGTAGCACAGACCTGGCACTGGTGGCTGTACACATGTACACCATTCATTTGTATCATCCCGAACGTAACAGGTTTACAAATAGATACTGGGAGTTGTGGGCTGCAGTCACCTACCGTCCGCGGGAAGGCTGCCTGTCCCAGCCTGCGGCAGGCAATGCAGCCGGCAGGAGCTCCAGGGGCTGGGGTGAACAAAGAGTGGTGGCAAGTGTCCTGTGCTTTTCTGCGCTCACGTGTGATGGCCCGGCTCTACGTCAAGCCAGTGATGGCTGTGTATAAAATACAGCGCTGCTTATTTCTGAGCAGTATGCAAGCAACCCAGGCTCTCTAGAGGAAAAAAAGTTAAGCCGTGGATTATCCGATGACATGAAGGCAGTAGTTTAGAGAGATGTGACCCTAAAGCCCTGATGTGTCCCTTTGACCCTGACACAAGTACCTGCCTACTTTAAAATTTAAAGATGACCAGTCTAAACCTTATCGACTTCAAAAGGCCTACTTCACAGATTCAGGATATGCACATGAGTAGTTTATTTGCAGAACCATGCTCTTGCCCAGCCAGATGTTTGATAACAGATAATCTGTCATCACAGAGGTGAGAGTTAAAGATTGACAGGCTAAGTTAGCCTGGGATAACATTTTTTTCCTTTCCCAAAGGAAAATCTGCTGTATCTAGAGCTGCAGATTACTAATGTAGTATGTGGATTTACCAAAATGTTTCTCCGTGTGCACACTTTCTGGCAAAAAATGAACATTATCCATTTTTCTTTCCACTTAGTGTAATGTGCTAGTGAATCTACTGGGGAATTTCATTCTGTGGAATTTGGGATCTTACTCCTCAACCAGTAAGGTCTGAGAACTGAAAGCTGCATTTGCTGGAAATGGGAATTGGGATATGGAATTCAGGACGTGTGGAATTACAAATACCAGTAATAGAAGTCTTATTTTTTTCCAAATATTTGTTGGTACAGCTTGTCTGATCAAATATATCACATTTATTTCATTGGTAACAACTGTTCTTTGTCATGAAATGAATATGAAATTTAAGCTCATGCTGTATATTGTTGTTAGTGCTTTTTTTATAAAAAAAAAGAATTATTAAGCACTGAAAAATCCAAAATAGAAAAGAGGACTTTTTAAACATGAAAAAATGTGACAAGCACGTATAAGCATTTTGAGAACTGATTGGCATGCCATAATGAATAGCATGAGAATAAATTACAGCAACCCAAAATCTTATTAAAGGATATTGAAAAGCATACAATCTCCTTATTAAAAAGCAAGCAATAGGACAAGTGCAAGAGTTAACCACGTATCTGCTTCAGTTATACATGCCCTGCATCAAGATTAAATGTGCAGAGGTGTTTTAGTATGATTTTGATACTATAATTATAACTATTTTCATTCATTAAGAGGTTACAGATACAAAGAGATAACCTCTTATAAGAGAATACTTTTGGCTGTATTATTAAGGCTACAGATCTAAATAAGTTTTACATTGACTATGAGGCATGCTTTGTGCATTCCTGGCGACAGTAGGTTAAATCTCAAGATAACCACTTCAGACTGGCTGCATACTTTAGTATTTTTTCCCCCTTCACAGTTGTTAAAACTTTATAGAGCCTCAAAACATATCCAGATGGACAGTAACTGTGACTGCCACTTATGAAACCAGTATAATCTAGCACAATACACAAAGTAGGGTAAGTGTGGAAGGAAAACAAGTTCTGAATAGAGGACCTCCTTGGAATATTGGATCAGCCATCAGACACACCAATTCTGTTTAGACAGGCCTGTTATACACACCCAAATGTTCCACAAAACAAAGCACACACCCCCCCCCCCAACCTTTCACCACTGCAACTCCTAAACACTTCTGCCCAAGGGTGGTCTTCACCCTGCTTGAGGCAGTATTTGTGCCTACATCTTTATTCACAAAATGAAGCACTGGTTTCCATAGTGTTTTGGCAAAGCTGACACACATAAACCATGTTCTTCCTCTCAGAGGAATATCGTATCTTGGCAGTTTTATTTGGGTCTGACCTTTTCAAATATGCAATAGCAAAATATGAACAAATAGATCACTGTACCATTGCGCTGCTGTTCTCCAGCGGATTCCTCCGTGCACCTCCTTCAGCACGCTCGTGTGAAGCCAGGGTTATCACAAATAACATAGCCATAGCAGAGGATTTGGTCAAGATAAAACTATTGTTATTTGAAATTATAGTCCTTGTCCACTTATTGGATAATGTCTGCTAAACACTCCAAATAGCAATGTATAATAGCTTCTATAGATTTTTTTGTGCTGAGCACAAAAATAATACATACCTTTTTGCATACAGTATGCATATATCACAACAAGATGATTAGGTAATGGAGCCATGAAATAAGAAAAAACCCCAAACCTTGGCAGATTTACAGCAACTAAATCTATTGCTTCATTCCTCACTCCGGCTAGAACGGGTGCTTAACTCAATGGAACTTAATTCTGACAGCTCTTTCTACTTACGCATATGTTGGCAGAGACACATCTGAGTGCAGCAGACATTCTCAATTTTTTTCCTTATTTGTCACATTTCACAAATTTCCAACTTACAAGTTAACAATTAAAAAAATTGTTTGGGAAATTGCGATTTTAAGTCATGGTATTTCATCCCCTTTCCTGCCTTTCTCCCTTTCCTTTCAATTCATTGTAGTCGCGTTACGTGTTAAAACCCTGGTGCAACTGTTCAAGTTGCATACCTGCTGCTTGTGGAGAGAGTGTGTTTTTAATATATCGTGCAAAAGGACAGCATCTCTTAACACATGGTAGTAGTGCTGTGTTTTAGTTTGCTGTTTTGCAGAAAAGATTGCTTGCCATATGTCTGAACAGAGCCTGCTCTTCTTTTCCAAGGAATTGGCTAAGGGAGTTAAGATAATTTAATTTTTTTTTTTTTTTGGTCTTTTTGTATCACAATTAGAGATTGGCATGTGAAGTATTTAATTAAGCTGTGAATATGGCTGTGTATTGCTAAGTTAAAGAAACGCTGTGTCATTCAGCTATCTCTGACTAACAAACTTAATTAAAAGTAAAAACAGTTAGGTAAAACCTAAATAATACTGGAGTCTTTTACCCATCTGTAACATATGCATACAACACTATTCTATTGAATAAGGAAGCTAGCATTAAGGCTTTTGTCAAAGCAAAAAAAAAAGAAAGTTCTGGTATTTTTGTTTGGGTTTCTTCGTGTTGCAAACAAAGCTCCAGCCTTTAGCATTTCAGCTCAGCTCCATTTTGTACCAGAGGTGACTGAGCCACTTGAACAGTTGGTTGCATGTAAATGTGTTGAACAAGAACCAGATCATAAACAAAAGCACACTGGGGCTTCAATAAGTGAAGCACAAGAGCAGAATATTAACCGCGAATCCTGCCTAGGTAAAAATTCCTTTTGCTTGGTCATGGCACATAACAAGGTTTCATGCCTCTCTTTCTGGCACGTCTAGTGCCACAGACTCCCCAGGAACCTTATTTCATTCAGATGTCTGCTTCTGAATGAGCTAATCTTCAGAGGAACAGCTATTTACTGAACCATTGCTGGGTTACACCTTTAGCACCTGATTTTCTCTCACAATAGTTCATGAAATAGGAAACTCACTGCATCAGGCAACTCCAACCGGGCGCAATCGCGAGAACGCTCATGCAGGCAGCATAAGGAGTACGGGATTCCCTCATTTAGCTGCAGAAATTATTTCAAAATTGAATAATCCCTTCAAGTGGCTTAAGCACCAATTAGGGACTCTAGGGTATGTTAGGAAATACACTGTGTCATTAAACGGTACTGTTTTAAACAGCAGTATATACAAAAAGTGATAAAAGTGATTTAAAATGCCTGTCTCTTCTTCACGCCTTGTGGCTGTATCTGCTTCACACCTTTTAATTTTTCAGGCTTGCACCTTTGAATAGGAGGAGACCACCATGTATGGGCTAATTGTTAAAATACATTTCCTTCACCCCTTCATTCCATCCAAATGCTTACAGTTGTGGAAATGTTCAAAACGCTCCTTTAGTGAATTATGCCTGTATGAGGAAGACTGGGAAAGGAGAGACAGAAGAGACTTTATGACTTGACTCCTCCCTGTAGTTTATGTCTTTTAATTTTTCAAGTCTTGATTTTCAGTTTGACTGTTTTCTTATCCAGAATGTTCTCTTGAGGGCCAGCTACCTCCTTAATTCACCATGTTGACAAAATAACCAAAAGATTGCTTTGTTAGATAGACATCAACAATTAGTAAATAAATTTTAAAATACTTGTTTTCCATTGGTATTTTTGCACTAAATTTGCTTCTTGAAGCAAAAAGTAACACAGTTGAGGAACGGTTGGAAATCTTGAGCTAGTTAAGTATGAAGGGTATGCATGAGAGTGCTAACTCTTGGATATAGTTATTCAATATTATCATTGACCATCATTATTTCATCATGTCAGCAGAAAATAGGATGCATTGCATTTGGGAATTAGTATGGAGGGAATGCTTTTCTAAATTTCATTCAGTCATTAGTGAACTCGAGGAGCTAGATTACAATATAAAGTTGTCTTCTTGCATCAGATCTGTTTAAATCTAGGTCGTCTCTAGTGATTTCACTGAAATTGCTTGAATTTAATTCACAGTAATTGGAATTGGAAATGGTCTATGTAATGAACAGACTCTACTATGTGTAGCACCGTTAAAAGGTAACGTAAGAAAAGCTTGGCTTGACAGAATATAGCCACAGGCTAGTGAAAATAACACGTTTGAATATGCAAATGCTGTTCTCTAACAAGATTCTGAATTGGTAAAACGTGAATCTAAAGTCACAATTGATGTCATTTTTCCAGATGAGGGAGAGGAACTTAGGATTAATGAAAAGATGGGTTAGTTTTCTCTCCTTCATCAGACTATAAAAATAAAAAATTAGAGAGACAGAGAGGAGAAAGAGATGTTTTCCTGAACTACTCAGAAATCTTCCTGTCCTCTCTCCTCCCAGCCTTTTCTTTTCTTTTCCTTTCAGGCCCATTTGGACAAGCATCAGTCAGTCTTGTTACTTTAGTCTTTTTTGCTGATGTTCTGTGGGTTTCCAGTTTATTTCTGCGTAACCTGAAAAATTCATATTTGCATCACAAGCTGACCAAAATGTTCTTTAATTATTTCCCAGGAGCTTTGCTTCATTCTCTGAGTGGGCACCACTGTGTTGCTACAGTGAAGGGCTTGTCAACACTCCCATTATAGATGCCTAATTTTGCAGGATACTATAACCCAGCTGACTTAATTGTGTAGAGCTACAATTCGTTTTGCAAGATTTCAGGAAAGATGCCAGTTATTTAACATGCTTACATTGAAATAACTTGGCTTTTTTTTCTTTTTCTTTTTTGGATCTCAAATGCAATGGGGAAAAAAAAGCCAAGCACAGCAGAGTGAAAACTTGCAAGGTTGCTTCTCATCAAGGTAGCCCTTCATTCCCATCTGTATGTTGCCTTTCTCAGCTACCAGTTTTTAGACTCGAGTGTCTGTCACTCCTAATGCCTTCCAGGAGAACTTAGTACCCAGCTGATTTCTTGGTAGCGTCTGTCTTTCTCTCACTTGTAATCTTTATGTGACTTTGAGGACACATTAGAGATGATCAATTTTTTTAATGACTTATTAGAACATAAAAGTTTTACAGACGAGATTCTGAGGGACACCCACTGCTTCAACTGGGTACCACACACCAGCCATCTGTGGTCCACAGGCCTCTGTCACTATGAGTAGGTACTTTAGATACTAAATGGATATCGATATATTTAGCCCTGGGATGTCTTCTACCAGTGGCTGGAGAAAGCTCACATTAGCTTCTTGTGAGCAATGCTACTGCCGCTGCCAGGAGTTGTCCCCTCCTCCTAGTGAAGGTAAGAAAGGTATCTTCATACTTGTGAGGCCTTCAGAAGTTTTCAGAGCATTTGGATTAGGTTCAGATAAAACTCTGGCTTTCTGAGCATTTATGTATGAAAAATCTTTGAACTATTTGAAAATTGTCAATAATATCTTCTGCATTTGTTCAGTCCAAAGGGATTTTATAAATTCACATCAGAGCAGCTGAGAGTGAGAGAAAGTTCACCCCTTATCGGTCATCCAAATTTGCCGAGGCAGTTTTATGAAAGCAGTGAATTGAATGCAGAAACTAAAACCAGGGACCACTTCATAATGCTCTAAGCCAAAAACAAAGCAGAAAAAAGAGCAGGCGTTACTACTATAGCTTACGTCACATTTAACTTAAATGAAAGGGAACAGGATCGATATAAAGTGTGTGGGCGAGGCAGGCAGACACATGGTGTTGGAGATACAAGGTCAAACACGAAACCCTTTTTTCGAAATTGAAACCCAGGGAATTGTCAGCAAGTCCCCATCCACACAGAATAAGTGAAAATGTGATTGTGAGGGGCTGATGATAACCCTAGGACAAATGCTGCTCTCCTTCAGCCTGGTGTCAATTCCGAAATCTTCGTCTGCACTGGGACTGCTTTGCATTGCTGTTCAAGAGAGCTGGAGCAGAGTTTCGCCCCATATCATAACACATTTATCCCCAAGGCAAATGTATGCATCTGGTTTTGTATTCAAGTTTTTTCTTATGCAGTTCAATAGTTTCTTGCTAGCAGCCTCAGGGATATTTAAATAAGATGAACCCTTTTACCTACAGGACCGTAAAAAGAGAAGAGCTAACAAGGGGCTATGAGGTGTTATGGCAAAGGTGATGAGGTGCCTTTATGGGACCTCCGCAAAGTGCTTGACACCCTGAGTACAATAGGCAGAATTCCTCTTCCACCAGTGTCTCGAGGAAGGTGGAAAACAAAGCTTTTCCCAACCATTGCTCCTCTGCGCACGTGTGCACCGGAAATCTTGAGGCACTGTCTGTGGCACGTTAAATGCTCTGTGCTTAGCCAGTGTTCCCAATTCCCGTCTGAAAATGCATGGAACTCCACTGCTGGCAAACCTGGGGCTGTCAGGGATTTAAGCCATTACACTCAGTCATATTCATATTCTATTAATGGTAGATCAGTCTTAGTAAAGACGAGCTCCGCCGCTAGTTTCAGTTACAACCTATGTGGTATAATGACATCGCCTGCTATACAGTGCATATGGAAATTTCTCACCAGTGGGAGGGCACGGACAAATTCTTCACAGCCACCTTTTATAAATGATGGATGTATTAGCCTCTTTTCTTGCCAACGAGGTCCTAGGAACTTGGCTTCCAGACTCTTGCAATTTGGCTTGGCCAAATTGCTTGGCATTGAAATCTCGGTAAGCAGCACTGTGCTGATCCACTGTTTAATCGTTATCCAAACTACCCCACCAGGCTGTTACATGCGGCTCACATCCAGCATCCCGCTCTGGGAAAAAAGATCCAGCATCACCAGTCGCTGCGCCTTGCGTAGGACTGGCAAGATGAGATGGGCAAACATGATTCTGCCTGTATTTCACCTTTGACAATTAGTCAGAATCTTTTCTTCTACATTAAAGCATATTTTGATATTTCCTGAGGTCAAATGGAGAATATTGGGTTTATTCTTTTCAAATCAGTAATCTGAAAAAAAAAAATACTAGAAAAATGAATAAATACTTCAGAAGACAAATTTTATACAGATATGTAAGCTGCAATTTTTATCTGGATTTTTTTTGTTAGAAGTCTGGTTAAAGGAAAATTTGTTAGACCCTCCCTCCTGCTTTAGCAATTAGAAGAATATTTTGTAAAGTTAAGATCTGCAATTCAAAAAGCAACTTTGCAGCTCCAACCCCACCAGCTTCAGAGTCCAAAACTGGAGAGATTGTTCCACTCTAAGGTAGCAATATTCAAAATAAGTGTGCCTAGCTCCTGACCAGAGCATTCCCAGAGCCTTCCCTGAGAAAAGATCTCTGAAGAGTTTCACCCGGCAGACCATTTTGGGAAGTATGCGCATTTTCCATAGATCAGCTCAAAGTCATAAAAGAAGAAATGCTCTTTGCTGGCTGAAGCATTAGCTGTTACCAAGAAAATGATCTGGTGGGTGCAACATAGAGAACGAGAGGTTTAACACGGTGCTGGAGTGCCTAAGGTGATGTGGGAACCATGGGTCAGTTGGCAATAAATACGATGTACCGTGTACTATCCCGTATTTCCCAGATTGCTGTCACAAAGTTGCATTTGCTCAGGGCTTTGTTTCAGAGGTACCAAAATATGAGTAGGGGAACTCCAGAGGTTTTTCCATAGATGAAGCTTTGCTATATCAACCCTACACATTCAGCTCTCATCCTGTGCCTGTGATCTGTGGGCAGAGGTTTTTGGACCTCATCTGACAGTTTCTACCCTAGGAAAGGAGTGGTCTGATACTATCACAACACAAATAATGAAATAGAATCATCATGGGCGTTGTTTTGTCTGTTCGAGATGGAGGCAAGATGGAAATGGGAGCATTTTGCTCAGCCCTGTAGACTTAATCAGCTATTGGGAAAAATCACATCATCCAAGGTCAGAGTTTATTTTACTATAATAATTTTAAATTATAAATTAAATATTTTTAAATTATAAATGAAATAATAATATTTTTAAAAATAAAAAGCTCATTAGACTTTTAAAGGGATGCTTGTAGTAACAGGACAATTAGTACCAGGTGGAAAGTATGGCTAACGCTCTATTACAGCTTTTTTTCAGAGCTCTATTCCTCTGCGAATATTGGTTTTGGTACTGTAGCTAAAAATAAACTTCTGCTGTGACCAGGGCTTTCGCCTTTTCTGAATTATGGTCCCAAACCCCTTGGATGAGCAGAAAGGATAATAACTTTACACTAGCTCCCACAATTTGTTGTATACTATTTTACCCAGAATTTATAAAATCCTTCCATAATTTACGATAAAAATGTATTTGTATGTTTTCTCTGAAGTGGGAGGGGAAAAATTACATCCACTAGCATGATATGCTTGTTGAATAAATAGCAGGTAACTGGGAAAAATAGTGGCTAAAGTTCTACTGAGAGACGGGCTTTGCTAGTGTGCAGAAATTAATGGCAGGTTTCCAACAGTACAGAACTGTGATGAGTAGTCCTCTTCTGCGTTTCCCGATTTGCTTTGTAAAAATCTGTGAATATTAATTAATTAATATTAATTAAACAAAATACAAAATAGAAGGGAAAAAAAAACCCTAAAATAAAAGGCAATACAAAATACATTAAGATGGAAACATTAAAGAAGAACAATAAAAATCAGTGCCTGTTAGCAGTTTTGCCTGGCAGTAGAGGTGTTGAGGGTGCCAACGTAAGATAAAAATTGTACTTACAGACATAGCGTATCAGAATTGGACCTATAGGCATTCTCCAGGATGGTGTTACGATATTTGCAGTAGGTCTGTTACTCGAATCAGCTTAGTTGTGCTATCTTGATTAGGACCTGAGTCTCCATCGCTGCAGCAAGGCCTGTACGTGAAATGAAATACGAATTATGACCAGAATGTCCGCCAGACAGACGCTATCTCAGCACCTCCATGCATTTTGCCAAATTGAACGTTTATGACTCCAACATTGAGACAGACAGACAAAAGCATCATGGAAAAATGTTGTTATTCTGTCCTCTGAGCGCTTTTTCCTTGAAGTGATAGTAAACACATCTAGGAGTACAATATGCCGAGTGTTTGTATTATGGTGGTTGAAACTGTGTATTGTATTTCCCAACGATAATGCAACAGTTAATTTTCTGCTTTAGTTACAATGCTTTTCCTCAGCATCAGTTGCTACTAAATAAGTCCCTGTCATTTTTCAAGGGCGTAACTTGCAACAAGACAGCAATAACAATTACATATTGTTTTCAAGTAAGATGCCATTTTCCTTTCTGGCAGGCAGCAATGGGTTTTTAATGTGTAACATTTGTTTAATAAAACTCACAGATGCTTCCTTGACAATTGCAAAGGAAGAAAAGAGAGGAAAACAAACCCAAAGAAAAGGCAGCAAATATAAAGAGCAAATGAAAGATTCAGCTTCCATCACAACTATTCATCTTGTGTCCCAGGCTGATTATGCGCATGTTGGCTGGATCAGACATCTCTGGTGAACCTGTGCATAGCTGGGATGTGCTGCGATTTGAGAGCCTGCCTTGCTGAAGCATTGCCTCCATTTTCCACAAACGAAGAAATACTGTGTGCTACCAGGAGGCTCCAACTTCATGAAGGTCACAGCATTTTGGCATTTGTATTCCCCTGAGGCAATTTGGCTGAGCAGGAAAGATTTTTCGTTGACTACACATGGCTGCTGGGTCTCCAAGGTCTGCCTACACTTTTTAGTTAATAGAGTGTGTGAATTGCGGCAGACATTTCTTCCTTTGGAGCAAGAGATAACATATATAACCTTTCATGGATTGACTGGTTTTGTGGTAAACTGCTAAAAAAATCATTCTGATCTTAAAAACAAAACAAACAAAAGAAAACCACACTTCTTTGCAATGAAAACCCTTTAATATCAAGGTAATGGATACACCAGAGAGAGAGCGAGCGGGGACACACAGATACACTGCAGAAAGCAGGACAACATTCCAGCTGAGAGTCCTGAGCCCTTTTAAATATGAGAGGCCAATCTCTATTTTTATCTCTACAACTATGAAAGGGTGTGGGGCTGAGAGGAACCTCCCTTGGCTCACCCAGCCAGCTGCAGAGCTCTAGGGAGATCTTGGGTCTCCCACCTTGTGTAGCCCCCCAGCCGCTGGCTAATCAAATGCTCGCTCCAAATCATGATGGGAAATATTGGAAGAGAGTTACCATGGAAGTAGGGCTAGTCAAGTAAAAGCAAAAATAAAAGGGGATAAGCTTTCCAAAATGTAAAAATAACAAACATAATCACAAATATAGAAGATAAATATAAATGGCACCAATCTCATTGCGGCAGATGAAGTGCGAGTGCCTCAGCCTAAGTGGCTGGACAAAATCCAGGGTCTCCGTGTATTCTGCGTTACAAGGAAGAATTGACATTGTCACCATGTATCTTTGAAGCAATCCTGCTTACCTACGAAGGTCCTGTTCCCCAGGCCCAAGGAGGAGTCAAGTGGTGGGAGACAGTTCCGTTTGCACGGCTCTGGGTCAGGTTCAGCCAGGACCCAGCCCACCAGCCCTCTGCCCTGCAGCTTCCCACATTTACTCCATCTCCAGTCTGGACTATTTCCTCACTCTCAGCTTCTCTGCTCTTGTATCCTCTTTTATGCAAACACAAAAATCTCCAGAGAAAGCTAAATGGGTCACGACTAGTACATCTCCGCACCTTTGTTTTGGATGGTATAATCTCTCTGTACATGGAGTGAGGTATCTGAGTGTTATATGAAGCAAGTTCAGTGAATTTTCCCTCATCTGATCCCAATGCCTTTCATCTGAATGACCGTCTATGCCATCCTGTATTTACTAATCACAGCAGGTCCAAGAAATATTGCAGCAAAAATGCTGTTTACTAAATTTAAGTACTCTGCAAAAGTTTGCAAGCTCAATTTATATTATAATGCGATACAAGCACATTGTAATTTTTAATTAAAAATTGTATCCCTTCATAATGTCTGCAGCTCTTTCACATGGCTGTCATCCAGAAACAGGGCAATGCGAGCTAATCTCCATAGAGAATGGGACATCACATCCTGACCTTGGTACACAGACGGGGGTTTTTTTTTTTTCAGTCGTAGCATAAACATTTCACTGGCACAAAAAGTAATCGGCAGGCATCGTTTTGTAATGGATGGCAGACTGGAAAGGGAGCAGTTCCCACCTGACAGAGCAGCCACGCTTCCTCAGATCAGCATATAACTTCTGATAACACTGTGCTCAAAAATTCCTTGAGAAAAGGGATTCCCCAGACAGCTACAGATCAGGAGATCCTTCCTCATTATCCACCAGAAACCATGAATAAACTCCCTGGGAAAAAAGCAAAATAAAACATAACAAAGAAATGCATCTAGTTCTTATTCTGTAACAAGTCCAGTTGTATTTTTCTGCTCCTCCAGCGAGAGAAATGCTTTTGTTTTGTGTCTTGTTTCTTACCTGTATATACTAGAGCTGAATACTAGGGCTAATAACTGTAAAAGCAGAAGGAGACTACTTTTTTTTTTTTTTTAAAGCAGAAATAACCACGTTCTAACTCATTGCAATGTTGTGAAAAAAATCACGTGCTTGTAAGTCTGAAGAATTTTTAAGGGATTATGCCTGAGGATGGGACAGAAAAATATCAGCCAGAGTCACTGGTGTCCTCTGATGGCTTTATGTTTGTTTAACCTGTAAAATTCCTGTTAGCTTAAACAGAGGCAGGATTTCAATCTATGCAACTCATACCTAGCTGAGAAATATGCATAGGTTTTCATCCATCGCAAGTATACATTCAGTGTGCCTTTCCACATCCAGTGCACTTGCTGCGTTGCAAACGTCTGAGCAGCAGCTGGTGGCACGGCTTTCTGTAGCCACGCACAGTCCCTGCACTCTTACAGCCGGTCCGCGCTGCCTCCCTGAGCATTTCTTTCCTGAGGCTTTGCCTGATGCTGTTTTAATTCTTCCTACCCTGGGACTCCATCACTCACTTTCCTTGGGAGATTGGTTCACAGTTTAGTAGATATTCCTATGGCTTTTTTTACCCCTGACATCCTAGATTTTACTTTCCTTTGTTTAATTCTGTTCTCTACAAATCGGGTTTTTTTTTCTCCATAGGTATTAAGGTGTTCCTTTTTTATTCCAGATAAAGTCAAGCTATTAGCAACTAGGAATTTATATTATTTCTTAGTTGGAGAGACCTAATCTTGAGCAGGTATATGTAATTATGGATTGTACTTTGGGGTCTGCTAAAACTTGCTGCTTGATTAACTATCCCTGCAGGGATGGTAATTGGTGTTACACATGACAGTATCAAGCGCAGAGCGGAGGCACGGCCCCTCCAGCAGCGCACAGGGCAGCACTGACGGGCTCCGAGAACAGCTCTGTGCAGTCCCTTGGGCTGGGAGAGAAGAGGGAACTGCCTCCCAGCTCTTTAAAACACTGGAGACCAAACCAGACCCATAATACACTGCTGGAGGGACCGCGGTTAGATGACCTGCTCCCCAGTCTATTGGACCCCAGTACAGAAACAGGGAAATGCGACTATTTAAAATTAAATTCATAAGAAGAGGAAGGAATGATTATATCCTGATTTCACATTGGCTTAAATCAGGAGCTGCTCTAATAATCCTATGGAATCAGATGGGTCTGAGTGCCAGCTGAAGTAAAAGGGAGCTTCAGGCTCAGGCAATGTGTGCCGCCAAATTTGCTTTCACTTATTTAATTATTTTTCCAGCAGCGATGCTTAAAAATCAGTCACAACAGGTACTAACAGAAGACTCCAGGGCCTTTCACAGCTGTTTTGGGCTGCAACCCCCAAAGCTTGCCTCTCATAATTCAGTTTTAGCTTTAGGCACTTTAAAGTTAATAGACTCATTTGAGCAAAGGGCTTATTCGAAATCCGCATTGGAAAAAAAGTGAGCATAAGTGTGCTAGTGCCAAGCTATAAACACATTTATACAGTGCAGTAAATCAATACCGCTGCCTTTCCTTGGAGAGACCGGGCCAATTAAGCCGAATGTACAGGACATGATGATGGAACCTGTTCAGCTTATTACAGGACCGGTAGCAAAGACTGCAACCACACTGCCCTGCTGAGCCTCAGTTTGACAGTCCCCAGCCTCACTCAAGTTTTAGCCCATTTGATTGAAGCTTGTCATGCATTGACTACCGGAAGAGAACAGAGATTTTTTGGGGGAAATTATCTGAAAAAAATGGTGGGAGCCAAAGAAAGGATTCAAGGAGGGTGATAGTTTATTGTTTTGCTGTCCAAAAAAGTTTGTGAAGTTTTTTTTGTTGGAAGAGTCATTCAAATACAGGCTGGGCTACGAACACTGCAGCTTTTTCCTGTAGTCACCTGCTTAAATTTAAGCCTGTGAGGAGTCATGTCTATTGAAATGTTTGTGGGTTGCCTGTCTTCCTCTAGACTGGGCTTAGTTATTAACTTAATGAATCCACATTGATCTTGATGACCATGCAGCACATGGAAGGTAGGGAGAAGGGCAATGAGAAAAGTACAACGAAAACGGAAAGATGTTACAAGCATTGGGTGCGGCGTGAGGACAAGCAAATGGGAAGAGGCAGGAAAGGTGACGCCTGTCTACATCTTCCACTAGTATAGGGTCTACAAATGCACTTGGACTCTGTAATGCAATAATGATGCTACACGCTCACTCTCATAAACTCCTACATAAGTACAGGTCATATAATCTGACCAGTGACTTTTTGCAAACAAGAAAATACTCAGTTGTTTGTTATCAGAGAATTTCATTCAACTGCCTTAATTACAAGGCTTCCCTCCCTCCCTCCCCCTCTTTTAAGTGTTATGCAAAATATAAAACAAGGTTATGAAAAAAGGACGCGATGTTATGGACAGCCGGTTAGCTTTTGGTGCATTAAAACCCTGAAAATTATTTATATTTTGGGTTTATGTAAAACCTGTCATTGACTAGTAAATGTAAAGTTACCATTGCCTGAATAGGTGCTCAAATTGTAGCAAGCTTAGTGTAGTTGGAAGCTGACACCTGACAAAGCTGTCTTATAAAAACTCTCTAAAATGCATTAGAATGTGCACAAAAAGTAATTTTTTAAATAAGAGAAAAGAGGAAGAAGAAAAAGCCATGTGTCCCATTTAAAAGGGAAGAATTCAGACTTTGAGAGGACTAAAAGGAGGATTTGAAACGTTCCTTTAAAGGTCTTCCTTTTCAGATCCAAAAAATTCAAGCACACTTGTTGCCGACCTAGTCCCCATGCAAGATTGTCCTGTATATATCTTACCTGTGCAACTCTGCCGATACCTCTTTAAAGCAGGAGGAAGAAATTTCCAAATAAAGTTACATGCCGAAAGGCAACTGCCCGGTCACCAGCAGTGCCTGTCCAGGTCCTAACCCACGGCGCTAATTACCCATCTGCCGCCTCAGGTGCCTGAACAGATTCTCCATCCTATGGCTGGGTATAGGAAAAGGCAGCCTTTCCTCTTCTCACACATGTTACTCTGTGGGTAGGTTTTTTACAATTATTTTTAAACTTGGTACTAGCTATTTTTCTGTTCATACCTTCACTCATCTCATTACTTGTTTCTCTGCTTGTTTACTCACTGGGACAAAAATTGATTGAGACAGGCAGTAAAGAAGTGCAAGTCTGTGAACAGAAATCAAACTCATTCACCTCATGAGGTTAGCAACTCACTGCACCATCATAAGCCAGATATATTTACCCTTAAATCTTGGCTTTTGGAAAGCAAGGAGAGAAATCACATAAGCACAAAGGGCATAACAAGAGTGAAAATCCACAAATATCTCGTCTTGGTAGAGCAATACACTCACAGCGCTGTCCCTGATGGGGAACAGCCCAGACGCCTAAAGATGCGTTCATAAACAGCTCGTTGCTTGGCAGTCCTTTGCAGACAAAATGTTGTCACCTGAAGAAATAAAGGAGAGATCTTGGCACGGGCTGCGGACACTTTTCTTTCTACAAAGGCTACCCGATATCAGTATTTTCTGGGGCGGGGGGGAAGCACGCAGGCTCAGAGGCAGGAAGAGCAGTGGCCTCTGATTGCAACTTACCTCTCGGAGCACCCTGGCCGTGTGCTGCTGCCTACCTTCAGCCATTTACTTCATCAATGAGGCAAGAGTGTATTTTTCCCCCTTCACGGCTTCTGTACAGTGTGATTTAGTGAGATGGCTATAGTCTAGTAAAATATATCCCAGCTCCCATCCTCTCTCCATCAAAACTGTCATTATCTGCAGAGCAAAAAGAGTGAAAGAGGGAAAAAAAAAAATCTCCTGTGTGAGCTGTTGATAAGTAGAAAGTGATTCTTCTGTCTGGCTGCCTCTGTGGGTTATGGCAGCCTAGCTAGTCCCTGCAGCGTGGTACTTTGCGATACGTTCTTTCACAGCTAGTACTCGTAGTGTCTTAATATATTGACTGCTTCTTCCAGTACATTAGTCCCATTTGCTTTTATAGCTAGGATCTCTCACCACCTTCATTTGTCCTCTTTATCATTCTGAAGAAATTTTGAAAGGCAACTCGGAAACTTCTCTATCTGCCTTTTTCCAAGTGTGCTTCACTATTACAGTGTCCATTACATTGAGTTTGCGTCGTCCTCGTATCTACAAGGTATGAGAGATTTCATTCATTGCAAATCCTTTATAATAGTCTAACTTCTTGAATGGCTTGGCAAAACATTTCATTGCTAATAAGCCTGCATTTCAAAGCTGCCAAGGGCTTCACATAAACACCAGTCTGGTGTGGCTCCAAATTTGTTTTTTCAGACTCACATTCAGGCTTTGCAGAATACCAACTGCACAGACACATACGATAATAACTTCACGATTACTAGGTTTTGTTCTTTCATTCCCCTACCAGGTTTTTCTTCCCTTTTCTTTCCCTTGACATCAGCCTCTGACCCAGGGATGAACGATTACTTTGCATCAGTACCTACTAATATAAAAGGTGTTCTGTTTGCCTGAGGTGAGGCATATTCGGTCGGTGGGGTTCTGATGCTCTCCTTTACTGACATCAGACTACATTCAGTGTAACTTACCCAAGTTTAGCAGCATTATTCCTGATTCTCAGCACAGCAAATGAGATCAAAATCTGCCTCAGTAAGTACACACTCACAATATGATACACAGTTCATTATTATCTGCATATGAAACAGCTTAGATTGCCATAGCCTCCTTATTTTCTCCTCCTGTACTATTGAAGAATGGCATTGGTAGATGATACACAAGCCTCAGGGGGGTTGTGAGGTGTAAAACATTTCCAATAACCCCCCAAAACTTTAAACAGTTGACTTGTTTGTGGCACATAATGTGGCATAACGTGGAAATTAAATATTGGGGTTGTATTTCACCATCAAGTCCACAAGGGGTTAATAAAGAAGTCTGCTTGCTGTTTGTTTTTCTGCAATATAAACTTAGAAACTTATAAAAAGTACATTAGTTCTTCATCAGTTTGCAGTTTATCTATGAATGTTCCCCAGTGGTGTTCCCAATCGCATTGTGGGGAGGAGTGAAATGGCCACAGGGATTTCGGAACAAGTCTTTTGCAGAGAAGATAATAATTTACAATATGTACATTTATTTACTTCTGCCATAATTGCTACATCTGCTTTATTGACACTAATTAATTAAGCCTCATTTAATTAATTGTGTTCTCTGAGGAAGATGGTGTTGACATTTTGCAGCTGGTGCTTGAGAGGGGAGCTGTGCAAGGCAAAGTTCTTGACAGCATCTCTGGTTTGAAGTCCTCCAGCTCCCCATACCCTGCCAGTGGCCAAGAACTATGCTGGACCACGCAGCTGGACCACGCTGGATCTGAGCCTTCAGCCTTCCCAAAATTGCCAAAAAAACTTCAAATGGAGAAATAACAATCCAAAATCTGAGCTGAGTCTAAATAAACCCCAAACCCAGAAACAGATCTGTAGATAGCATACCTTGAGTTTCCTTTTAGTGCTCTCAGTGAGACCTCCTCCTCTATTTATTTACTCATTTAGAGTTATTTAAACTTCCCTGGGTCAAACTTGGATGCGATGGGACAGATCTTCTGTTGTTCTGGATCAACTTAGTATCAGCCCCACATGTCTGACTTGCACATCATTCTTGTCTGCTGCTGCACGTCGTTTTACACAGATGGGCAATCATGCATACAAATACTCCTATAATTTTTCCCAGAGTTGCCGAACTGTTTATACAGGCAACTTTCCATCTACTCCTAACACTCCACATCCTACAGAGGTGTTTTCTCTTGTTCCCAAAATATTATTCTTCATTAATTAAATTTTGGTAAAACAGCTATACCTTTGAGAGCTGGAGATTCTTAATCTCCTAACAGGCTCTTTGTGGTTAGGGGGAAAAAAAGTCTTAATATTTTCCACAGTGCTATGTTGCCTACTAATTTCTTGTCAAAAATGGCATATGTTTACCACCTTTCATTGATGCTCAGACTTGAGTTTGGCAAGAAAACCTTTGCCAGCAACCATTTTACAAGCAAAAACTGCACATTTCTCCCTGACAGCTATTTTTAAGAACACTTTCTTTAAAGAAAATTCTTTTTATCATTTCGTAGCTTAGACGTCCTGCTCCCAGTCTAGCTTTACTGATTTCAGCACCATTACACCAGGAATGAATGTGACTCGCTCGATTGTTTTAGGTGGCATGGTGTCGCATGCATTTACTATATCCTTGGCAACAGCAAGGCTGCCCTATGGCCATTTAAGAAGAAAGAAATGGAGTGAATCAGAATAAGCCATAGTCCCTGCAAAAAGGGGGAAAAAGAAAAGAAAGAAAGAAAGAAAGGAACAGCCATGGAGTGGGGTCTGGGAAGATTAGGCACCGGTTTGAAAACAACGAGGCAATGAACTGAAATCCAAAAGATTACTTGTCTACTTCCTAGCTGCACCAATAGTCATTTCTCTGCTAATTACCTTCCCTTTTGTGGAGTGGGTGCCATTAGCAGTATCATAGCAGTAGCGCTGCTGTACCCATGACAGTCCAAGGGTATACATGAGGCAAAGCTTGCACAATGCATGTGTTTGGGGTACGTGCCATGGGATCAGCCACCAGACAGATTTCAGGAATGAGTCTCAGTGCCCGAGTTTATTTTGTTTTGCTTGCAAACATCTGAGCTCTCAGATTTGGCAAGAAAAAAAGCACTACATCTCATTCTCTTTAGGGCTCCACATAAAAATCATATCAGTGGTTTATAGACAGCAGCATGGTAGTTTTCCCAGCTTCAAATGCTCTCCTGATCCTGCTACTCATCCAGATGGAAAGGTTCTCCAAACAAAAGCCTAGTACAGTGAAGGCATGTGTGAGTTCGCTTCCAGCCACTTCAGTTTGCAGATATTTGTCTCACTTTTTGCTGTTGGCAAATCTGTCCTTGAAGGGCGTAACTAGATGTTTATTAGAAACGCAAAAGAACCTCTCTTCCTGTCCTTTCACTTCATCTTCCCTGCAAAGCGGGTTATCAGCAAACACTTGTCAACATTTGATTGCTGTAACACAGGTGATTACAAGAAGTAAGAACTATTTGGTTTTTCTGAATGTTTTCTGTCTCACAGTCTGTACCCAGGGTGCCGCTTCCACCTGAAATTGTTTTTCACTGCTGTTATCTGAAGCCCACAGCTTTAACAAAAAGGGCTGATTATGTAAAAACTAAGTGACATTGGGCTGTCAAAGCAAAATAGCCTCACCACAAATCCCAGCCTGGGCCTTGAGCCGGCAGCTGGATTGCAGAGCAAGAGGAATGCCTTTGTGGAAGTGGAGTGGAAACGCGTGCTGCTGAGTGGGGCAGCCCAGCCGGTGTGCGGCTTCCCTTCAGGTCCTTATTCACGGGAACGGGTCAGCCTCTTCACATGAGTTTCGCAACTGCTTTTGTGCATCACTTGCTTCTAGATCAGAAGGGGTACAGAAGATAGGGAGCACTGGCAGAAAATGTGCAGCTTTAATAGGAACAGTCTGGAGCCAAGAATTTCCCTGCAAAAGACTTTTGATGTGTAATAGAAGCCATACTCCTCCACAGTGCTGAATAAATTGTAGCCCAGGAAAAACCAAAGACTTTTGCTAAGGGTTTGCGTTTTATACATTAGCTCTGTCTCACAGATCATGTTTATATATATATATATGAAAAAAAAAGAACATATGATTAAGTGGATTCTTTTTCTTTACATGAATGCAGGCACGCTGCCGATATCCACAAGCTTCATTTTACACCACGTCAAAGGGAACTGTCTGCACTCCTTCACCTTATATTCCAGTTTAGGACTGATACTTCCACTGCTAATTTCAATAGAAACTATTACTCCCAAAAAGTCATACCGCATAACCAGGGGCAGGATTCAACTCACCTAAGTTTAGGCGTCTAAAAGTTGGGCATTGAGTCTAAGCTGCTTGTTTTGGCTTTCTCTATAGTGAATGGAAAAACAGATATTTCTCCATAGGGCAAAAGATCCCTCCATAGCATGGCTGTCACATGGAGAAGTCTCCAGAGGTTCCTATTTTTCTGCCTTTGCCAGTGTAGGACAAACTAATCCTTCACTCCTAATCAGCTGATGCTGGCATTCCCCATCTTTATGTTCTTAAATATTGAATCACTACAGCATCTTAATCCGATGGTTTGTTGGGTAATTTTGTGAAACTCCTCCCCCCTTCTTATTATGAAACAGTACGAAAATGCGTAAAACTGCTCCCTCTTGCAGGATAAGGTTTTAATTTAATTTCGAACTCATCAGTAACACAAACTATAATTTCAGAAAGGCTGCTATTGTTGTTAAATTAGAAAGTCAAAAGTCAGTTTGGGGTAGAAGAGTTTGGTTTTTAGTAGAGCTTATTACTAGACGTGGCTTTGATAAATTCGGAACACACCCAAACTACAAATCCGAGTTTTTGTTAATTTCCAAAAAACCTCCTCCCTTGGCATGCAGTCGGCTGACTTTGTTTTTCTCTTATTTTTTTGCAGAACTCTTGGCAACTAATGGTATCTGTAGGATTACTGCCAGAAGGGAAAAAAAGAAAAATCATTTTAGACCCTTGCTTCAGAGAAGCCCTGTCATGAAAGGAAGCTGGAGAGATCTTTCCCCTGGAGTAAAGCAAATGACATGAAAAAAGCTGAGAAATGCAGTTCAAAGCCAAGGTCGTACCCTGGAACAAGATCAGGACTCTGGAAGGTTTCTGGGTCTTGGAAAGCTGGGTTCATAGGAAAGGTGGTAAACCCACTTTTAATATAAAGAAGAAATCTCTTAAAAATGGAGAGTGAATGAGTTTAGGTAAGTACAGAATAAAGATTAGAAACGTCTCATGGAAAAGTCTAAGGAGAACAAAAAAAAAAATCCAAAATGACATTGGCCTTGGTATGTAAGCATTCACCATGAACGTGGATTAAATGTGCCTGAACGACTGCTAAGAAGCACTGGGTTTTGCAGAGGCCATGCAAAAAGCTTCTCCTGACTCCTCAGCCATCAGTCAGCTGTTTCCAGCTGGCAGGTGACACCTGGCTGTACAACAGCTTCCAGCCAGCCGGGGCAGAGTCACACAGGCTTGTGCTACCCATGTTCCCTGGTGGTTTCGGCGCCTGGGTCGGAGTGCCTGGTGATCGCCAGGATCGCTGCTGTGGGCACCCACATCACGCAGACCGCTCATGTGGCCACAGCCTCTGTTCTGCATCTCTTCATCAGTAAATGTCTAGGAAACAGATATGGGATGATGGAGACCCCCCGCTGTGGTTCTGTCTGGATCACTTGAGCTTACTTGCAAATTGCTCTGAATTACGCAGCCATAAAGTTGAAACTGTGTCTTCTGCAGTTCAGCTATTAAGGTAAGATTTATGTATCGTAATTGTAAACTGAACAAAATGGGTTATTTTAAAGCGGAATGGAAATCATCAGTATCTCAAAACCTTTTCTGAAACAGAAACGTCTTCAAAGAGCAGTAGTTGTTTGTAATTATGTAAAGAGCAAACCGCTTTCTCAAGCAAATGCCACGTTAGATTGAGGTTTATGCTTTCTCGTTGCCTGTTAGTGAAAGAAGGGTACTATGACATCTGCTAGAAAAAACAAACCAAATTACGGTCTGGCACCTTCTGACTCACTAGGGCCAGGAGGAAATATGGCACGGGGGTTTAAGCTGAGGAAGAAAATGAAAAGTATGTGGTACCCACAGGCAGATGCACCATGGTGAGTAAACAGCATGATAAACTAGGTGAAAGCTGCCAGTTAGCCAGGTCTTGGACTGTACTCACACAAGTGCACCGCGAAAACACTGCCAAGTGCAATGGCAAAAAATGCTCACCGAATAGCCTGCAGGCCTGGAAATGCCTGTTCTTCCGTGACTCCTGATAGTAAGTCTGGTTGGCAACATCTCAGAAAAAGCAGCAGCAGATCTGAAGTCTCAGCTTCTCGGTTCCCAGAGTTCTTTCAATACAGTAGATAATGGAGAGATCAAGGTAGGTGGCCCTTTTTGTGAGTGTGTAGTTGCTTTTCCTGCCCAGCTTCCTATAAAAAACGCGATCCTTTCACTGCCAACTTGCCCTAACCTCTGCGAGACATGGAGATAGCTGTCATCTATGTTCCTGGCCAATAACAACCAGACTTCTATTTTTGAAAAGAAGATAAGGCAGAGTCACTCGGTGAACATACTTGACTTTTGCTGCCCTAATAACGTTCAGTGCAAACAGCTGGGATTGTGTGCATCCACCTCAGAGCCCTGTATTATATACAGACACATAAATTTTAAAGCAAAGCATGACATTTGCTGTGGTTTTTTTCCCATTTTGTGATCCATGGTTTGACACATTTGCTAAAATTATTCCTTTGTTTCAGTTATGAGTTGTGGGCTGAAATTTCTTTAGACTCTCTTCAGGAGCTTGGATGCCCCACTCTCATTAAAACTGACAGATGCTCCTATCTCCTGCTTTGCTCTGAAAGTTTCAGCTATAAATTACGAATGTGGTAGGTCTCCTGTACTGGGAGAGAGGATACATAGTACAGTAAAACTGTTCCCCTTTATTTCAACCTCTTTGTCACTGCCTTTCTTTTCTATTACAAAAAAATCACGATCCTTTTCCCTGCTCAACACTAGTTCTTTCCAAAAGCAATTTGCTGTTTGTGATCTGGTGTAACCGCTGCCCGTGTAATCCTCGGCTCTGTTCCCCTCTGGAGAGGCTCCATGCAGCACTTCCCACAACGGACCCTTTATCGGATGCTGCTGGTGGAGATGGCTGGGGATGGTACGAATGAGGAGCGGTGGGACCCAGGGTCCTGCTTCTCTCCATGTCCCTGTGGCCAAGGGAGAGCGAGCGCCCTTGTGTGAGCTCCCGGTCCTGCAGCAAGGCTTAAGCACCACTGACTGCTGAATAAACCTTTACAGTATTGCCAGTCTGTCCTGTGGTCAGTAGACCATGGGACCTACTAAATGTAGGGTGAATAAATTGTTCTTCTGATACAAAGCCCGTATCACTGAAGTATATCTTAGCTGTTACGACTTACAGTTACGACTGCAATTCCTAATTATTGAACATGGAGTGTGTTTTAACCTCACTGTCATAAAAATTCCTGACTTTCCTAAACTCTGTAGCTTTCTTTTTAATGTTTTTCCCGATTTAAAAAAGTCAGTGAAAGAAAAATAAGCAAGCAAGGATTTGACTGGGAACCAGGCAGAAGTTCAGGCAAAACATCTCCCTGGTTATATTGTGCTGCTGCCAAACGTGAAGACCCATGTCTGGGATGAGGTGCGATGGAGGGGCAGGGTGTGTCTAACAGTGCCTCAGGAGCTGGCAAATGTCCAGGGCATCAAGATGGCCTCACAGGCCTGAAGTACCGTGGAGGAAATACTTTCATCAGGCCCCAGCACCATGTTTTACCTCTGCAGATATTGCTGGTATTCCTCGGTAGCACCTCATATTGAGGCAGACCTCAAATTTGTACTGACATACTGTAAATGTTAGCCCATGCCAAAGCACCTACTCACCAGCTAGCAGGAGGGAGGTTTTCTTTCCCTGCAGGAATTTCCAACACATTTGTTGTTGGCCAAACTGAAAGAAACAGGAGAGCTCAGACTACAATTTTGACTAGCATGTATCTCAACCCAAACTTTTCCTAAGCACATATTTGGTGTTTAACAGCGAAATGAGCTGAGCTGCTGGTATTCTTCTAAAGGCAGAGCTAGAAAAATGTGAAATCCATGAAACCAAGGCAAATGCCGCTGCTTATTTTAATATGTCAGTTTTTATCAGTAAAAATTATAATATCAATAGCTCCTTTGTTGTAAATGAGCGGTTTTCCTTCACATTCTGAATTTAATTATTTTTGCAGAATTGAGGACACCAGGACTAGTCAGTTGGCAAGTGGCAACCAACTACAGGTAGGTTGTACTACAGGCTATGGTTACTTAATCTTTTTGGTATCTTGTATCTAAGGAGAGGAGGGCACACAAATTCACGTAAAAAAAGTTTTCAAGATGGGCTGAAGAACTTTAACCTCACCACATTGTAGAACAGGAGAAAGTCCGTGGAGGTCGCTGGAGTTACAGTGATTTGACACCAGTTTGATTGCAGACAAAATGTGATGCATCATGTTTAAACCCTTGAAATTAGACAGTACCTTCAGAACTCAATTAACGGGAGACTGGCTACTGTTGTCATTTCTTCTTGCCAGCAGAACATTTATTTTGTTTATAGCCCATCTGGAGACTGGAAAATGAGCTAAGAATAAGAGGTACTAGGGAAAACGATGGGATAACTTTACTGTCTGTCCCATCAACTCTTGTCTTTAAAGGCAGCCCCAGTGACACTTAACTTATATTCCCACTATGCTTGCACAAAATATTTAGGTATGAATAGAGATAATTAACCAAAAATCCCTCTAACAAACAAAACCTAAGCTATTCAAATCGATCTCAGTAAATAGGTTTAAAAAAAGCACTTTCTAATTAAATGGCACAGGATCATAAAAAGGTTTGGCAGCTCCCTGAGTCAGTGACTCAGGACCTCTACGAATCTACTCAGTTATGAGGGATTTTTAAAAAAAATCCCCACAGGTGTAGCTGCAGCTTTCTGTTATCAGATACATGCTGGAATCAAGCCTTTTGTCCCAGGTTCACTCCTGCCTCACCTGGCACTGGGCGAAGCTCCCCAAGGTAAGCAGCTACTACCCCCAGGCCCCACACGTACTCAGTGCAGAGAGGCAGTGCCAGGAGGCAGCTCAGCACAGTGAAGCCGTGTGTCTCCAGACATTTCTCTCTCGCTGACAGTTCAAAGGGTTCCTAACCTGGGCACTTTGGTTAAACCTGTGAAGTTAGCTAGGATGCCCGCAGGGACTGGGAAGTGCAGGGTGTAGTGGAGTACAGTGGGTTCGCTCCTGAGCTAGTGGAGCTGCTGGGCCTGAGATGGTGAAGAGCCAGACAGTACAGTATCATGCAGGTGGTACCTGTGTAGGCACTGTGCTGCCATTTCAAGTTTTGCTCAGAGAGAAGCTGATCAGACTTCTCTTCACCTCCAGTACAGCTGAGTCACCCTTCTGTTGAACAGAAAATCTGCATGAGATTTTGCTTCTTGCAAACAGCTTCTTGCTAGTAGGAAACTATTTGTGACGTCTCTGGCCCTAGAGAAGTGCCAGGCATGATTAATATTGCTTAACAAAGCATTTGGCTTGCCTCTGATGAACAAGAAAGGTCAGAGGCTACAGACCGATGTTGAAAGCTAATTGCTGAAGTTATTTGTCTGGCTTGTGTTAGATGCTTGGATCCTGCTATACAAGTTAGAAGCGCAGAGTGCCGTAAGTGCAATATTTTAATTTAAATGCTTACAGTACAAGAGAAACAATTCACTGATCATCTCATTAGAAGCTTAGCTATTTACATCTGGACAGCTTTCCCTCTTTGATCTCGTAAGAAAAATGAATGGAAGTTTAGGACATGTTTATTTGCTTTTGTAAAGGCTTGGATCCAAGCAAAACACACTTATATCTGGGAAATAACAATGAGAGGTTGTAAACGTATTGAATACCTTTGACCAGCACTAGATACCAAAACAGAGATTTCCAAGGTTAAAGAATTCAAGAGTGCTGACTGCTGGTTTCCATTTGACTCCCATTACAAATCTCATTTCTATGCTACTAAATGAAACAATATACTTCTCCCTGTGGACACATGAATGAGTTATATCGTCATTGTTTGGTTTTAGTTTTTTTCCCCCTTGTAGTCTTCAAAAAACTACAAGTACTGTAGCGTGAAAACTTCATGAGTAGAGAAATCTCTGCTCCCATCTATTGGTGAGCAAGAGAAGAATGCCCATAAAACTAGTTAATCTGTGTAGCTGTTTTACCCGCATCGCTGGATGGACAGATATTCCAGAGAGGTAGGGGCTCTTGATACCATCCATTCATTAACAAAAACTACAGCCCTTCTCTGTCTTTCACTCCTCATTCCTCCAGTGGCACTTTGGGGAGACGTCATAGTTACATTTCAATGCCCACAGTGTCTTCTCAGCATCCTGTACCAGGATGACTTCTCTGTAAGAGCTCTTGCAAAGGATTTAACGAGTAGACATGATGGAGAGACAGATACATGGAAGAGGTGAACAAAGGAAAATTTTTTTCATGCAAAGCATGATAACAGCAGCAGACGCCTTGGGGGCTGGACTAGATGATCTTTAAACATCCCTTCCAACCCAAACCATTCTGTGATCTTCACTGAAAACTCCTTTACTCAACCATGAAATAAAATGAAACCTTTGGATTGTTTTTTAGGAAGGAGATTCAGAAAACGACAGAATACAGATTTGCAGGGGGCTGGAAACAGGCCTGCCCAGGCAGCAGTCAGACCTCTGGAGCTACGGTGTCCGAACAGTGCTAAACTATAGTGAAATTTAGCAGATAGGGAAGGAGAAACGATGCTCAGAAAGAACGTATGCCTACAGGAAATTCACAGCATCCGCTGGCGACCAAGTCAATGGACCATTGCCAAAGGTACTGAATGAAGTAGATGGTTTTATTTATTGTGCATTGTTTTCCCAAAGTTAATGGTATCTTTGCCTTGCCATTAGCGCAGGCCTCTTTGTTTCAAAGAGTTTCATACTTGCAAGTGAAGAACTATTGCCTAAAGGCGCTTGGAAAACATTCTGGGTGGGAAGGGACACAATGCTGTACACTGACTTTGAAGAGGGGTCATTTTTTGAACACGGTCTTGTTGCTAGCAGGAGCTCTGCTGGGTTCCGGGTATCCAGTGATTAGATGTGGTGGCAAGATCCCAACTAGATGGAAGAGAAAGTAGTCAAAAGAAAGTAAATTACTGGATTCATATGGAAGGGCTGAATTTCTGAGCTCATCAGCTTCTTTGCTCGAATTTTCTCAGCATCCAAATCTTAAATGAAGCCTCATTGCCATTGTTAGGAGCAACATTCAGTTCTTGCCACGCTCACATCCGTGGTCATTGCTATTCCGAGATCATTAGGAAGAGGTACAAGCATGGTAAGGAATGTAAAAGAGGGTTGGGGGGAAAAGATCCTGCTGAATAAATCCATACTGGGGTGAACACAGTGCTGAGACAGAGTATCATTCAGCAGAATGGTTTATCACTAAAAACTGGCATGTTGCAGTTGAACTGAGATTTTCTAAAGAAAACTGCATCCACAGACAGCTGACTGATGAGTTCACATTATAAAAGACTGTTCAGGAGTTCATCCACTGAAAGGCCATTTACGGGCTTTACTTTCTCACGGTCCCACTCTGGAAAGAGTTACTCCGCTTGTAAGAGTTACACAGCCCATGCATATCCTCCCATTGTTTCAAGTTAAGGGAACATCAGCTGTTTTTTCTATTGTGAACAGGGGCCACGATGGAGGGCTAATTGGTTCTGTTCAGTTAAATGTCTGTTTTATGAGGCCAGGCTATTGCATGCACCGATGCTGGACAATGGGACAGCAGTCTGAATCTGTGATCTCCGTTAGACAATGAGCATTTAGGCCACTTCTGAGGGATTTGGCAAGAAAACGCCTTGTTTCTTTTTCCACACAATAAAAAACCCCCAAAAGATAATTAGGTAATTCAGAGTGGATAATGATTATCTGTGGTTTGGAAGGAATTTCTCTTTCACAAAAACTCCTCTGCATCTATAGTACAAACTGATTTTGCTGGAAACTTGCTATCAGCCAGAGGAAGCAAGCTTCCCAGAGAAGCTTTTTAAGGTGTGAAGTCTTTGTTAATTTGTTAATGCTAGATAGACACAAGGATACATGAAGGTCATTCCTAGCAACCCATCTTACATTCTTGCTAAAGAAAATTTGTGGCATCTCTACCACTTGATGAGATTATGGTCTTCAGGTAGAGAAACATGTATTTCCAAAAGAATGGCTTTCTTTGGTGTTTTGGGGTTTGGTTTTGAGGCCAGTGATCATGTGCCAGGTTCTCTAAGAAGCAGGTCTCAAGCTTTATTACCTCTGTGGCAAAAGAAATGAATCCTACATAAATTTTAAACAGCCAGTTGATTCTGTAGCATCAGGGTACAGGGTTTATTGCAGCTCCTCTTCCTTTCTAGGAGGCTCAGATGGTTGAACACCACAGGCAGCATTTCGGGGATGTTGAGGGGCAGAGGTGAAACTGCATGTGCAGCCAATTTCTTAATCCTGAGCTTGCTATTTTAGCTATGAAAATTAAAGTAGCCCCGTGGATGTTCTAGTCTGTACAAGATTCAGAGCAACGCTACCCACAGGAACAGGGGAGGCAGGAAGATGGCTTGGGCCACCTCTGAGTACCTGCCTCTGAGGCTGATGATTCAGAGGATTAAACATTAGTATAGAGTCCTGCAAGGAAGAAAACAGTTTTTCAGGACAGCAAAACCCTGGGTATTTTCCCAATATGTCACCATAAGACAATCATGATATTGGTTAACAGAAATTCCCTTTGGCTTGGGAGGGAGGGGATCTGCAAGTTACAAAGCTGTGTGTTCACATGCTGTTTGAAGGCAATGGATTTGTCTTTCTGCAAATTTAGGTCACTGGAAGAAACTAGGATTTTTTTAGTTTTGTGGGGGTACAGTTTAAAGAGCATATAAGGATACAGAAAAGAAAGGAAAGAGTCAGAGGATTATTTTATTTAGCACATTTCAGAGAGGCCCCTGTACAGGAAGGAATTCATTGCAATATGGCTCATTATGCAAGGTAAATACAGTGTTCCCATAATATCACTTGATTTTTCCTTCTGTGCCATATGCAAAACCGCTCATTTACTCACCAGAAATGTCACGATACAAGTCACAAAACTTATCATGTAGCTTCCCCTCTTCAGCTCGCAACTGTATGCAGCCCATAGGGAAATGAAATGCACCTTAAAAATGTCTGAATATATCCACAGTTTACACTGGGTTTTTTTTTTTCGATTTCTCGTATCCTACTGTTCACCAGCATTCATGTTGCTGCCAGATTTTTGGTTAATTCAAAACATGTAATGATTTTGAAGCATTGATATTTATTAAAAACATTAGATCTTGTTTCCATTAGCTTATACCATTGCTCTGTAAATCCTAACAATCCTGGTTACGCCAAAGAACTTAAAACCACGGAGCTCTGATTATACCAACCTGAAATCCAAGTGACCCCTGGGTTAGAGACAATTTTTGTCTTGTGCAAAGGGAGGGTGCCATGAGGGACTATATCAAACGCAGTCTCACTTAACCCTTTTTTGAAAATTTAGTGAGCTCAGTCTTAAAAACAGTTAATCCTCAACTCTTGTTACTCTGTGGCAGTTCCAGGATCTCATCGCTTATAACCATCATGATTTCCAGCTTAAATGTACTTATAGCTAATTCATCCCTGGTTGTTCCTAATACCAAAGTTGTTCTTAGATTGCTTAGGTAGCTTTTCTGCCTTGATACTCATCTCCAAAACACAGTCAATGACAATGACTGTATCCCCTCTTAATTTTTTCAGGCTGTGGAAGCCATGATCTCCACTTTTCTCTTGTATGACAGATTTCCCATTCCTCCCATCATCCTCTCACCCATTCCAGCACCAGTTTGAGCTCATTTTTCTTAATCATGGGTGGTCAAAATTTTACGCAGCCTTCCTTGTGCAGAGCACTCTTCTCAGGGCCTTGTACAATGGTGCTAACACTTCCCTATCTCTACCTGAAATATCTTTCCTGGTGCATCCAAGCGCCACCTTTATATTGTATACTGTTATTACATATATATGGTTTCCTGGTGCTGGGGGCTCGTATTCTTCATGAGGCCAAGCAGGACACATAGACCTTTGTCTAATCCTAGCCATAATACATTGTGTCAATAAAACAAATCACAAAAATCCTATATGGTGAAAACTACTTACCAAAAACCACTTAGAAAATAGGCTGCCAAAGATTTGTTGAAAAACAACTCTCTACTGAAACTGGAATTACATCTGGATGTAGTGAACGTGCACAAAGTGAATCAATCAGCTCTGTTAAAGAGGCAAAAAGTGAATGTTTGTTAGATATTATTGTGACTTGCAAACAAAAAAGCATTTCTATTACTGCTTATTGCTTGCATTGCATTAGTGCCAGGCGGCCTCCCACCAAAATGAAACTTCTATTGTACTGGGTCTCAAACAAACATAAATTAAAGCAAAACAAAGAAAATATTCCTCAGCAAAGCACCTCCTACTCTAATTTGGAAATAAAAAAAAAAAAAAGTGTTCAGGTAAGGTGGGTTTTTAAGTCACTAGCAGTTGACATTGGAAATAATAACTATATCATCTGGTTTCATTTTACTATTGTTGATGAGTAGCTGTTTGAAGACAAACTGCATAGCAGCTGTTCACAAAAACCAGTACAATGTGAAACGCCATTACATTCTATGAAATCAGGACCCATCTCTTCACAAGCTTGTATATGAGCGCAAGCGTATATTTTTGCAGGTTCACTGTAAGTTTGACTTGTCTCCCCACCTCCATTTTTGAAAGGGAGAAGAGGATGGCTGGTGACTACTCACCAAGTCAGCTGAAAGCTGTGCATCCACACAGCCTGCAACCAGAGCAGCTGAGTGTCTTCCTTCATAGAGAATCTGGGAATGAAATGGATGCATTGAGAAAAGCTCAGGAAGTATAAAGTAGGTATTAAGAAAGTACATTGGGGACATGGCAGAAAGATCTGCTAACAGCATGGAACAAGGAGGCAGATAACTGTTTGATTTTACACTAAAACTCATTTTAGAAGAGCAGGCATATTGTTTGAAAGGCATTGTCTCCTCCAAGATCTGTGTCTTCCTCTCATCACAATTCTCTGCAAAGGCTTAAGAAACTCAGATGGCAGAAAAAAAAATTCTGGATTTAAAACTCATGAAAAGCAGATTGAACTGAGGTCTGGTTTTGAATCAGCACCTGCCAGCTAAAAAACTACCCATACCTCTACCCAAGTTTAGTGCCTTTGGAGAAGCGCATGCCTGCAGTAATTAGTACAATTGCTGAGACTGTTTCAGAGATTCCCAGGATGTATATATTAAAAAAAAAAACAAACATAAAACAGAAACAAGTATCAGCATTAAAAAAAATAGGTGAATAGGATTTGCCTTGTTAGACTAACCTATGGATGGCAATCTAAATGCAATGCTGGAACCAGTGTTAGGAAAAGACTCAAGCATAGGAAAAAGAAACACAAAATGGTGCTTGCAGCTACTTACAATAACACATTATTCACAGGCATCGCTGACTTACAGAGTTTATCCTTACAACCACTATACTGTATAATAATTCAAACACTGGCTCACTCCAGATCCTGCTCTTTTAAAAAAAGAAGAGTTGTCCAAACTGCTACTGGTCTCCCCTGATGCGATAAAAGAGAGTCCTATGACCAGAGGGAAGGTGGTTCAGCAAAGGAAAACCAGTGACGCTCAGGATTTATGCTGATATAGTTGGGTTCAGCTACATAAAAGCCACCTGAGAGAAGATGGGAGGCGGCCATCCCAGTGGTGGGATGATCTAGGCAATGGAAGGGACTGCAGGCTTGGGAGCTGAGTGAAAAGGGAATAGAAGAGGACTGCAAGGAAGCAAGGACATATCCTCACAAGAGGCGAAAAGTAGCACTAGGAAGCGACAGAAAAAGCCTCTAGCTGTAAGCCTCAGACACAAAACTGTGGGAGGTGAGCAGCAGAGAGTGCCAGCTGGGAATCACACTATGAAATGGAGCAAGCAGCAGCCTAGACGGAGTTCCCTTCCTCCAACCTCAACCCCACACAATAACACAACTGAAGACTGATGAAGCTTACCAGCCCACCGTGGCAAGATGTTACAGGGTAATCTCAGGCCTCGGAGGTTCTGCAGACAGAGATACAACAGGAAGGAGAGGTGAGCCAAACTTAACAGGACTTGAAGGAATGAACTTAGACTAATGGGTGAAGATGTCTACAGGGCCATGGGGAGGCCAGCCTTTGTGTACATGGCTGGACCGCTAGCTACTGCTCTGGTATTCCTGTAGCTCTCTATATAAAAAGACAGAATGCAGTTGCAAGCCTGGAGGCTTTTTGTGTTATTACACAATGTACAGAGTATGAAAAACATCCTAAAAAAAATGCCACAAAATCCACAGAAGATTGCCACATCTCACTTTCCATTTGGGAGAGACAGAGACTGAGGCAAAACAGAACTTCTTAATAGACTTTGAATAGACAACATTCATTTGTTTGCTAGCTTATAGATTCAAACATTACTCATCTAGTCCAAAGTAATTATGGTTATGAGACTACAGGTAGTCTAAGTTACAGATTTTCCATGAAAACTATTTCACTCTACCCCTTTACCCCATAGCAGAGTTTGAAGTTTTGCCTATTTACAGACCATGTTGACAAATCAGTGCAATATTTAGAGATGTACTGGAAAAGAAAGATTCCCCCCTCCCCCCGTTGCAGAACAGTTTCAAAGCAGAAATGGTATTGCTTAGCAAGTGCCATGTTAATCACTGGCATACTGTAATAGGTTCTTCACAGAAAGTTAACCTAATTAGGTCTGGATATTTAATCTGAAGAATGGTTGCCACGATTGAGTTACAGCTGTATGATGGCTTTGAACTCGGCTTCATTCATTACATATAGGTGAGAGATAGCGTAAAGACACTTTTCCAAATAGAGAGAGCTTGCTTGTGGATGACTGGCCTGGTCTCCATAAACTTCAAGGCGTGTAGCCTTGAAGTAGCAGCTCACATAAACTTCACAAGGTTAGTTTTCAATTAGCTATGTTGGCTGTCACAGCATTCCCGCAATGTGGGAATCATCATGAACTGCACAGAACTAAGTTCAAAAATTAGCTGTTTGTCTTTGGGGCGAGCGCTAGAGTAAATGGCTTTCAGTACCTTCAGCTCAGGTGCACCTAATTTAGGTGCAGTCACACTGGGTAGGCCATGTCTAACCATTACTCACTGTGTAACACTGGCATAATCACAGGAGAGCTGTGAGACACCGTGCTAAAGGATACTGCTGTGATTTCCACTAGCGTGATTCTGGGGGATGATGAAGACCAACCCAGAGGTATCGTCATGCATTCAAACTAGAGCTGCCTGTGCACAACCAGGGGAGACGTTTCTCTAAATGCATGGACAGCACAGAATTATTTCAGTGATGCATACTTCAGAAACACACAGAACAAAAAAACCGAGCTTCCTTTTCATCTATTCTTCTTATGTGCTTCTCTGAGCAGAAACAAGTCCACGCACCAGAGCCTGGATAGTAAAGAGTCCAGGTGAAGTCTGTGAAACAGGGTTTAGATCTTCATTGAAACTCCACTCAGTAAACTTCTAATCAGTCTGCAGGAAAAGCTCATGGCCCTTTTGCTACTAGCGTACTTGTGGAAGCCCCTTGTCACTTTTTTTATATCCCTTATTTTTACCTCCAACTTGGCTTTGGCCTTCTCCATTTCACCAGTAAGTACCCCAGCGATAATTTTATATAGGCCTTTTGCTTGCCTGCCCTCATTTCTGCTTCTTGTATGGTATCATTTCCATTTCAGGCCACTAGAAAGTTCCTTGCTTAGCCAAGAGGACCTCTGCCATAATTCCCTGTCTTCCTGCACAAGGGTCAGTTGGTCCTCAGCTTTCAGCAAGTTTTCTTCAAAATCAGCTCTCTTGAGCACCTTTGCCCCTTGTGGCAGCTTCTCAGAAGATCTTAAATAATTAGCTAGCTATGCTTCCCTGTGTAAATTATGATCTGATTATTCCTACAGATGGTTTCAATCACTTTTTAGAACAATGTTTGATTTATCTGATGGAGAGAACAGGAGTCAGTTTTCCTAGATTTCTCCTATTCCCAGGTCGTTTTTTTAGTTTGAATTCCAAATATTCTTGCCTTTCATTTTCAAACCAAAATATCTGGACTAATGAAGGCATTTAGAAAAAAAATGTGCTTTATCTAACTTGTAGTAAAAACTAGTATTTTCAGAAAACAGCATGAATTTTACAAATTAATCTAAAATTTGAGCACAACTCTTCTTCATGTCCAGTTGTTGCCACTAGAGTGGGCCCAGTAATAACTAGAAGGAAGAAAATTAAAAACAGCAAAAAAGCCACATGTGCCTTTTGTCCCGTATTATGCCTGTGGCTTAATTATACACATGCATTGTGTGCTTAACTAAAAAGCAATAAAGGCACTACAAGAAGTACCATTGATGAGTCAGCATCACCCCCTGAAGATCAGCTTAGTTTCTGGAGTCTTTCTGGTAGAAAGGCCTTTTCTTTCTTATGTTCAGCTTTGTCTCCAGTAGTCCGTATCCAGAAGTCTCCAGTTTGTTGGTGCTGGTGTAAGTAGCTACCACAGGGTGAAGACTGAGCTAGATCACAATCAAATCCTACCAGTTCCGCAGTACGTATCCACCATGTAGAGGGTAAACTTGATGAGAGGATGTTAGCACAGAAGTAACAGAGATGCCTTGTCTTAACAGGGGATTTTGAGGTTGAGAATAGTCTACCATGGGATGAAGGCACATGGTGAAAACATGCAGAATGGGGGCAATGCAGAGAAGATGGCACTGAATTATGTGTATGTCCTGGAACTTCTTGCTATGAGGGATTTCAGGATATTAAGCATTCTCGACATACTTATCGTTCTACTGTCTCTTCAAGGACTTAGGACTTGGCCAATTTTAAACATTTGGAAATTGAAAGCAAGCCTTCCCTGAAGGCAGGGTAACTCGTTAAGAACTGCTGCAGGATTGCTCTGCACCTTCTAGTACATCAGTTTTGAGGAAGCATCCCACAACATTTAAAAATCACATTTTTACCAATGCGTTTATGGAAAATGGTTGAGTAAGATGGAAGGAAAGTTGTAAGTATGGAAAGGCTAGAATAATCTTTTTGTGAAAATTGCACAGTTTGGCAAAGGTAACAGTTTTTAAAGAAGAGGTTTTTGGGGTTTTTTTTTGGTGTGGGGGGAAGCCACTGTGAAAAAGCCTGTCTTGGAATGGCCACTGACCACACAGGAAAGGCACAACCTCTCTCCACACTTCCACCTGAAAGGTGTCAAAGACCTCCCCAATAATGCGACGTACCGTCGATACATCCATCAACACAGATTCAAGATGAGGTCCTGCATCAGTGCATTTAGGTGATCTCCAAATATACTGGTGCATTTTTTTTTTCCTTTTTTCTGTAGCTCCCTTCAGTAGCCACAGCCATGGGTTGTTGGGTCCATCCTGTGACTTTGGAAACACTGCCCATCTGCTCTGGATTTAAACACCTTATTTCTACAGAGCTTTCATTAGCCAAGGATCCATCCTGGTGTTGCCAGAGAACACCAAGCACAAGGAACATATTTACCCTTCTCTGAAAACTGGATAATTCAGTGGATAATCTCCATTCTTGGTGAATGGGAAGCTGAAAGCTATAAATTGTATTTAAAAAGTTCATTGTGAACACAGGAAGTAGCAAGCTTATCAAAGATCTTTATGTTGCCTACAGTATCAAATGTTATGTTCACAGGAGATAAGACAAACAAATTGGCAGGATATGTCAATAGTGTCTAGACTGGAAAAGGTCCCCTGAGAAATTAGTTTCCAAATCTTTAATCTGCCACATTTTATATATATTTTATCTACAATAATGCAGGTTTTCACACATGCGTACTTTAAGAAAAACGTAGTTGAAAAAATACTGTTGAAAAAAGAAGGGAAAAAAAAAGGAATTACTGTGTTCCTGTTTATCTAGCTGCATGTCTTCCCAAATACAACTTGAAGCCTCATTCAACAGAATATTTACATATGTGCCTGTGTCATTCAGACTGCCCACACACTTTCTGTACTCACTGGAGCTCATCTGATGCTTTAAAACTAGGTGTTGAAATGCCTCACTGAATCAGAGCCATAATTTAGATTTCTTTAAGGTGGGGAACGAAGAGCTAACTCTTCTTCCTGGAAGGCACTGGAGTTTGTAAGAAAGGAGATGATGTGGGAAACCTTGTGCCCCTCTTCTCCTGGATGACATCAAGAGCATTGCCAAACCTACCATGTCAAAAGCACTCCAGGTAGGTGTGACATGGCAGTCAGCTCCTTTATCACCATTTTAAGCATTCTCAGATCATTGGCTTTGCATATGTGTATTTTGTACCTGTGTTTGAGGAGATGATCATCTCTTCAGTTAATGAAAATACCATGGAAAACACAGAAGATGATTATGAACTCTTCCAAAAGTGTTCAGCATTAGAGAGTACAGGCCCGTTCAGAAAGAATTGAATTAAAAAGTTATGAGGGAAATCCCAGGTTACAAGATAGCCTCTGTTTTTAAAGGGCTATTTCAGCTTCAGCCTGTTTCTCATCAAAATCATGGCTTTGCAAGAATTTATGTCCAACTTGCCTGACAGAAGGGTTTTATTAAAAGAAACTTGTATTAATTTTAAAAATCCAATGCCATGCTGTCCTGTGTGTTTTGTAGCATCACTTATTGCTTCTCTCTGCTAAGTCTGAATAAAGAATTTGATCACTAATAACATAATTGGTCTGATTTTGTGAAACTGAAGGGGAAGTGTTTTTTTTTTCCCTCCTCCAAGACATGCAAACCTTAATTCTTAGTTCTTTCAATAAAAAAAACACTTCATCTGACTGCAACAGAGAGTAGGTATTACAGATTGTTTTGAAATGTGTGCACTGTGTATGCTTGTAGACATTCTTCTTCACATTCTAATTACCTAGCTGCCATTGCATGCATATTAAAAAAAAGTGGAAAAAGCACAGCCTCTGAAGAGATCATTCGTATTTCATTCCTCCCAATATGGTTACATCTTGAATTTCTTTTCCCTTTCCCAGAGAAACATATCAGATTGTTCTAGACAGGATGCCTTATCTATGACTATTCTTGAACATGGGACACTCATCAGTGCAGAATATCCTTTTATCAAGTTGATTCTGAAATCACTATGATTTTATGCTATGATAAAACATACCGTAATGAAAAAGCACGTATTTCCTGTTACAGACAAACACCCATTGAGTACTCCTCATGACATCTGGGGAACCTGTCTTATCCTACTGCTTTTTTGTTGCTTTTCAGGATATTTCCCTGAAGGAATGAGAACAAATCAACTACAAACTTGCATGGAAGCAGCACACAAATTTTAGATGTCAATCTCCAATTATCAGTGACCAAAAGGGCAAAGGGCCCCACTCCAGTGCCACACTCAATATTCCTCACAGGTGAGCTCCTTCTACAGCCCTCGCTTTTCTTTGTCAGCTCTCTTCTGACAGCAGAGTTAGAAGTTTCTGGTTTTATCACTTTAAGTTTTGTCTGCCTATAGTGTTTTCATCTGTCCATCCCCTCTCTGCCAAAGAGAAATGACCCCTGACCTCTGCTGCCAACTTAAGACAGCCCTTCCTGTGATTCTTGGAAAATTACCTTTATGGTTCTTTTGGGGAACCACGATACTCTTAGGGGTGTCTTTAATGTGGCCATATCATTCTTTCATTGCAACACAGAATCCTTATTGAAAAGCAGCAGTAATGCTATTTAGAGTATTATGCAAAGGAAAACACATTGAAATACCTTGAATGATGGTTCATCGAAGACTGGAAATTCACAGTTTTGCCCAGTCCTCTTTTTGGGGATATTTTTGAGTCTTTTCCATAACTGGTGTGTTGCTGAAAGATGAATGTGAGATATAAAGAAATAAAATAGAGCAGCTAATAGAATCCTACCAGCACTGACCAGCTCTGACAGTTTACTGCACTTTTTGGATTTATATTCTCAGTCTGTAATTCCACAAATAGTCATAGCTCTTTACCTTTTGTACTTTAGTTGCCATCACTTCCACGCCACTGTGCTCTCTGAGCAATGCTGTTCGTGTTTTGAAGTGTTGTGGAAACAATAGTCGGAACCAACCAGTCTGCCTGAAAGAGTGCAAAGCTATGTTTTTCCAGTAGTGAAATACTGGTTTAAATATAGCAAAATCCTGTGTCTGCTACAGTAGTGCATTTAAGGAGAAGAATTCTTTTAAGAGCTATTTTTACCATTCTTCTGAATCTGAAGCAATGGTGGTGTTTTGCTGGTTTCTACTGTGTAATTTCAATATGCAACAATCTCTCCAAGTTGAATAATTTGGAATCCACACACGCTTTGCAGTTTCGAGATAATTTGATTTGAATAGCAGTTTCATGTAAATGTTTTGGCAGTAACAAAAATATCCTCACCATTACTACTTACAGCTTTGAAACACCAATAACGATTTTACATGCCGGCAATGAAAGAACATGATAGGCAGGTTAAAAATCATTAATTCCTCCCTCTGAAACTGATATTTTCTCACTGAAAGATTTGAAAACAAATGTACTTTCAACAGGTTATTTCTGTATTAACGTGATACCAGCAACATCTGCGCAGCTACCTCTCTTCTCCTGCGGGCAAGCACTGTCCAAAGGAGCTTGAAGGAACACAGCTTTTGCTTGCTTCGCCTCACAGCTGTGGGGTAAACACGGGACACAATGTTTGAAGTGTTAAATAATTGGAGGAAGTGAATGGAGAATGATAACAATAGCAATAGGGGAATTTCTCAAGTGATTTGAGAAGGTTGTCTGGTGCAGACTGGATGTTTGATTATGTATGCACTGGATACACACTTCTCTCTACTTGAGTAATACATGGGAACCAAGAATTGTTTACTTTAAAATATCAAAATGAGAAATGACTATGTTCTGAAAATAAAACCTGGGAGTTTCAACTCTGCCACCTCTAGGAAAGCCCAGTGGGAGGGATAGGATTGCTAGAACTAGGGGAGGCCTCCTTTTCCTTATTTGTTATCATTTAACAAAATCTGAAGGCATCTTCCTTAGCAGAGAGCAGGAAATAATTCCTATGCAGCTCCAGGGCCACGCAGAGGTTACGGTGCCCATTTCACTTGCAGTGTTAAACAACGGAGGGCTTCAGGATCACACTGGGGCTGTACGCAGTTGCCAAACACAGGACAAGAAAAAAACAAAAGACCACATGTACAGCGGAGTTTCTGGCTAGGAACAGATGAAAACATACTGCTCTTTAGCCGCCTTCTCCCTCCAGTGTTTTCACATACAACTGGTTGTGTTCCACTACTCGGAAGATTTTTTTAGGGTTACATTTGGGAGTGCGTGATCATCAGGCTGAAAATTCCAGCCAAAATGTTCCTGTTAGTTGGTGATCATTTTTGAACCCTGAACATTGTGAATCAATGTTGTATTCTCAGTCTTTGCTCGGAGTCTGCTTGGAATTAGTAACTTGAAGTTTTACGGCGATAAGCTCCAGTATCCTATTGAGAAAACTAGTGTACGTGTTGTCTACATACTAACAAATGCAAGCATGCCTCTGCATGTCACTGAAAAATAAAAAGGATTGTACACATGGCATATATATAATACAATGTTGAGATGTCTGCATCTGGGAGACAGATTGGAGCTGCCACTTCAGTCCCAGGATGCGGCAGCCCAAGCAGTGTCGAGAGCTGAGAGGTCCTTGCCTTATATAGCATGAAATCGGGAGTCACTGACTTCAGTAGCAAAATTCACAATGACTTTTGTGTTTTGCCCAGGATGCATCATTATTCCCCATATATGGAAGGAAGTATTTTAGCCGAACAAGCATGATCTTTGCTAATTAGAGAATATGTAATCACTTAGACAATTTGTACCAATATTTATGAAACGTGCATCTCGGATTTATTTTGCGCAAATCTTATTTTTCTATCCAAAGTTGCTTGTTATGCAAACTCTGAGGACGGTTAAATATTGCTTGATTAACTTTTACACAGTATTATGAATAGTGTGTTTGGAGAGGACTTAGAAATAGATCTGGCTACAAACTTAATACAATTTACTAGGTTTGTACTGATGTGGAAAATTGCATTTCTTCATGTCTGTTAGCTGACCTTATCAATTTGTTCTCATTATGAATCCAGTTTAACACCTTCAACCACTGCGAGTTTTTGTTCTTATAGCCGCCTCCATTTTCTCCCTTGTTTGTATAAAAGAAACACCCAGCTTATCAGATACCAAAGGGCTAGCAATGCTCTACTTGCTTTACCAAGTATAAACTCAGCTAAAGCGATCAGCTAAGCACCCTGCTCGTTTCAATCCCATTATCACTAGTCCTGCACTTTGCAGAGAACCCGTCTCTCATTTGCAGGCTTACAAGTCTTTCCACGGCAAGTTGTCTCCAGATGTGCGGTCGTAGCGTTCTCAGCGGTGCGTGACTGATGGGAATTGCGCTGCGACACCCGGCCGAAACCTCCAGCACCCCTGAGCCCTGCCTGTAGCCACCTCCTAATGGGTTTTTCACACTTGCCTGGGCTTTAAGGTTCCAAGCAGGGAACTTGCTCCCGGACAGGGGCCATCCTGCTGGGGATTTGCAGAAAGGATAGGCTCATCCCCTACACTGGCTCAGGGAATATTGAGCAGGAATTGAACTGATTGAAAAAACAGAACTTTCCAAAGCCCCTTTTTATTGTTCCTTCCCCCCCCCCCCCCCCCCCCCCCCCCCCCCCCGCCGGCTCCTTCTCTTTGGCTTAACTCATTCTGGGTTGATACTCTGTACAATGTTAACCTTTCTTGATCACTGCTTACAATACAGCTGTCAGAGTCAACTGAGGAAGATGTTAAGAGATCTTCTCTCCCATTGCTGCATTACCAAGGATCTTTCAATGAAAACACGGTCCTTTTGATCTTAGTTATTTGGGAGCTCTTCTTCTGTGCTTGTATCTCAGCAGAAAACCTAACAATCTGTTTGCGCTTACTGGGAAAAAGATATTGTCGCCTTGCCAACATCATTACATTGGTGAGTTAGGGAATAATGAGCGAGAACAGATGAAATATTTAGATATAAATAGTCTGTTTTCATGCACTGTGATTGTCGCTAATAAGGCAAGGACGTGTGGTTTGTGGTTCAGGGACAGGATGAGGAACCAGGACATCTGGGTTCCTTTCCCAGCTTTACCACAGTGTATTGAAGAAGTCATCAAGCCTCTTTGTACCCCATCAGTTGGAAGTGGATAATAATGCTCTGGGGACTAATTCTTTAATGCCGTCGTTTCAGATGTTTAGAAGGGAAGAGCGATACAAGTGTACGATTTTTTACATACTAGAATTCGGTCCAACTACAACTTTAAATCCAGATACCTAGAAAGTTTGTAAATTATTTTATCCTATCCGGACTTTAGGAATCTGACCCACTTGTATTTTCATAGCAATGACAGAAAAACAAGAAGAAAATTAAAACCAATACAGAATGTTTGAATAAAATCCTGTCTGAAAGTATGTGATCTTAAGTTTTCTGTGACAAGTTTTTTGGGCTTTACACTCAAGCCTTTTTTTTTTTTTTAAATCTCTAAAGTGGTTAGAGTAATAATGGGAGTGCTATGTACCTAGTAGGGAGATGACAATAACATCCTTAAAGACTTAAATGTACTCATTTGTTCAAAGCCTATAAACTATTTAGGCTTTAACTCATAAGGCTTGGTAGCATTTAAAAAGGACCTACAGCGGCCATCTACAAAGGGATGTGTTTCCCCTAGCCTGTGTCTTTTGCTCACTGCAGCTGTAACTAATAAATCACTAAACCATAGATTAAAAGCATGTAATTAGTATAAAAGTAATTAAAGACAAGATTCATTCTACCTAGGAGTAAATAAGCACATTTGGCATGTAGAATCATAGTTGAAAAGAGATTTTTTTTTTTTAATTTGTTTTTTTTTTTAGCATGCATACGCTAGCAGAAAGTCTCAAAAGCAGAGTTGCTTCTTTGGCTGAGGAGGAAAAAAAAACCTGTGCTAGGGACTTGAAAGCGTTGAGTTTAAATCCTTTAGGGTTTCCAGTGCTCATTTGAAACAACTTTAGTAGTAAAAACAACAGTCTGTAATGCAATAATAATTTTTTTACCTGCTGATGGATTCTGGGCATCAGATGGCTGTATCTACATTGGAAAGCTGAAGAGCCAAATAGGAGCAGATCTACAGTTGGTAATGAGGACCCCACATCCATATTGTGGGTATGGTTAGGGTTCCTTTCTGACGCTGGTTTCACCCAAAAGTCTGGTTCATATGCTCTGCCCTGCGGTGCAAGAAAAAGCACAGTTAGTGGGAAAAATCAGGGTAGTTGCTTCAGAAGTGCACTTCTGATCGGAACTAACATGCCAACCTGCCCTCACCCTATTTGTACCCTTATCACCGAATAAGGGCGGTACATGGGCATGATTTGCGCTCAGAATCCCGCTGGCCAGGCAAGACTGAGCACAAAGTTTCCCTTGCTTTTATCAAAACACAGGCAAGGCTTTGCTCTAAATCACTGCAGTTGGAATGCTACAGCAGCAGCAGCTGAAATACTTACCATGTAGCATAATTTCAGAGTTTTTTGAAAGAGGCTTATAGCTATGTGTAAGGAAAACTGGCTTCAGTTTGTTGATTTTATCTCATTCGAGAACATTCTTGAGAACAGTTTAGTCCACAGCAATATTGGCATAGGAGATGCTATTTTAAATAGGGAGAATTAGCTCTTCACCATCACTCTAAGCTAATACCATATTTTCTGTGATACTAAGAGAAAAGCAAATCCCCTGATGCACCAAAACCGCTCCAGGAATCCGCAGCGGTTCATTTATTTCCTAATTGACTTGTACACTAAAACAGAGAATAGAAGTCTATGGTTAACCAAGCCCTTCCCCTTTCCTATCCCCCGCCCTTCCTTTCACCAGGAAAAATGTGGGCACATGGCCTGCCAGGGAATCTTTAGCACACCCTGTCTGCGTCCCCAATAAGGAGATGTAGGGAGCAGCATCCCAGGGCTTACTACTGAGTGCTCCCCATGGAGACGGAGCAGTTTGTATTCAGGGCAGGTAAAAATTGCTGAGCTGTCAGCTGAGATCCCTCATCCACCTCCAGAATCTTAAAGAACGAGCGTGCTCAGGGCTAGAGGGAATAGGTACCAGGAGGCTCATCATCTTTGCCACAAAAATTGCAAAAATCATGATGATTCACATCATAACGTCTTTCACACTAACTTCCCTAAAAAGATATCCCAAACCAACACACACACACATATACATATCTCTAGCTGTACATCTATGCATGTGAAGTCATGTAAATAACTATCTTTATGTGGTGAAACAAAACAGCCTGAACAACCAAAAGATTTAGCAACAAAAATTCTTTTCCTATGGCATAAATCCCACTAGTAGTAATTTCATCTCAAAATGGAAAGCATAGCATTACATTATTTGAGCACAAAGGCCAAATTTCCCTGGATGCCAGTTAGACGCCAAGCTCATACGAACGCAGCAGGAGAAACCTAAAATGATTTTGTTTCCTACTGGCACTAATTCCATTGCTGGAGAAAATGTAATTATATTTATATTGACTTTATAATGATAAGTTTGCAGGCCAAACTCCATTCTGTCTGTTAGGTCAGATATAAACGAAGCACCAGCGGAGACCTACGGAATTTCTGTTCCTCAGTGGCGATGTGCCTGGTGGCCCAGCTAGTAATTTCAGCAGTAAGAGAAAAGTTCATTCTGTGAAAAAGATAGTTAAGATTTCATTTTGTCTTAACTACAAAACCTCTCCATTTTGTACTGATCACAGCATCCTCAAACAAACTCCATGTGGACTTTGCAATATGCAGACCAAGCTTTTGTCCTGTCTAGCTGTAAAACTCAGAATCTCAACATAAGATCTTGTAGCAGTAATATATGTATGCATGTACGTAATCCAATGTGGGTTTAAGAGCACGAGGTTGTCCAAAAGAGGAGCGGGGTATTCATCACCAAGATAATACTAACAAGGGCAAAGTATTCAGTTGTGATGTGTTAGTGAAAATGGCCATTTCCTCCTAAGAGAGCTTGATACTTTTTCCAACACAGCCCTTTTCATGCTCAGCTCAACTTGCCACTGCCCCTTGTCCGTGCTGTTGGGGATAATCAGCAAAATCCCAGCAGAGCTCTGCTGCTCAGGTGCATGAGCACTCGGTGCACGTTACCGTGCTCCATGTTTCAGCATTTGTAAAGAACGACAACAAATATATACATATTTATATGAATGGAAACTTGCTACAAGCTGTAAAAATTTTGGATTAGTTTTTTCATTAACTTTGTTGTATGACAGAAGTAACCTGCCTTGTTTTATGTGCTCAGTGCATGTTATTATTAAGACAAACTGGCAAAGAAAGATTTTAGTGAGATTTGTAAAGTTCTGGTGGGGAGGGGTGCCGCCACCCCCACGTTAAGGGCTGACCTTGCATTTCAGGGAAGCAGAACAAAATACGAATTTCAGTTACAGTGGTGAATTTTTCACCGCAAAGCCGATAAATGATCACAGCAGACCTAGCACCCTGGAGATGCCTCGCTGTTGTGAACAGTAATTGCCTGCTGGCTGTTTGAGGCTGTCAGGATCACATACAGTAGATTCAGGCTGGAGCCTGGCACCATTTGACTTGTGGTTTTGCTTGCTTATTTATCAGTCTTGGTTGCACCCATATTAAAAGAAAGGCCCTTCAGGAAAATGGAAGCTCTTTCCTGAAATGCAAGGAGGTGGGAATTGGAATAATTCGCTGCTGATACATTAATTTAATACATAGTGGCATTTTTAGGTATTTATCCTGGCTATATTAATTTAATATGTTATAGTACGTCTGCCAGCCTATCCTATTGTTTTCTCAAGGCACTTTATCAGTGTGAGCTATTGCTAGTTCTAAAGTCAAGATCATATAATACTCATTACTTCTCTTGCACGAATGGTGCCACTGCCTACAAGAGCAGCAGTACCTAGGGAGGGTGTTTAAATTCAGGGCCGAAGGATTTCTTTTTCCTTATATAATTCATAAAGAAAACAAAACTCTAGAGAGGAAATTATTTGCAAGCTGGAACTGAACTAAATTAAACAATTAGAAGATAGAAAGAGCTAAACAACTTCCAATTTTCAAAAGAAGTTAGACTTTGGTCTATATATTCTAGGACAATAAGAACATCTTGATTTTTTAACAGGTTAAAAAACCCAACCAACCAAACACAAAAACCTTCTTGTTTGGGTCAACTGGCGTCAAACCACGACAGGCTTTTTCTTCCATACTCATACACCAAGACAAAACCCACCGTTACGACATCTGTAATTAGGATACCAGCAGATGGATTAGTTAGTCACTGCCTCAGCTAACCACTGTGTTGCTGGGGAAGTCAGTTAAGGTAGGTTCATTTTTCCTAATTTAACCATATAAAAAAGAGGCACCTGGTTTAACCTACCATCCCCTCTCCCTCTACTGTCAGTGGGGAAGAGAGGAAAAGAAGAAGTCTGGGCTGTGGGTGGAATCACTCGCTCCTTGGTGGTGCCTCCTCCGCCACCGGGGAGGAGAGTGCTGCTGTATTTGAAACTCAGTTTTCTCTGTTAAACTGAAATTTTCTTACCACACAGAAGAGGTAGGAAGATGACTGCAGGACATTCAGATGTGAGGGCAGTAAGAGGCACACAGGAGCCGCTGACAGCCTGTGCACTCCTCGAACTCCCTGTCCTCCGCAGCCAGACGTAGCTGAGAGAGTCTGTCGGTGTTCACAGTCCAAGCCCGGAGCACGAATTTGGCTGAGCTTGTTTTTTCCATTTTCGTCAATATTAAAAATAGGTTCTGTACATGGCACTACTTCTGGCATTCGCCACAGAAAGGCCTTTGCAGGCAGAGTCCAACACCAGCACATTTTTATAAATGCTTCATAGAAGCGTGCAGATTTCACAAGCTTACATTGGCTTAAACAGGAGGAATTTTATGTGCTTTACCAATGTTACCTGAGGAAATATAGCTCCCAAACGGTGGTTTTTGTTTTTTTTTTTTTTTTTTCCCAAAATGCAGTTATAATATGGGGGTGGATGTACGTTGGCACCGGGCCAAAGTTTCTTAAAGGACACTTAAACCATTTTAGACATGGAGCTTTCACAGTTTGTTTGTTCTTAATGGTAAGTTTTGCTTTTGATGAACTTTTTAAACTTTGTTAGTATGTTGTTTAAATTAATCTCTCCCCTAAGATTAAATATTAGAACAGATATTAGATTAAATGCTGCTTCTTTAATTTACAACCACAGTGCCTTCTCTGCAGTCAGTTTGTATGCACAATGCAAAAGTGAATTTTGAATGTTATAATCTTGAAAAAAATGCAAGAGGGTTGTGCAAATATCGTAGAAAAATTAAGAATGACATACACACTAAAAGTAAATATAAATATTTGGGAAGAATGGCAGAAATCCTTTGTTTATGTACAGAAACTCCCAGAGTACTAACAGCGGTCCATCATTTTCCAAAGTTCTGGGGTACCTTTGTGTTACTAAAAATAACCGTTTTGTTCAGTTCTCAGTGTTTTAGAGATGCCTGAATTGGTTAGTGAGAAAGAGAGTTTTTCTGGCAGTGGAACGCTTCTTCGTAGCAATGATAACAATTCCTTATAGCTCCTTTTTTTCTTCTTTTTTTTTAAAGGACAATGATATCAAAGGTATAATTCTGAAATCAACAGAATTAAATTGCCATAAACCCACTACTATTGAAATCACATTTACTTGCTATTAGTTTGTTTTGGTTGGTTGGTTTTTACCTGGAAAGGTTTAGGAGGTCAATTTCTAATACATAATGCATTCAGTTGATAAGAGATGTAATAGGAATATGACTGAATTTATAACTAGTAAAAATGCACCAATGGCAGGGAATAACTCTTAAGTATAAACATAATGTCACCGACACTGGCAAATTCTAAACTTACTACGTGAAATCTAATAGGAAGCCAATATATGAAAGCACTGAGGTTTAATATTATGGGTCAGATTTCATTTGGAATTACATTTATCTGCTTCTGGATTTAACTAGATCCATAGCATGCAACAATTTAACAATTGAGTTAGAAACACATATATCAATTTGAATAGAACAGCAAATAATGTAAATAAACTTTACATTTTAATCACAAAAAGCCACTTTGAAAAAAATATATTTTGCAGGCTACTTGAAAACATTTTTCCCCATTTTTTCACTCCTTACTGGAGCTAATACCAACAGTGTAGCAATACTTTAGTGCAAAGGAGAGCATTTTTGCACGGATCCTGCCCTGTCCAGAGTACTGGAAATGTCACAGCAGTGTGACTGGAAGAGTCCCACTTCCTTTTCTAGAGGAGATTTGAATAAACATCTGTGCATTTGGGTGATCATCTAAATTAAACTGAGTAGGGCAGAGACTTCCTTTAGCAGTTTCCCTGTCACTAAAGGAAATGAGAGTGTAATTTTATAAGTCCAATTACAGGATGACTGTTTAGCAGCCAAAGATCAGGTCAAATGCAAAGTAAAAGACAAATTAGATGTATCTCACTGTAGATTGTTTTCGTCTCTTACACCTCAATACCTCAGACCCAGAGAATTCATAGTCCATTTATATGACATGCCACACACGAAGGAAAAAGAAGATAGCCTTTTTTAAAGTCCCACTGATTCTAAAGTAGTCATAATCTGAAGCACAAATTGTGTTTTTCTTCTTGTTCGCTTGATTTTTTTTTTTTTATCTGGTGTGCCATCTCACTCATTCAACCACTGCTACATCACTAGGACATATAACTTAAGATTAAACATGGAAAGATGAATTATTAAACTAATATATAGGTGCTTCAGGTTCTGTCTGAGCTGGGATGGGTCATTCCTTCCTTCTTCCTGAGCACTAATTTCTTTACAAAGATTTGCTGGGACAAGAATTTGCCTTCTGTTAAATCTGTATCGCCTTCATGCACTTTGTCAGCTACTTACCTCCTCTAAGCTACTATACGAGTACTGAATACTGGACGTGAACTGTTTATTGGGATGTTCCTTGTGTAAATACAAGGGTTTGATATAGTAGGCTGTTAGAAAAGCAAACAGGAAAAATGAAGAATGGCTTCAAATAAGCCACCTCATGGTAAACTCTCATAATATAAAACCTGAGCTGTTCACAAAATTCTTATTTTTTTACCTCAGCCACCTGAGAACATTGTTTTACTAAGACGAGGGCCAGACAACCAAAAGGCTTGTGGTTGGTTAAGATACCTTTCCAAGGAGCTAGAAATGGAGGTCACCACTGGGGAGCCATTCAAAACCTGATCAGCTGTGTCCATGTTGCCCTGTAAAGCCACCTTCTCCCATGCCAAATTCACCGGCTGCCCATCATCTGCTTGGATCAGCTCACAGGAGGCCTAGTTAGCGTGCAATGAAGACACGCAGGGAGGGCTCAGCTTTTTTGGGTCCCCTCCAAAACCTGGACAGCCCTGCTCCCCACAAGCACCTTGGCCAGAAGCTGCCCCACAGAGCGGTGCCACGGTGGGCAGCAGAAGTTGTCCCCCTTGGCTCCTCACCGTACGCTTCTCTGCCTCTGGAGCCCCTGCCTGGAGGTTGCAAGTGAGCAAACCAGTTAGACCAAAGGATTCCCACCACACACTGGGACAGTAGCAGCCACTCGTCGTGCACGTGGATGACCAGCAGCACACGCTGTTGTTTCTAACCAGATCAGCACTGTCCATGTGAATATAAATGAACACGCGCACCAGCAAAGTCAAGTGGTATCTAGGCATGTCCATAAAAACAAATGAAAACTTGGCTGTGTGGAACTGCAGCACTCTGGTAGAGAGTTGTAGCATTTTAGGTTTGATATTATTTTCAGTGGGGTACCTTTCCTGGAGAAAAAAACAAAATTTGTTTTCTGTATCACATTCTTGCGAACAGGGTCAGCTTCCAGGGGCTTACAGCACAGTGAATGAAAATTAGTGGCATAAATCAGGTGGCTCAATTATTTCAAGAGAGCTCAGTCATGTTGTGCCAGTAACGATTTTGCAAATATTTGTGTATGAGTATTTATGAGGCATGAACTCTTGTCTATATACGTGTTCAGCTTAGCCCGAATTCAGTGGAGATAGGCGAGATCACAGAGTAGCTAGTACCTAGTGGTTAAGCCTGCGTTTGCGCTCACATAAAGCACAAAAGTGTCCTGGATTTGCATCTAAAATTGAGGTTTGACATCTAACCATCCAACTTGCCCCTGTAGGACACTGCAGAATCAAACTCTGAGTCTTGTTTCCCGCTTCTCAGTGCCACGCATGATCTCTGTAGCTCTCTAAGTGCACAAAGCAGGTAGGTAAGACATCAGAAGAGTAACATTATGGTCACTTTGCACAAATGAACATGACCAGAATAATGCTAGAGGCAAGGGGAATTAGGTCTCATGAGTATAAATTTTGAGCTAAAGAATTAATTTATGTTTGTTTGAAAGAGTTCAGTGAGGCATAAAAATGTTCAGGAATGTTTAATCCTAAAGGGAACGAGATTTATCAAAGCAATTTGAAAGGATAATACATTCATTTCTGGTTCTACAGGCAAAGAAAAGCCAAAAGAGTCCAAAGCATTAACAATTTAGAAGCTATTTTTCATGTTGCCAACTTAGAAGCTATTTTTCATGCTGCTATCATTACCTCAAGTTTGATGCTACAGTAAAAGGCAAATCTGGTTCTGGTAAGCAATTACTAACTTGCAATAAGCATTAGGTTTACATTTAAAGATCAAAGCAAACATATATAAACCATTTTGAGTACATACATATCCTCTGCTTTATGTCCTTGCTCTTGGTTTTATATCCAGTCATCACTGTTTCCCTCTTACCTTCTTAGTGAGTCCAGGAGCAACCAGAATCTGTACGGAAAAGAAAATGTAGTTAATTTAATTCATAGTAGTATGTAATGGACTAAAAACTTCAGGCAGAGATTATCTCAGTCTGTATACTAGACCAGAGGAACTCGAAGATCTGTTACTATCAAACTCATTAGAGAGAAAATGAAGCACTTTCCTGATTGTCTTATTTTTCTCCCCTCTGAAAATAGCTATCGCCCAAAGAATCAAATCATTAATAATACACATTGACTTCAACAAAATTCCCATTTATCTGACAAATCCCAACGCTAGAGATCCCTATAACTAAAATTGCTATTCAAAGATTGTTGTGGCATGCGAGGGTGGAAGGTTGGCAATTTTCTTCATTTCAGGGAAAGGGTCATTACTGTGACAGATTCCACCTACTCTTTCCAGAAGTGAATTTGGTCTATAGCTAAGTAATCTGCAGGTCATCACAATGACCAAATCCTGAAGTCTTTACTCATGACTGAACTCCACCTGGGATCCATTTGTGCAGTTTTTTTATACTTCAATAAATCTGGCCCTTTGCTTCTGTTTGTCCTCTGTTCAGTCTAAACTTTTCAACTGGATAAAAATGAAGGCACCATTTTGAAAACCCTTACTGAAAAGTCCATTTTCCAAGCATTTTATGAAGACCTTAACAGTATGGATTTCAGCTCAGGCTCTAAATAAAACAATTAAGAATTTGGTTTGTATAAAAGTCACTATATCTTTACTGTAAGGTGAAGTAATAAAAGTATGCTTCATTTCATTCATGTCTTAGGACAGACTGCTAGATATGACTTATGTACAGTGATTTTAACAGGTTATGAGCTATTCATCTCTACTCACATGTAACAGGTTCTTCAAAAGTTGTATGACCATACATATAAACAAGCAAATTGATGGCAGATCTGCAATCATTTTGCAAATGGTATTAAATTTACTGGTAAAAAAATATCTGAGCCTATTCTACATGTAGTAAAGTACTGAAAAAAAAAAAAAAAAAAAAAAAGAGGACACCTGATGACTTGAAGAAACCAAGTTCATCTCCCTAAATGCTTGAGAACCATCTAATCATTAAGTGAAGCAACACCTTGCAAGATCACTGACCATGTGAAGGTTAGGTATCATGGTCATATTAAACTAAATACTGCACATTCATATGAGACATCAAAGTCTACTTCCATCATTTCTAGTCCTACAACACAGCAAAGCTGTGATACTGGAAATGCCTAAAGCTTTCTACCAGTCTGTGTGTCCACTTCACGATCAGGGCTTCCATTTGCTCTACTCTCCATCCTGTACCACTGATTTACTAATATGGAATATGCTTGCTTCTGTGCCATATCATAACAAATTTTGGCAGGCTAAAAACTGTAGATATGCCTGGATTTACGAAAGACTTAGCTGTAAAACTTCCTGTTAGTTCCAATCCACTCTTGCCAGTTCTCCTGGATGCTCAATATCTGTACAAATCTCATCCTCCAACCCTTGAGTTCCCTTTAAATTGAATGAAATTTTTTTTTATTGCAAACTGTAAGGTGAAAGTGTGGAGAATTATTTTTCTTTTCAAAGTACCTGCAGAGTTTCAGGTTTGGTTTCTAATGCACGTAAATTGAAATCATTGTCATTTATATTGTCCAGAAGTTTCTTTTTTTAATGGTCTGAAGTGCACCATTAACTTTTACATGTTCTTATGCACTGCTTTGTCTTAAACCCAGTCTAGCTGTTCTGTTACAAATGGTTTTAGTTTCCAAGTAAACTAAGTGGCAGAGCAATTCAAAACATATTGAATTAATTTAAAATATTAATATCCACAACTGGCTCTAAATCAAGAAGAATTACTCTAGACTTAGTGAGGTTTATTTCTGACAGTTCTTATTTTTAAAATATAGTAAAACATATTGCATATATTCACTTACTTTAAACCAGCAAATCAACAACACAGGGATCGACATACTCCTTTTTTTCCTCGTGTCTAAGACATTTCTTTAGACAGAGGAAAATGCTTGATTTCTGTTTCCTTCAGTGCAGAGATAATCCTGTAAATGCACTTTTCATGTCCCAATGTGTAGCCACTTTGTTGAACTTTTAGATTCTGCAATTAGATAAATCAGATTTCCTAGTGAAGACCTAAAGCTGCAAGATACAATTTATCTTCAGTTCACTAGTGATATGGGCAGTTATTATCTTGGGACCAGATCCTGTAAACCTACGCATGAATAGCTTCACCTGTAACAGCTGGTCCAGCGATGACCATTACACTGTTCATGTGAGTCAGGCTGTGTCAAATTGCTCCTTGAGGTGGAAAATGCTTGCAGGGTACCGGTCTTGATTTTCTAACAGGCGATAGTAAAAAGATTGCATAAAGAAATAAATGATAGCCAGGAATATCAAATGCTCATGAGATGCTTTTTTACATCATTTTTCCCTATTACATTAAAGACGTCCCACAGTTACAACAAGCCCCAACTTAAGGCTCTTATCTACAAACACTAAAACAGGGCACTTTGCGACTGATGTCAACAGCAGGGTGATGCAGAATAGCACGAGGCATTTTTTTCAAAATTGGCTCTGCGAACATCTGCTGAGCTGGAGGTCAGCGTGCCACAGTCCCAGGTGAAAGCGGCAATGAAGAGCAAGCAAGAGTAGCCCAGGCAAAGCTTCTGGTGACTTATTACGCATCTCAGATTGCAAACTGGTGTGGGGAAGGTACCAAACTCCATGTCAAGTGGTTGTGAGGTGTCTGCACCCACATTTCAAGAGCTCACGCTCCTGGCATGGTTTGCAAGGTGGGATGGTGCAGCGCCACCACTCATTGCCATTTCAAGAGCTTTTGGCATGCCAGTGTTTGTTGGCACTGGGTCACCAAGGTCCCGTTTTGGTGACCTTGGCTTATGGAGATGGAGGACACTTCCAATGTAGCATTTGCATTGCAATGATTTGGTCTCAGAGAGGCCACCAAGGAGTCAGGTGAGATCAGTAACCCACAATCATTTCTGGTTGTAACTGTATTGGTTGCCTGGAGGCTGGCCAGCAAAACTCTCTTTAGTGGTGCCCTTAGACAGACCTCTATACTATCCCAATTCATCGTCCCTTTACCCTGGCATTTGCCGCTGTGCCTTTATGCATGTAATGCCTCCAGGATTTGACCCACGTGGAGGCTACTCCCACAGCCTGTCCCCGTGAGCCTCCCAGGAGTGTTAATGATTTAATGTTAATGGCTATCCACTTCAGAAAGGGTTGTGGAGACTGGGGCGTAAGAGGTCATTATTGTTTAAACACATTTGGTTTGCCTTTCTTCTCAGAAACTTTAAATCAGAAGAAGTTTCCTTACACAGAATGCCCAAACTGACAGCTTTAGGATGTGTGAGAAAGACACAGTTAATTTAGTGCAAAAGATAAGACATTTCCTTGGGGAAGCACTAATACCAGGCCTATTACCCCTCAGTGTCATTTCAGATTAGTGTACTATAGAGAAAGGGATTTTAAAGCTTTTTAATTGAAAAATATTTGTCTTCTTACTAAAATAAGCTTCTGCCTAGAGGTTAAACAGTTTTTAAATTATTTCTGAATTACATCCGATTTCTGGACAGTTTATCAAAAAAAGGAGGATGCAGTTTGCCTGTTGCCTTGTTAATTTATGTCAGACCAGAGAAAGGAGAAATATATTTCCTCAATGACCCAAATGGAATAGTTACCTAAAAAGATGATTAGAAATACAAAGTGCAGACATATCTAACTTGCTAAGATTTGCCAGCTGTCACAGACACATCCACATGTGTGAATACATGTGCATACGTGTCATAATTATTCATGCAAAGTGGAGGGATAATTTATCCAAACTTGGTGGTTGAAACAACAGTAAAGAGAAGAACTTTACTCTTCTTCTCTCTCCCTTTGTTTTGGCTGAAAGTTCGAAAAGCATCAAAACCACTGATTTTAATCCACACAGGTTTTTGATTCATGATAAGCCGTGAAATGACCTCACAAAGAGGAGAAAATGCAAATATCCTTTTACCTTTAGCATGTTCTGAGCAGGAACATTTGAAAACTGTGATCCAGACTCGCTCAGTCCTTGATCCATCAAGAGAAGAATTGCACGTGGCCTTGGACCAGAGTCCCCTTTTGTCTCAAAACTAAAGAATGAGATTTGAAGCAAAGTCCTCACTTTGGTGTAGGCACTGACCTCAGGTGACTCCTGGAAAGCACAGTTCCCTTCAGTACAGATGACACACTGGAAGATTTAAAAAGCATTAAACAGAGGTAGATAATTATATATTTAGATGTTCTTTTAGGTAAAATGGTGCCTTGTTTTCTGTTTTAGAGGTCTAAACACAGGCTTAAGTGCACTTTAATTTGGGGGGCAGCATATTTAAATGGCACTCCGCAGGTTGATGTTTCTACAAAGATACGGTCTGCCCGCAGTCTTTGGGTAACCGCATGGCTCACAGAACACTTGTGTGTTAGGGTGGTTCGGGGATTTTTTCCCTTGAAACTCCTTCCAACCAACTGTACTCTTTCCACTTCCTGTGCTTGCATAATGGTCGCGTTTCCTCTGATCTTTACTGAAGAAAAAAATATTTTCCTTTTCTAATTCAATCCTTAGCTGTTGTTTTCTCAACCTCCAGTTCAAGAAATATGATTTCTTTAAAAAAAAAAAAAGTCTAATTAAGCCATTTATCAAACTTTTCCAAGTGGGTGGAGTGACAAATTAGCCCTATCTTCCACCAACAATCTGATGGATGGGAAGATAAAGATGCAGAGGCTGTTATTTTAGCTGGAAGCTCTCTACTATATCAATTGTTTGGCCCCAAGCCAAAAGACCCTGAGAGTTGACAAGAACTAATGATGGGTCCATGAAGTTTATGCAGCGTGAGGCCTGACATCAAAGGAATCTGCCCTTATTAGCAATATCTCTATGCCTTCTTCCTGGAAAAAATACTCATTTGCTTTTTAAAAAAATTTTACTTAATCATCCTACTCTTTCAGTAAATGGAAAGAAAATGCAAACTGTAAATAAATTTGCACAATAACATATTACCGATGGCTTCTGCTTTTCTCTACAAATATGAAGTGATCGTTCTGATGTTACCTTTAAGTCCACCAAGAGAGTCTAAGACAGGTAGACTGCAAATAAGTTTCCTTAGAAGTCTTTACTTTTATGCCACTCCTTCAGAAGAACCGTGCTCCCTGACAGCCTGTACACCAGGTACAATCTGCACATGGAAGCAAGCATGGAGTCCTTGGTGGTCAGAGGAAGTCAGTCAACTTCAGTAGGGTCAGGACCCCCAAAATTGTCCCGGATTGCAACCCACTGAAATCAGGTCTACAGAGGTTGATGCAGAGTCAGGACCAGAATGCCAGAAGTTTCCTTGGATTCAGAGAGGGAGTGGGAAAACTCATGGAAGAAAAATTCATGAAGGGTTGGATCAAGCCTGCACCACCTCTGGCTCAGGAAGATCCTAAGCCGTGTAGCAACAGATGCCAGGAAAGAATTCAGGGGAAATAACACTATTTGCTCATGTATACTTACACTCTTCCTAAGTATTCACTCTTGGCAGTTTTAAGATACAGGGTTTTGGGCGAGGTGGATCTTGGGTCTGACACTGTTCTAATGTGACAGGATCACCTTCAAAGTTTGTAACTTAGATCTTTCTCCCTTCTCCCTAGGATTTTTAATATGCATCCATTTTTACATGTAATGGAGACCCTAGGTACAAGGTGGAATACAATTACTACTCTACTGGAAAGCAGGAAGAGAGGATATAATGGCCAAGATGACTTCTGAGAAAAAAACAAACCCAAACACCCAAAAACCCCAAAACCTTTTTTGATACATGATTAGAAAAGTCTGACTGAAAACAAGCCATTTTTGCAGATACGATATGTTACCAGGAGCTAGAAGTAAAATACATATATTTTTCACTGGGAAACTATTTAAAGATTATTCTTGATGTCCCATTTTTTATTACTTTTTTTTTTTCTTGTGGAAATAGAACAGTATTCTACTTACTGGCAGAATGAGAAACTGTAGTATTGCTGTATAAAATACAACTGCAGTAATTCTGCATAGCTGAATGAATAGTCATATACCTGATCAACTTGATTCATCTTTTCGAAAGAACATTTTTCCAGTATGGAAATAAAACCAATAATGCAATGAAAAAAAGACAGTATTAGAAGTCAGTGCAAAGCCACATTCAGCACATCCTACAATATTTTACCTTTTTTCTCCAGTCTGAATTTAATAGTATGTGTAGAAGAAGCACTATGCAAAACTAGGGTATGTAATCAATCTTGAACTTTCCTGTGTCTTGATAAAATGCCCTGTATTCATCTTTCTTCCGTAGCTACCTATCCATGAAGCCACTTACTCGAAGGGAAGAATGAGTGGCTTTGCACTCATGGAGTTTTTCTTTCTTCTTACTTTTCAAAAGAGGGCATGCCATTTAATTTGCCACACTGCTTTTTAGCCTGCGACATAAAGGCAATTTACATTGCTTTATCAGCTGTAGGAATGTCCACAAGCTCTGATGTTTTTTTGGGAAATAAAAAAGAGCTTGGAGTACGTGAGGTCCAACATAAACAATCATGGAAAGAACAAAAGAGAACGTTTTAATATGAAAACCTTACTTGGCAACTTCAAAACAAGGAAATAGAATTCTGGTTGAGAATACAATGTGAACCATGCAATACCATAGTAATTCAATTTCTTTCTTCCTCCTGATGCACTTGATGTCTTTAAGTACATAATGCACTTTCTTAGCTGTTTATTGATAATAGGGCTGCTTAGGAACCACATTGTGGGTTCTCTATATGCCATTCACTTGCCACACTTTGGATGAAACTGTAAATAAAGATAGTGCACTGGTTGGAATTTTTCTACTCAGAACTGTATTTTTCCAATAAAAATGAAGTGTAAGCATTATGGCAATACGCAATTAAGTGTTCAATTGTCATTGCTTCTAACACAGGAAGGGAACTCCTTGAACAAAGAAGCTTAAATGTAATTTGGCTGGAAATTAAATGTTATTCAGCAAAAGATCACTACTGAAGTTGCCAATGAACCAAAAGTGCCTGCTTACTTGTAATTAGCAACATGCTCATTGTTTGGCTACCCTGGCATACTGTAAATATGCCTGGGCAGACTGTGTGATTTAAGATTATTTAGAAGACAGTTATTCATTGTCTCAAGAGACAGGTAAAACAACTCCTCCCTTAGTCACTTAGTTTGGCTCAGGGGGGTAGTGGCTACAACTCAATCCTATTTAGCCTTTCTTCAGTAAACTAAAGAAAGCGTTTTTCTTTTCTTTAAATATGGCTCCAATTACTGAATATAGCAAGCTCATTCAGAACTACAAGCATCAGATTTTTCAAAGTCTCCTGAATTTCCCAAACATTTTAGCAAACAAAGTTAAGAAATTCTGTTCTGTAATTTACACTTTATGACACGATTAAATGGAAGACTTTAAAAAAGAGTTTCCTCCAAAATAAATAATAACCAGAAACTTATTCCACCCTGCACTTGTCTTTTATTTGCCAGATGACCAGTTTGCTTCACTTCCTTTCCACAACTTTAGAAAACACAGCAAGTCTGTACACGTACAGTTCCTGCCTGGAAGCACAGACTTCAGCAGTTAACCCCAAGTTTATATTTCAACTCATCTTTCATTTCTATTTTAAGATATTATTTAATTAGGGTTGAAGGATACACAAAAAGTTTCCCAGTAAATGTTGCCTAGTAGATTTTGTGGAAAGTAAGTTTGGTCGAACAAAACTGAAAACCAGATAAACAAACCACCACACTGCTACTAAAGCTACGTAGAGAAGTGCCCAGGTTAGCCTTGTATGAATTAGTGCTTTTCCATTGTGCCTGTTAAATTGAAATGGAAAGACGGTAAATGAATCAGAGAGCGGAGATACTGCTCAACTATGGCAATGGAAATACAGATTTCAGCCACCAAAGGGATCTGGTTTCCACTTGTCTTGATTTTTCCTTCTTCTAAATCATGTTAATATTATGTCTTTTTTCAACTGAAATTAATTTTAGTCTCTTGTGTTGGGAACAGCTTCTGATTGTAACAAGGCTTTCACGAGAGTATTAAGAGAGATTTTGCTCACTAAATGATACATGAAGAGAGTAATGATTTCAGAGCTGTATGTCCTATTTTAGCTATTTCCACTAGCAGGAAAAGATGGGTTGACCTACTTGTATGTTACAAAAATAGTCAAGGATCTTTAAACAAAATCAATCTCATGGAGCTGGAGAGAAGTAGAGAGGTGTAATGTGCTTACAGCATAACGCCATTAGGTGCCCATCCTGGCAGTGGAAGCAGTAAAACCATCAGAGCACACCCACGGTGTGTTTTGCCCAACATGACCTGGGGATTATTGAAAATCTCAAAAGCTTGACTTTAAAAAGCATCATTCAAGTTCTAGGCCAGAGAACTTCAGCGAGGATTTGAGTGAGCATCACTCTCTGGACTTGAAGATACGGACTTGAAGTAGAAGATGAGGACCAATAAATGAGACACAAAAACAGGCGGATCAGGAATGATCAGAGACGTATTTGAAAGGATGGAGTGAACTACAGCTGCTCAGACTAGAGAAAACTGAGGGGCTGCATGACAACACTCTGAAAAATACATGAAAATGAAGAAGGGAGTAATAGTTGCTTGATTATGAGCTTGATTTGGGGCAGGGCAGTGCCCAAATGACCTCTGAGGTCCCTTTCAGACCTTAGTGAGGGGATGTATGCTATGTGAGAATAAACTTTCTGTAAGGTTCTGGAAGCCTTCAGTAAAAACAGACAATAACTTCATCTAAAACTTCAAGTCTTTTAGGATTGTTCACACAACAGAAACCATAAATTTTCCACAACAGCTACATTTTTATTTTTTAACTTGTATTGGTTTCACCCCTAGGAAACCTGTGTACTTTCTGCAAAAAAAGCCTGAATTTAACCTATTCCACCAGCCTGCAGAGATTTGGTCCTTGCTTTATTTAAGACTTCGTGTTTTGAATCTAGGTGTTGCCAATCACTCCTGCTATTCTGATAACATGCGTAAACCCTTTTGAGTATCTCTATCATTGTAACCATTGTTAGAATTCTATGGTTAAATCCATTATACCTCATTTATTTTGTACTATTTTGCTATTACCCTACAGATGAATATTAGCTACTCTGCATTTGAATTCTACCTTCTGCACAAAGTCCTGTGTGCTACTAAGATACAGTTAGCTATTACAGTGCTCGACTGAGAGTATCAAAGCCTTTACACTGTAATAACTTCACTAGATGGCAGTGGAGAGAAATACTACTTTATATAATTTTCTTTCTTAATAGGACAGGGAAACATCCCAGTAAGTACTGCAGTTTATTAGTGTTGTCTGTGTTAATGCTAGATCACAAGACAGCAATGTTTTCGCCCACGCAAAAGTCTGGGGGCTTCTGCCCAGTTAAATCTCCATGCAAACGTTTGCTAGAGCATGGACACGCACACTTCCAGCACTAACACAGAGCAGCAGAAAGTAACATATACTCGTCTTTGAAAGTTTGTGTCACAATTGCTCTTCCTCTATCTTCATATATATGAATAAACATCGCATTTCTATTTTCATAGTCACTAAAGCAATCCCAGAGAAAGAATTAATACCATCGTGCATTAACCATGGCCAGGACCAGAAAGAGATGGCAAAGAGCTGTTCCCTCCCACGTTTGCTCTGCAGTTGGTGGAGTGACAGACTGGACGTAACCCGGCACAGATTTTAAGAAAGGGAATACAAGCCTTTGACAAATGAATGCTGACACTTTTCTAGAAGCAACACGATACAGCTTCTCATCAAGGGCATAAAACATTTTCTCATAAGCTCAACCGTACCATGGTCTTTCCTGAAATGTAAAGTCAGAGACACCATCCCTCAAAGAATCATACCACTGATGCCATAAACACGATGAAGAAAATCAGTGGAGGGTAAGAATGAAAAAGCAAACGATTTGAAGTTTTTGTGAAGAATACTCTCTGTATCCAATAAAATATTTTTCATTCTCAAGAACTCTTCACAAATACATATTTGTTGGGAGAACTTAATGTTCCTTACAGATGACTTGAGAAACAAAGCATAATTTTACAGACTCCTGACAAAACACCAACATGAAATACTTTAAGCAGCAAGTCCTGTAGCTTCTAAGCTTCAAAACCTTCAAAAATTCAATCTTTTGAATACGGAGAACTGATGCTTGCCAGTCTGTAGAAATTAATACACCTGAACAAAAATAAAAAAAAACAGAATGGAGTGGATGATTTCAGCCAAGATCATTACTTCAATTAAAAGATTATCAGTAAAATACTCCAGAAACTATGGAGTTGTCTGGCTTTATTTATAATGTTCAGAAAACACAAATTATCATTTAGTACAATAAGGAGATGAAAAAAGTTTAGTTTCTTCTAGCATCAGATGTAAAAAAATATTTTCTAAGGCTTGTTTCTTGCTTTTGGAGAAATATTATATAAAAAAAAAGAAAATCAATTCACTGCCTAAATCACACTTTTCTACACGTTGTATTGCCTGTATCTTAATGATGTCCAAGACTTTCCCCTTAGAGAGTGATACTTTGTCCTCTGACATCTCATCTCCTTGCACACCAAACTGTTTGCAATAGCTAGCAGAGATTCAGGATATTGCAGGTGATGATAAAAAACAAACCCAGTTCTGTTGCAAGTGACTTCTTGACTTATGCCTGCTAAGCACAAACCTCCATTCAAAGGCTTGAACTTTTAAAGGCATAATTCTCTATATTTTTGTGTAAATATGAGCAGATGAGAAACAATTCCTTATGGCATTCATTCTGTGAGATTTCCCTTACTTTTCCTCTTCACTGGCCGTTCAGGAACAGAAATATACGGAGGTGCAAAGCCCCAGGGTTTCGTTAGTGACACAGTGGGTTGGATTCTCTGCTCTGCAACTTGCACATGGCTTTGGTCAAACAAACATACACAATACACAAGGCTGTCAGATATAGCAGAACTTGTTGCCTAACCCAACCTGATAAAAAATAAATGACTGCTCCCTAAGCATCAAGAGGTAGGTAAAAATAAGGAGTAGATAATGCAGATTCCTTGGAAAAAATACGCTTCAAATTAGCTTGGTGGATTTCCCCAAATGGAGACACTGTAAATAAATGGCTACAATTCAATGTGTTTGTGGAACTAAATACATTTGGCAGAAACACAAAAGACCAACATGACAAAACAGTGATGCACCTTATGCTCACTCCAACCCCAGTTACAGGGAAGTAATTTTCTTTTACCATTAACATTAGACAGCTTCACGCTGGATGCTCCGGGATGACCCCGATATGCAATGAGACAGTCAGGTACCCTGGTAAGAAGCCACAAGTCCTCTCAAACAGCCTAGATACCGACAAAACAGTCCTTTTAGTTTATTTATTGCACTCCTTCCGTTGTTCTTTTTAAACTCTTAATTTAACCTTACATGAGAAAAATCTCAATTGCAAAGTAAAGATAACTGTTACACCTTATCCTTACCCCTTTCCCCCAAACACGCTCATAAATCAAGGCACTGTGGATTTGCCTGGAAGCGGTGCCATCGTATTACTCTTAATTAAGTAGCCTTAAAGTCAGTAGCCAATGAATATTGATTCACACGCTTCTCACTGCAATAAGTCATCGCAATGTCTTCAGGTGCTACTGATGTGAATATAATATCTAGACTTGCTCTGTCCACATTCATGTCAAATGAAGATTAAGGGTGAAAAGAAATATTCACCTTGCTATTTTCTTCTATATAATGTACATCTGACTGGTATAGAGCAGCTTCCCTTCCTTTTCAAAACTGTACAAATATTTCCCAGTCTACTTAGCTTACATTTAATTTCTCTTCACAGCAATTGAATTTTGTACTACCACAAAAAAAAAAAAAAAAAAGTAGTGACCTACTTTTTTCCTGAGGTTTGGAAGGAGGACTTGCATGATGGATACTGGTTCAATTGGACCAAGAAGTAGACAATACTCTGCTTGGAATGAGGACTGAAAATTGCCGTATCACAGTTATGATAATGCATCATTACAATGAGATGCTCTCTTCCTTATCAATTCCAAAAATATAACTGTCTACAATCGATTAAATGCATTATTAGGTTGATTGGTGCTTGCATATCAATATCTAAATTAAATTGATCTAACTGTGAGTAACTTGCCGAGATTTTGTAAGAGCTCAAGCATGTTTCTCTCTTCTCCAAAGAGAAGTAAGGGTTTAATTGTCCAGCGTCTATAGGTGATTTTTGCCACAGCCTAGTTAGCTGATTAGGTCCATAAAGAATATAATCTACCAGCAGCATTAAAAGTTTACTTTACTACTGTTTGGTTTCCTATGGTTCTAACACAACTGAAATGAAAGAAAACTGTCTTTTATACACCCTCTCTCTACACTTTATGCTTACAACATACAAGTTTCTACAATTTAACAAACTCCATGTGCTTGTTTTGTAGCAGAAGTACAAATTTATCACTTATCATAAATAGTATTTATGTGGAAATGTTAAAAAAAGGAAATACAGACATGAAAACAGATTGTGTATTCAGTCATGTAATATTTTTTGGCTCAGTTCAGGTTGCAAAGTCATGCAAAGCAACTCCTTCTTAATTGTCCATTATCCCACACTGCACAGGGTATACAAAATCTTTATCGCAAATCTCCTAAAGCCGGGGATCTGCCCTTACGTGCCAATGCATTGGTAACTACACGGCAAGAAGAGGCTGATGCATGATAATCATTTTCTTCTCCTTGCTTGGCAGTGAAGTAGCTGGAGGCAGGATTAGTGCGGGTTCCACCCAGCTGCGGACCCAGGATGATCTGCCCTGTAGAGCAATTCTCAACAGGCAGGCTGGTAATTTTGCAGTTGATTATACTTCTATCTTTGTACTAACACAGATCAAATATTTGCAAATGAGGCATTCATTACTTCGTTATCTTAGAAATCAGCATATTCTTTCTATGTCTGTCCTGCCGTCACTATTCAGCCAAAGTCACTAGAGATTCCAGCGATACTTTAAAGCCTCCCAGTTATCAGACCATGGGTGTACAAGCTATTTTTATCCCCCACCAGGCCACCCAAAAGATTTCTGAAGTTTGAAGCTCTAATTTAAAATGACTGCTTTTTTTTACAGCAATTGTACTATGCCTTGGTCAGGTTCTGAAGCTTAAATAACAGTGAAATGGAGCTGAAGACAAGAGTACCAATTTACAAACTAAACTGAAGTTTTATACATCAGTAAATCCTTGACCAAAGTGGATTATAACATAAAACCCTGACAGACACTTAGCTACAACATAAGCAGTGGAATAAGATGGCAGTATTTCTATTATCAATCCAAAACCCGTTCTCTCTTAGAGATATATTTCATATCACAGCCTCTCATTCCTGCTCAGATTTGTATTTTCTAGCTAGTGTTTAAAAAGAAATACTTGAGTCAGAGATATACATAGCTTATTTAACTTTTTTGCTACCCTTTTCTCTCACCAGCACCGAAAATTTGCAGTGCTGTGTTGCTTGCTATGGGCCGTAGATGTGAGTTTTCAGCTTGTACAGTCACACTCGCTTTGTGTTTACTATGCAGAACAGTTATAACAGTATGCGGGAATGAAAAGCCATCATTTTTGTGGAATTGAATGAATTGTATAAATTTTACTTCTGAATTGCTCTGGAAACTTGAAATTGTTATGTAATTAAGAAACCCATTCAGATGTCTTTCCAGTCTTTCATTTTCTGTCTTTGATGCATTTGCCACTGGGTTTTTCACAGAATATTAAGCTTTCCATGTGGTTTCATTTACATTTCTAATGCAAGAGACCTAGTTTGCCATCGTGTGTAGTTTAGGTCTCAACTGTAGGTCACATCTAACTAGGGGACATCTAGAAAATGAAAAAGTCCTAGCACCTCTGTGGTTAGCTCCGCTGAATAATTGCTGCAGTAGCTGAATTTTGCTGTACAGATGTTGGTAATTTGCTATTGAAAACCACCAGTATCAAACTGTCAGAGTCAAGAAATGGCTTTAATTATTTCCTCCCTGGAGCAGTAATAGCCATTACTTAAATACTGCCAAAGCTGGAATGTGTTTGTGCTGGTGATTTCTTAGCACATTCAGTGAAGGCAACTTACCTGCACTTGCCAGCCCTGCTGCTGTCGTAGATTTGCTCCCTTGTCAGGGGAAACGCAGAACGGCGCGACTGCTTCGGCGAGGGCTGTATCGTCTGGAGACCACCTTCGCAAACTTTTGTTATTTTCCCTGGCCACCAAAGACTAACATTGTTTTTCTGCTTCATTGAGTCCTGAAAATAGAGAATAAATCAGACAGCTCTTGGAAATAACAATACAGGAAACATCTTCTCTGGAAGGGAATAATTAAATACAAAAATGAAATAAAAAATTTTTAAAAAGCTACAGAAAACTCGGTGAAAATTGCACTAAGAAAGAAGGTGAGGTCGGCAGTGCTACTGCAGGAGTCTCCTCGTCGCTCTGCGTAAGCACTGCCCAGGTTCTCATCCCTACTTGCAGCAATGGGCATAAATAAAACCATAGTCAAAACAACACAGCTTAAAAGAAAAAACCCAAACCTTCAAGAGCAGGTCGAAATATTTGTAACGGTTTATAGCAATTTTAACATTATTCTCTGTCCTTCTTCAAATAGATCCAAAACCCAGAAAAATTAAATACTGATGTTAATGTGAGCATTTCCACAGGAGCCTGCAATGGGCTTTGGCTCGTGCTTCAAAAGAAAAGAAAAGCCCTTGAAAATAACTCTTGGGCTAGGACTTTTTATTCCTCATTCCCATGCTGTATCGATTTGGGGAGACAGTCTAACCTCTTCACCCCCGAAAGTTATCTTGTCTCTGAAGTGGGATAAGGTTTTTTCCTCCCTAAATGATTGCAAGGCTTTTTGTCCCTCTGACAGAGGATATTAAGAAGTGCTGATGCAAAGTTTTCATGAAGTCTGGAGGAGTTTGTCTCCTAGAAGAGCAAAGAATTAGGATGTTCATGCAATAGCCACACACTTGGCCGGCAAGAATCTGCTCTTCCTTTGAAGTGCACACTTCAGATATTCGTGCCTATAGAGACCGAGCGTGTTTTCCCACAGGCAGTAACCTTTTCTTCTGCTGACTGCACATCACAGGCTCGTGCAACATGACAAATGTAGCACTGATGGTCTCTGGGTTGCTCAAGAAAGAAGGGTGGAAGGCTGGGAGAAGCAAAACATTGCTTATAAAAAAGAAGGAACACGATGAAGAAAACCAGTCTAAAGAAATATGTTGGGGTCCCTCTGTTTGGAAATATTTGCCAGCCTAGAAGTTTTTTAAGTCATTAAGAACTCGCCTCTAAGTTGTGCAACACGTTTGCTATTAATTTGTCTAATGTTTTTAAGTACTAGCAACGAAGAGGTCAAGGAATGTTTTAACTACAGCCACATTTTCCTTGACTTTGTCTTTTATTTTCTTTCTTTTTAGGTCAGCAATAAAAATTAAAAATCTTGAGGAAAAAATAGAAACAGTTACTACTTCAAAACCAGCATCTCAGAAAAGAGAGAAGAAAAATGGGTTTTCTTCACACCCCACTGTAATAAAGACCTACAGGTTCTGTTGGATTTTTGATCAGGCATTAAGGTATTTTTCCAACCAAGCTTCTGCAATGAATATTTCTATGAGGTGATCACTTCTAATAGCAGTGATTACCACTGCTAATATTATACCATAGTAATGATAACAAACACTATGTCTCAGTATCATAGGCTATTTGACCATTAACAAAAAAGATTATAATACTGGTTAATAGAGGTTTGTGATCAATAGCTATTAAAGTTCTGCTGTTATCCCTCCACAATCGCTAAGAGCATAAATAATAATAATAATGAGTTGTGGAATGTTCTCTAGTGTCTCTGCACGGGCAGGAACTATCGCGATTGCAACAGGCACGTCTTGCGTGTGGCATATCTTAACCACCAAACTGGTATCTATGTACAGAGTTTGGTGTCATCGACATTCAACTCACAGCTGAAACTATTTTGGAGTTTTGTTAAGAATGACAAGATTTGATGAATGGAGATTAATGATTAAAATATTTCAGCCTTTCTAAGTCCTCACAAAATGTGATGGCAAATAAGTCTTCAAAGAGATTTATTTTTGTTCCTAGCAGCTGGATATCTAGAGCCTGCCGTTCCTGAGGGAGTCCCAGAGACCTACTTGATGATGGGAGTGTTTCACAGCTGTAAGAGACTCGGATTGTTAAACAATGACTTGAGCTGTAACATATTTTAGTGACTAGACTCTTAAAACCCTGAGGTTTTCTAATTGCCTACAGCCAGCCTGCTTATCACTGGAAACCTGCAAACTCCTATGTTCTAACACAAGGCAGTGAAAGCCTGTCTTAAACATGTCATTCAATTACAAGGAAATTATTCCAGAAAAAAAGAAACAAAACCCCTTCCACCCCATTTTGCTGCTGCCAGAGGTGCAGGTGGGCCAGGGGGCTTGCTGACATAGCTAAGATGGCACCGGTCCTCAGGGACCCCTGCCAGGGTGCTGCTTTTCGAGCACGATGTGACCAAAACCTGTGACGAGAGTAATGGATAAATGGTGCGCGCTGGTTCCTACAGAATAAAAACCAGCAAATGGCAGAGAAACCGTCCTCCAGCTCATGAAATCCTTCCCCAAGGTGCATACAGCAGTGACATTTGTTCTGTTGTCAGTGGCAGGGTGAACTCTTTAACTATCGTGATGGTGCCAAAATGGCAGCTGTAAGATCAGACCCTGTATCATCTCTTCAGAGAAGAAAACACGTGAAATGGGCTTAAGCTGCGCCAGGGGAGGTTTATGTTGGAAATTAGGAAAAATTTCTTTACGGAAAGGGTGGTCAAGAATTGGAACAGGCTGCCCAGAGAGGTGGTGGAGTCCCCATCCTTGGAAGTGTTCAAAAAACGGGCAGATGTGGCACTCTGGGACATGGTTTAGTCTAGTCTACCCTTGATTGGCTTAGTGTGGACTTGGTAGTGTAGGTTAATGGTTGGACTGGATGATCTTAAAGGTATTTTCCAATCTAAACAATTCTATGATTCTATCACCAACGCCCTACTCTGCAAGGCGTAATGGCATTAATAGTATTAAAGACCTTTGTGGCCCACAGAAAAATATTCCTTATCACCGCTTAAGCAGGAAAACAGGTGTGAAAATTGTTTTTCCTGCCTGCAGAGAATATTTATTTGCAAGGCAATTACTCAATTACAAACATTTCCATTTTGAATTGGAATGAAAATTGAACTTGGACAATGCCAGTGAAACATTTGTGAAGTCATGATGACAGAAGTAGAGCTTTTGTAAAGCACTTTTTATAAGCCACGTGCACATTTAAAAATCACTTTAAAACTCTCAAAGATTTAATTACAGGCTCTGTAGTGATCTATATTACCAGGCCTTGATTATTTTTGCAAAATATGCTACATTAACTGACATATGATGGAGTTGTAGATTTAAATAGCTTTAAAGTCTTATAATTAAAAACCATAAACAAAATTAATGAATTTTCTGGTTCGTAACCCTAGTTTTTATGGACTCTATTCACTGGCTGATTAGTATGCCAAAAGAAGTCATTTTCTGTCATGCAATCATAATCCTGAACGGCTGCACTTGTGGATGTAATTCTGCTCAAAACCCAGATGACAGAGAATCAAACTACACAAAGTTCCAGTACTGCCCTGAAATTTAAAAAAAAAAAGAAAAAAAAAAAAAAGTCTTAAAACGAGTGCCTTACTGTTAAGGAAGATAAATACATTAATAACTATTTTTAGGAGGCAAAAAACCCCTCACTAAATCTGGCATCTTTCTAAAACTTACCTGTTAAAATATTTAAGAGAGTTTTCCAAATTTCTTGGTTTTTATTTTGCAGCAAGACATTTTTGGGGATATTGTTTGCATTAAATGTATTTGCATTGTTTGCATTAAAAATATTATACTGAAAAATCTAATTTATTTCAAGTAGGCAGTGACAAGAGTAGAATTAATCTACAGAATTAATCTAAACTCCTCTGGAAAATGTAATCTTTTTAGAACCTCATACCTAATTGTCATGTGATAAAACCTAGTGTGACATTTTGGGTCAACATGAAGCAGCATTTTATTTGACAGTAATTTATTATTCTTACCCTGGTTTGACATGTTTTAGTGCTATGCATGTTTTTGGCTAGTAATTTTCAGTGACCATCATGCTGTCTTGCCTCAGCCATATACAGCATCTTGCCACAAAACAATTCAAGTTCCCCTTTAATTTTTTTCTTCCTCAGACATACAGATTATGTGGGATGTCTGACTTACTGTAAAAAGAGTAATTTGCTTATATAGTGCCGGTCAGTTTCCAGGCATCACATTTTAAAGGCAGAAAAATCCAATAATTTTGGATTAAAAAAAAAATGCCAATAATGCCGATTTTGAAGCCATTAGTTTTCCTGTATCACTGTGCCAGAAATCAAACTGCTGGCACTATGCACGTTCATAGGTGATAGCAACTGAGGGAATATGGAGAAACTTCAGGAAAAACTTCAGCTCTGAAGGTGGACGAGATCAACGTGTAAGAATTACCAGAGCAAAATAATCAGGTATAAAAAAGTTATTCCTATGGAAGAGAGGAAATACTTTAAATGAAACCCACACTTTAGAAATGTCACTGCTTGTTTACATAGAATTAATAAATGGAATACCTCATGGCACTCTGTGGACTTTAAGCATTTTTACAATAAAGGGGTCCTATAGGAGGAAAAATGACAGTTCTGCAGTCTCCCATTTCTCCAGGGACAATGCTGAACCCAGTTTTGCTCTAGGAAAGTCTCTTAAATTCCTCAGAAAAATCACACTTACATGTTTTTCGCAGTAGTTTAGCACACTTCTTTCCTGTATATTTCTTGATAAAACGGAGTTACTGCCTCGGTCCATGTGGCTGTGCCCAAAGCGAGAGGGAACCTTTCTGCCTAGGTGGGAGTGAAGCTGCCGCCTTCTCAAGAGGCTGACTGCAGCTAATGGCCACGCGAGGCTGCTCAAAGCTGATCCTCTCTCCTGTGCAAGACCTTGACGGCTGTAAGAGCAAAAACTAAAAAAAACCCTCATCTATTTGTGGATAGAGAAATGGGGGAGCTTCTCTTCACTGCGGGTAACTAGCTACTGCATCTTCCAGTAACTGCTGGCCTTCAGGTGGTTTTTCCCCTCAAGTGGTTAAGTAAAATTAGATGTAGAAAATGATTAATTTAATTTCCACCTGAAGCTTTTACAGGATCAGGTCTATAGGGAAGTAGATTCCAGTGTGTCCTCAGCTGCGGAAGGAGAGACAGGTGCAGGCTTAAAAAAAAAAAAAAAAAAAAAAAAAAAAAGGCTTGTTATAATCACTCCTCTTCAACACAGCTGGTTTAACAAGAGCACCGAGGTTTATTTGGACCATGCTTGGAAAATGGGAATTTCCATCTTTTTGTTCTCTTCTTAATGTACTGTGCAGAAAGGTCACTTGTTCTGGCAGTGGCTAATATCTGACATCTGAGCAGATCCTTAACGGGGGTAAATTGCCATAGTTCAGCGGTATAAATAGCCACAGCAGCACTCACCGGCCCAGGATCCGCTCGAAAATGCTTTTGATTAATTTCCTGTTACCGGGTTGGTCTTCAAATGCCTCTATATAACTTCCTGGCAGCGCAGTTAAAGCCCCATTTGCAGAGTGGCGTTTCCATAGTTTTGCCTTTGATTCACAAGCCAGCACTTGATGCCTTCTATTGATCGTATTCACCCACTTCTGTCAGCGGCCTCGGCGGGGAGCTGCCTCGAGAACCTTCCCGGCGCAATCTGTACCGACACCGCGCAGACGAGCAGCGGCATTAATGCCTCCCGTCCACCATCTGCTGATTTTTCCCGTGTGTATTTACCAGTCTGTGGAGTCCTCAGCGTGTGTGGAAGTACTTCGTGCCCTTCTTCCTCTAGCATGTAGGGCTGGAGGATATAAATATGCCGCTCCTTCATTTCCCAGTATACATTTATGGCTCTTAACTCTTAAAGGACTTGTTTTTTCAGTCACGATAGCAACTTTTCAGTAGCACTTGCATGACCAGTAAATACTGATTGGAAAACCCAGACAGTCATCTCCACAATCCATTTCATGAAATACTCAAGGATTTTTTTTTTTTCATGTGTGGTCATTTGGACTAAAACTGTTTAAGTGTAGCATTTTATGGTAATTCAACTTTAAATACGGTTGTAGCCCAAGTGGGATTTATAGTCATAAGATTCATTTACTAGGGGCAGGTGAAGAAAGATGTATTTGAGCAGCAGAAACCAAAATTTGCACGGTGAACCTCAGAATAGGGTCATCTTTTCTACAAGATTGTAATACCAGGATTATAAGCTCAATTATTCTGTCACCTACACAAGTTCTGATGAAGCGTAACTAAACTCGGTGAAGCTACTCTTGATGGAGAACACGTACTATCCTCAGGAGAGCCCAGTGCCAGAAACTGATCTAGTTTTTGTATCCGTGCCATATAGCTGAGATTTTATTTCCAGACATATGTAAAACCGCATGAACACCACAAGGTGGAAAAGGACCATCGCTTCAAAAAATAAGAAAAGCTCGGGAAAATCGTAGCAGCTTGAAGGCAGAGGGAAGGAGAAGCTGTTAGGGCTTCTCTCCTGAGTCCCAGTGACCACCCTCAGGTAGGTCAATGGAGGTGGGCCAGAGGCAGGACCCCAAACTGGTGGTTTCGGCACAGTCCTTGCCATCTTTGTTTCCTGTCTTCTGCTTCCAGCCAACACACTAGAAAAGTAACTGGCAGAGACAGGGGTAAGAGGGCAAAAAGGAAAAGATAGCATTTTATGCCAGATTTTGGGCCACATAGCGATAGCGTGGAGACGGAAAAGCGTTCAAGTCCCAACCTGCCTGTACTCCATCTGTTTGCAACAAGATACTTAGTCCCTGTGTAAGCAGAGGGAAAAGGGATGGGGTTTTTTTATTGCACATTCATGTAGATTTTGAAAGGAAGAAACCAAGCAAGCTAAAATTAAATATAATTTTCTCTTTTTCCCCATAGACTCAGTCTGGATGGATGCCAAACCACATTTCGGAGGGGTGAGAAAGGCCCAACATCTGCTTCTGGTGTAACTGTTTGTATCTTCACTCTAGGAAAATTAGGTTTGAAATAATCTCAAATTGTCTGACACCTGTATCCTATTAGAAGCGACACATGGAAACACCTTCAGCGTACCGAATTTAGCACCATGTCAACAGTTTAAAGTTAACAGGAAAAAAATTGGTAAAAATCATTGCTTCCCAGTTTCTGCTGAAACAGATCTTGTGTCATTTCATACTGCAAGCCTGATCCATAAACGTAATGGGGTTTGAACCAGTAATTATAACATGGTTTGTGCCCTAACTATAGCTGGAATTAAATTCAGTGTGCACCTCAAGGTGACTGGCGTACTGTATTTTGAGCTCAGTGGAGGCACACCTATGGGTTGGGTGCCAGCCAGCACCTAGGACATGGACACGCAGCGATTTCAGGAATGATTTTCCTGAAGTCCGGCTATGAATCTGAAGTTTAGCAACTTGCAGCTTATGAGAATAGCGAGCAGGTCGTATCTTATTTGTGTCAAGAAAGGGAGTCAAATTCCTGCATGGCACAGAGGTTTGCTGGTTTTTGGACACAGAGAAAAAGCAAAAGAATTCTGAAGTCAGGCAACTGGTTTTGGTACATTGCCGGTGCACTTCCCTCAGCGCAGATGCTGAAGTGCCTGTAGGGATTTATTTTAAACTCTCTTCCCAAACCTATGTAATCTCCCATTTGCAAATTCCTCTCGTTTAGGAACAGATCTGGTGACTTTTTCCCAGATAACATACTGACAATAAGATTCAAGTTCTTCTGAGAAGGGTATTCATTAAAATTCATAAAACTTTGTGACTTTCATAAAATTTGTACTATCTAAAAATGTACTACCCATTACAAAAACATACTGTCTTCTCATTCATCTTTAAACACATTCCTTTCTTTGAGAGCTTTGAATCAATTTGTTTTGAGAGATTAATTGTTTTTTAACGCTAGTCTGAGAGTAAGGGAAACTGTTTTCTTTTTAGATAGTATTGTTTTTCAGCAGATGTGCATCTTCATTAAGCAATGTCTAGAGTCAAGAAAACAGGAAAAAAACACTGATCTTGATTATTTTTCTCTTTTGTTCCTGCCAATTATTTGACACCATGAGAGCAGTGATTTTATCATGGAAATAGCTGTGACAAGCAAAGAGGATATTTACAGAAACACAGGCAGGTCAAAATGTGGTTTTGGAGTTGGAAAACAGCAAATTAACTTTGGGGAACTTAAGCAGACTGGGGTTTGTCAGCTTGTAGAGATGGGACAGGACTGGAGGGGGTGTCCTGCCCCGCTGGTGCCGAGGCTGGGGGCGGCTGGGGAGGCCAGCAGGGAAAAATGGCTGGGGCTGACGGAGATGCCTCACTCTGCCATGGGCGGTGATGCACAAAATGACCGGCATGATGTCGCTGTCACTCCATTCCGGTTGGGAACCTGGGGGGGTGTGCACAGGGGAGTGCGTTCATCTCTCCTTTTTATTTCTTCTTTTGTCTAGTCAAAAGATAATAGCGATAAAACCCATGAATGCTCAAGTAAGACCTGTTACAGCTAACCTGCTGTCTGCGTGTGAGTAAAGTCAGAGCTCATGCAAGAACAGACCAAAAAGTTAAAATATGGGCAAGCACACTGAATTTCAACGTGAATTACGGTGTGTTAATGAAAAATATGTTAGAAGTAGAAAAACTGGGCAATAATGGAAAGAGATACCAATAACACTGAACCGTTTTCAAGAGAGAAGAAAGCATGCAAGACCCTGTAACAAAAAAGAGTGTCAGGTACAGGTTCAGGCTTTTTTTTAACCCCAGGACCAGCCACGTGGACTAACTGTATGGTGTGCCACTAGCAACACTAAATGAAGGGTAATATGTAATATATTACATGAACCCATAGCTGAAAAATATCAGGGAAAACCTGGAGCACAACAAAACCTGTCTGAGGTGGAATTTATTCTAAGGGAACAGCTCTAGTGCCACAGCCTGATTTTGGAATAGTTTAATGGAAACTGCTCCCATGGTCTTCCTTAGGTTTAAACTCTCAGCTTGGGAGAAAAAAAAAATAAATATGAATAGACCCCTGCAAGCTTCCCAAGAAAGAAAATGATAAACTGCTGTAAGCAAAATGCGTGTGTACATTGGAGGAACAGCTTGAAAGCAACGTGAATTTGAACGAAGGAAGCTCACAGCTACATATTGCAAACAGCCTTCCAAAAAGGATGTTACATGGTAGGACAGTTCCCCCAAAAGGATGCTACAAATCACATACTGCAGTTATTAAACAGCAACAGTCTGAAGGGAACACTGTAAGACAGGCAGTAACGCTTCATTAGGAACATCTGATTAGAGGATTTCTCTTTCTAAAGTATTTTTGCCTATTAGTGAAATAGATGGGAGAAAATAAGGGTGCCTTGTAAACAGCTGCTCTACTTTAGGTCCACAAGAAAAAGCTTCAAATGACAAGGTGCCAACAGGAATTCAGTAAGGCCACAGTACTGCTCTCCCTGTGTTTCGGTCATGTTACAGCTGAGGTTCCACTGGAATATGGATGCAGAGTCCTGCTATTCCAATGTGCAAATACTGATCCCATCCAAATACCAGGATAAGCTAGCCCCTTCCCCATGGGCAGCTTGGCCTCCGAGACAGACTTCAGCTGCTGGCAAAGATCCTCCCACACATTCCACAACCTGTTCATCCCAGCTGAGATCTCTGTAAAGAACTGAATCAACAGATACACATTTGTAAGTGTAAACAGGGGCTGCAAAACTCCAAACTGAAAGGCCAGCACAGCCTCCTCGCATATCTCAACTTCTACCCTTGAACTTTCAAGAAGTCAATTTTTCCTTGGTACTTCCGATTTGAAACGCATGAGCCCTCTTCAAAGTCTTACCAAGTTTTTGCCCTTCAAAAATAGCCAGTCTTTGTTATTCCTTGTTGGACCTTGCTATTACAACTTGACAAATGTGAAACAAAGTAACAGATAATAAATTCTGAGTACAAATCCCACATATATCCCTGAGGAAGTACATCATTCTTTTAAGGATGGACAATGCAGTCTTATCCCAGCATTTGTGTCTCCCTTTCAAAACAAAAATAAAAAAAGGATCTGCTTATGCTTTCCTTTTCGGTTGGCAAAACTGTGATTTCCTGCAAGAGCCTGATCGGTGGCTGATAACATCACCTAACCTGAGCAGGACCAGCCTGGGGACTCTGGTGTGAGACAGGAAAATGCACCAGCTGGAAGCCTGCATAGGGAAGGTACCAGCCCCAGTTACCTCTGTCAGCCTTGCTGGCTCTCCTCACGCTTACAAAGACCATAAAGCAAGCACAACTCAGAGAAGAAATATGGAAAAACATGTAGGGAGAAGACAACAAGGAAATCCAGGAACTGAGCGGATTAGTCACTGGTGTCTCGCATCTGTCATCTGGGACCTGCTGAACCATTTTCAGTTCAGTTAAGTAAACCCAAGATTTAATACCCTCTTATCAGCAACCACAGAATTATTTCATGGTGACCGAGGCCCAACTGCATCTGAAAACGAAGTGCCCTATTGCCTGTCTTTCCCTCTGAAACAAACTGAGGTGCACGAGCAGCTGGCATATCTTTCAAGGCACATTTCAGGCATTTGCTTTCTTCAGATTAACAACGATATTCTTTTCTTTGTTTGTTTCTGTAGCTCACAGGACTTTTTTTCCTAAGAAACACTATGCTCATCATGTGCCCTTTGTATTTCAAGACAACAAAGCAGTTCCCCTTTGAAAGCTTGCTGTAAGCTGGCACAGCTCTGATCTACAGGTCTCCATGAAGCTTTTGATTAAGCTACACCAGTCTGCGTTGCTGAAAATCTGCCCTCATCTGTGGAATGATTTATGAAAAGCTACAGGAGAAATGCAGATTTTTCTCCTTATTTAACGGCTACTTAGCTTAAAGACAAGATGCACTTACATCAGACGGGCTTTGGGGAAGAACCACCACTTTCTGGCCTCCAAACAGCCCAAATCCCTGAGGAGTGACAGGGGACACTGGCAAGGGCAGCTCAGGGCGTGTGCTGCGGTGTCACTCTGCCCACCTCGGGAACCTGAGGCAAAGAAAACCAGAACAAAAGTACGGACAGAAGGTCAGCGCACGGTCCTGCAAGAACCTGGATCCCAGCTGGCACTATTCTTTGTCTTTCTTCAGGAACCTAACCTTTCTGCAGGACCTAACCAGAAGCAACCATGCCTTTTACAATATAACATAGATATAGCAACAGTAGGCTAAGCCAGAGCCTCTTCCATTTTGAAACTTCTCTGAAGGTCAATGTGATTCTATTAAATGCAATAACATTTAAAAATTTGTAATGCTTCTCCCAAGATGAATTTATCTCTCATATTTCTAAAGACTTGCACTTCTGTGTCATTAGCTGTAGATGTTCGACAAATACCAGTGACAAACAAGAAAATGAGCTTACAGGTAGCCAGGTATGACAGACCACTATGATAAAAACAGTGACCAGCACTTCGGTACGCACATGTAGCTAATTATGGTGTAGGATTCAAGACACTAACATCTGAGTGGGAGGATGCTGAAATAATCTTTTAAGCCATAAACAAAACTTCATAATCAGGGAGACATCCTGAAGGAAGCCACTTCCTTTGGAAATATTTGTTAATAGTAAGTGTAATAAAGGTGTATGTACCTATAGAGCCTATGGTAATGCATTATGAACAGGTTAATGCATTATGAACAGGTTAATGATTTTGCCTCTTGCACTCTTGGATATCTACAAAAGAAAGCTGTGATTTTTTGTTGATTCGCTGTGTAATGGTCTTTCGTTTATTTCGCAGCTCTGGGAATTGCTTAGGAAATAATATTGATGAGTGAGGGATTTGATAACATTCACTTCAGTTCCCAGAAGGCTCAAGACAAAGCACAACATGGAAGGGGAGGGAAACACTTTTCTGCATCACAAATGGAATAGGAGACCAAAACCAAAATTAGATGCAAATATTAATGTTATAATGACACAAGGTGAAGATCTAATTGCCTTGCAATTCTCTATGAAACCTCATGTTACTTAAGATACTTCTTAATGCTTCAGCATAAGCGGTGAAGAAGCCCAACCTGCAGGAGGACCTGCTCACCCTGTTTCTAAGTATCCCTGAGGACTGGAACGAATTTCACAAAGACTTAACGTGTGTCCACAAAAGAAAGGGTCACAGCTTTTAGTAAGTTTTCTACAGCAACATCCTTGTTAATTTAGAGCCTTCCGGTATGCATTTTGCTTCTGTCATCACACAGTCCCTTTACTGCCTTGTTTAAGCCTGAGGTTACAGCATACTTAAAAACCAAAATAATCTCCCCCAGAAGAACAACCAACCAACCAAAAAAGGAGACGGCAATGTGGTATCGGAGCTGAGAAATGGGATGAGGCAGCTCACGCTGAGCACTTGGTAGCTGCTGGGGTGGTGCATCAGCACCCGTGCTGGCTGCTGGGGCTTGCTTGTTGGCCTCGTGTCTTGTTTTGCACATGGTTGTGCTGTAAACCCTATTGCTCTTCCAAAATGATACAAACCGCTTTTTACGAAATGCCTGAATAAAGCAACTTTTTCGTATCATGCAAAGAGAGACCAAAAACCCATTGTAGCAGGAAACCCACTGGCTTGCTCCCCACACCCTGCCAGCCTTTTCCGAGGGGCCCCTCTCCACAACTGGGTGGTGCAGGACTGCACCCTGGAAAGACTGCTTAGCTGCCCACCCTCACCTTCTCCTTCCCTGAGTAAGGGTCCTGCCGATTTTCCCCCTTGTAACTAGAAACACATCCCACATGGGAAAGAACCGCAGCCATGTATCAGATGCGTCTGGCTGCGTGGCAACGACTGCTGCTGCATCCCCCTGTCCCCAGATGTCCAGCTATGACATGACCACGAAAATCAGCTGCCCTCCACACAGAAGAGCAGATACCCTTGCTAGATACGCTGTTGGTGATGTGGCAAGAGTGGGACTTGAGTATGGGATCTCCCCAGGACTCATTAATAAGTTATACATGCAAGGCAGTCAGTCATACACAGAAAAATCCACACTGTATCCCTTTTATAAAAAGTGGTATGTTATATATATGTGTGTGCCAAAGGTATATGGCATGCTATAGCTGTGGTTCCAACAGTCTCCTAGGATGTGACCCTGCATGTCAGTTCTTAGCTGTGTGCATGTTTTCAAATACATTGGTAAAGGACTGAAAATGCCTGTTTAAATAGAAATGCTGGCTGATTCAGAAAAATGCGAGAGAAAACATCACAGCTATCGTTCATTGATGTGCACAGGAAATGTGAATGGGCATTTTACAGAAATCTCAAGCCTACTTGTATTTGTTATTAATACAAAGTAGACTCACTTCTAATTTAGTGGTTTAACAACACATACACTGCTAAGATCCAAGTCGTCTTAAAGGCTTTAAAATCTAGTATTGATCATTTTCTTGACTCATACATCCAAACCACCTTTTAACTTAATTAATAGATGACCCAAATGCATAAAAATACAACATAGAAAAAGAACTTTCTAAAAGAGCAAAATCTTCTGTCAAACTGAAACAAGTTCCCTCCTCCCTGCTACTACTAACGCTTTCTGATTTATGGAAATGTTATTCACTTTGTCTTCCTAAAAATTCATTGGATTGGAAAAATAAAAGGGTTGTTCACTTTGTACTTCCAATGGAAAATGTTTATGACAACATGATTATGGAGAAAAATGCAAGCAGACCAAAGTATAATAATAATGGACATTTTCAACATTATTGATCTGACAGATTTTTTCTAATTTGCTTTCTGAAAGGCTCAAATTAAAACAACTGGTCCTATTCACTGACTCGGTAAACTCTCGGTGTTGCTCAGAGCAATGCAAGTTTGAACTCACTGAACTGGAATTTCAAGACTCGTTCCCTGAGTTCATCTGGAGAATAAGCATGTTTGAGTACGGCTGTGCTTTACCAGCCAAGCGCCTGCTTAGTTTTTACAGAATACATTCAGTGTGTATTTGTCTGGCAGAAGTTACCCAACAATTTTCAGAAACTTGACCACAACGTGTTATCACCAGCGGAGATTTTTCTCCACTGAGCATGCAAATGCAACTTTTTCTGAGAAAATGTGGTTTTGTTGCTTTCAGACACAATTTGAGGACAGATTGCTCATACGTTGACAATATGACCGAATATTGATGTTCGTGTTATTTGGATAGCAATCCCATAACATATTGCATCTATCAAACAATTACCTTGTCACTAGCTCTTTAAAGTCTAGAAATATGTATATGCAAAAGCAGCTTTGTTGATGCATGTCATTCCCCACACCAATAACTTGCAGCTGGGAAACTAACAACCTAATTTGTACCTTGTTGGTCAACAAGATGTTCTGACAATTCATTGTGCAAAGGAAATCCAGATTTCTGAAAGTATTTTTTTTTTGCTGATTCTCTGGGCTTCCTGTAGATTTTTATTGCACTCTAAACCAGGGATTTCATCCCTTAACCTATAGTATTGAAAGTATTCTCAATTTTGTTATTGACTTCAGCTGAAAGAGGAATGAACTTCAATTCAGCACATAACTGGCTGCTTAGGTAAGTCTCCAGCCCCAGCTGGCTGAAACCCTATGTATGCACAGGTGAAGTCCTGTCTTTACACTGGCCCTAGTATTTCTAAACTGCATAGATTATTATAATATTCAGAAAGGACTCAGGAAAAAGTCTTACACATTTTAAAATAAACAAATACTTTTCTTTAGCTTCTAAGGAAATTGAGAAAAAACCCGCACCTTCTTTTTGCCCTCTCTCTCTTTTCTTGGCACATATGTTGAACTAACCATTTTGTTTATCTCCTGGTTATTATTTTTCCCATGCATTCCTAGAACAGTCTAGAAACAGAAATCTCACAAGATTTCTTTACAGGACAGATGACAATATCTTGAATATGAATGAAAATTATGCACTGAAGAGCTAAAATCGCTAAATTTCTCACTTGAAGTCAGTCAAAACCATTAATCTAGACTGTTAACATGTCCAAATGGAACCCCAAAGCTGTGTCATGGCAGGCAGCAAACGCTCTTCGAGATTTTATACCACCCTGCAGTTGAGCCATGGTGGTGTGGGCACACCTCGGCAGCACCACGGACACAATTATGTCGCTTCCATTCATGAACACCTTGGTCCCGACCCAAAGTGCTTAACCACATGCTTATACGTAAGCACGCCTGTAGACCTTGTGAAGCCAATGCAAGTACTGGAGAAATATTCTACTGTGAGATTCATCCTGTGCATCTCTATATTCTTCCCTTTACTTTCTCTAACCTGAAGATCTAGACACCTTATTCTTCCTGACATAGAAGGGCTGATTTTTTACTGTGGACATAAGAAAATCTTCATCATCAGCACCACAATAAAGTAATTAAATAGATCAGCAAGACAAATCCACTAATTGCATGAAACTTACTCCTTCACTTCTACTCTTCCCTTTTTTAAATTACAACTGTTTGGAACAAGGATCCTGTTCCTCAGCAACCTGTGAAGCAGCCATCTTTAACTTGTCATTCTAGTAGTAACAATAACAGCCAAAATATTACGAACCACATAATGTAATTTGCTATATTATGATGTGTTTGGATAGCAACTGTACAGTTGCCATTTTTTACAGCTTTTCAGGATTTATAAAGAAAAAACCACAATTTTACTGTGTTCATTACCACACCAAGATCGCCATTTTTCTAGTGACATGCCCAAATTTTGGTATGATAAAGAAAGACACCTTCTTAAGTCTGCTACCTTATTTTTACAAAAGAGTGTAAAGGAATACAGACATGGGGCTCTGTCAGTCCTAATAACAGTATGGGTTTCTAACGTTGCACTCATTTCACTAGATTTAATTTAGATGTCCTTTCAAATGCAAGCAGTTAAAAACTGCTCCAGATTCATCCCTGTCTCCAGTAGCTTGTTGGATTGTACCAGGAGATAACGGACTGACATTATCACTGATCTTGGCCAAATGCTGTTGGTACAGTGCTCAAGGTCATTCACAGCTTACCTCTGCATGTGCTGGCTGATGTACAGCAGCGCTCAGCTGCGCTGATGGGTTCATCGTTCTCCGAAGGCAGTGACCAATGTTGAGCAGCTGGCTGAAAGGCTGTTTGATCTTCCCACTGCTTTGCAGGCAATACCACACTGCTCAGGGAAAGAAAAAAAAAAAAACAAAACCAAAAAAACCAACCAAAAAAACTCACTATTGAAAAGATTTATCAGCAAATGTAGTAGAGCCATGCTTGACCTCCGTATCTTCTCTTGTTCCCCAAAGGCAGCACATTTAAGATATTTCCTGTCTTTCATGTTACTGACTGGAATGCATCATGAAGTCCAAATTTGCAACCTGCTGTCTGTTTTAGTCATTAGGCATGACTTTGTCTCTTGATGAGAGCTGCAGCCAACTGTTCACTGTTTTAATACATAATTTTTTCAGTATTCCCTCCCTCCCCTGAACAAATAAACAAAAAGCCCCCAGCCAGGCTGAAAGTTGAAATTCACTCATCAGCCGAGGCTGCTGTGTCTTTACAGTATCTTATTTCCACATCAGCACATCACGCTCTGCCCTAGACCACCAAAACCTTAGTCGCAAAGTAAATAGCCTCCACCTATTATTTGGGGGCCAAATTCAAAGGTTACTGAACAACAATTAAAAGCATCTGCTAGATTTCAAAACAGCTGATCAGCCCCAGTGCTTATCCAACCGAGCACAAAGTTGGAGTTTACTGGCTGCAACTTGGTTCTACGTTCACTGATCTGTCAGTAACATCCATGCATTGTAATCTTTATATTATTTTTTAAAATTATGTACACTCTGCAGAGATATGCGACAAGTTATGAAATTAAGCTGTTGTGTTATCTTCGCCAGCTGCTATATTTTGGAATATTGTTCACAAAACAGTTACTTGGTATTTTAACCTCTGACCATCTTCAAAGTCAGCTGAAGACAATTTACAAGGACATTAAAATATACAGTGTAAAATACTGGTCGGGTTATGTTCTGATCCCCACAAGCGGTACACAAGTACTGGTTATGCCCTCACTCCACTATTATATATGTTCAATGAATGTATTCAAAGTGAAAGCAACTCCTAGAATCCCTATAAGTAGTCTTCTGCAGTAGAGAAAAAAAGAAACTAGAAAAGGTGCACATGCCAAACCGATACCTAGTTTGAAAACTAGATTGGTGAGAGGGACCTCACCCTGACAGAAAGTGACCTGTGGGGCTGCTCTGCCATTCCAATAATAAAAGTTTATTCCACGAGCAGAACTTGACTTCCTGTCTATTTTTGCCCTTTGTCCCCTAAATCTCCTCCCAGTGCAATAAGCCTGGCCATCTGCTCTTCCCCTACACCAGCCTGAGCTGCGGATACCTGCAGTGGTTAGTCTGGAGCTGGAGGCATGGGTTGGCCCAGCAGCTCCCGTCAAACCCACGAGGTAACTGATGGTTTCTGACAGTGCTTCTGTCAGTGTGGGCACCAGCGTGAATCTTTTCCTTCTATTCAGCTCCCAGCGCTCATAGAACTCACAGGCGATTAAGGTGATTAAATCCCATCTCAAATTTGGTTGAAATTGCTGAGCCATTTCCAAGGTTATGAAGGGGAGACTGGCCGGCAGATTGGGAGGCGGACAGCAGAGGGCTGGTGTGCTAGGTTAAAAGCAGCCCATTCCTCTTGTTCAGCACAAATATCCAAACCCTCACAATTAGAAATAAAAACCCCTTTGACTATGCTGCATTAACAGTTTGGCAGCTACTTTGTCAATTATAAGGCAATTTGATATTTTTTGAATACTAATTTTACATCAGTCATTGCAAGCAAGTTGAAAAAGACCTAAAAGGTCAACTCCTCCGTTCATCTGCAAACACAGTTGTGTCATTTATCCATGTCCTACCTTGTAACTCAGAGCCAGGCTTTGTTGGTTTTAATGGTTTGGAATTTCAAGATGGAAAACTGACAGAATATCTGCCAGTTCTCTCGTTCAGTTAAAAATGTTGGTCTGAAGGGAGGGAAAACATTGAATTCAGTTCTTCTACAACAGTAGGAGCTTCTGTCTTCCCCTTTTAGGAAAAGTTGTAGGATCCCAGACATGAGTCACCTCTTTGGAAGAAAAGGACGGAATATTACAACTATTTTTGCCCAAGGATTTCACCAAGAGGTAGAAGACTTTAATGGAAAGTGTCTGGTCATGCCATGCATCTCTTGGGCTCACTATTTCCAGCCTTTGCCTGACCATACCCATTTACTTTGAAAGTTGTGAGCGCTGGTGGAGTAGGGACACTCAGGCAGTTTATACTGTTGTGTTCCCAGTTGCAGATAATACTATGCAGTTCAGTCCCTCAGCTGTAGACCGCAGGCTGATAGCCTAAATTATTCTGTTGGGAATTACTTTCCCTATAGCCTGAAGTAATTAATTGACTCTCATTACCTGTTTTAGTTCTGGATTTTCTCATTAATTTTAAACAGATACTAAACAGATCATTTTGGGGGAACTTTCATAATGAGAATTACAAACATCTTCAAAGCAAGAAGATTGTTGCTAAGATGCATTTTCCTCTAATTCAGTCCATTAAAAATTGTCTGAAAACAACTAATAGAACAGTAAGATCTGCCTGACTGGCAGCCAAGGCAGGCTATCTTACTAGCAGAAATTATTTAGTAACTTTACGATTCATGGAAACTTGCATTCCCACCAGTCACATGAGTTAGTTATAAAGATTTGTGGAAGGTTAATAAAACCCCAAAAGCCCCACATCTCCAGAACTTTAGACTATATGGCAAATCATTGTCATCTTCCCATACTAGAAAGGATATTTCTAGTATGTTAATGATAGAAGATCCAGAACTGGGAGGGTACGTTGGAGACTGGGTATTTGGCTCTAGCATTGCCACCAGATGCATTTGTAGTGTCCCAGGGGCACTTGGGTTTTACTTGTGAAGTACAACCAAATCACGTTTCCTTTTCTTTAATACCCTTTTCATTGTCTGTCAATTATATCTCATTTTGGGTTATGACAAATGACAATTTCAATTTCACATCCAAATGGGATTTGAAATGCCACACAAGATGCATATTTAACACTTTACATCACCACATCTATTTTAAGGAAGCATCTATACTCACTGCAGATACTGCATTGAAGCCTCACTTATATTAAACAGCAGCAAGTCCTGTTCACTGAGGCAGGGAATACAGCTTTTCTATACTTTGAGGTGGATTGGCCAAACGCTCATAGGTCAATTCTCAAGCACAGGCATTAGTCCTTTTTTTGGTCAGTTTAGATAAATTGACTGTGTCGTTCATAACCCTGCTAATCACAGCCACATTACTCAACACACAGTTTGGAAAGTTTTCAAACTACCATTATAAAATACCTTAAAAAGAAGGGACAACCACCATGTTTCAAGACTTTGCCTGCCCATTTTGACCACGTGTGTAAATCAGCAAACAAGTTTCATGATCACTTGTAAGATACAGCCCAAAATTTACAATTGCTACCTGACAGATATCCAAAGAGCAGAGACAGGAACGCAACTTAACCCAGCAATGCCCAGGCCTCTTTAAAAACAGGCAGACCTACTATACATCTGAGTCACTTTGCTAATTAAGTGATAAAGAACATCTGATGGACAAGATAGATCACTGCAAAAAATAACCAACAGCAGTTTGACAAGAGCAGATCAACACTGCCCATCAGAAGGGAGAGCAGGGGGTCAGCAGAAGAGAAAATCTGTGGAGGATAACCAGTAATGTTTTATGTATCAATTTATTTTATGCATGCCTTACAGAGCCCACAGGCATAACTGCTCTGTAATTTTATCAAAAATCAAGATAAATTTAAAAATAAAAGTGGAAGTGATTTATAGGAGCTTGGATGGTAGTGAGAGAGTAGACTCAAAGATGCTAATACTAACCTATGTATTTTGGGGAAACTTGGAGCCAAAGTAATGCCTATCTTCCACAAATTGCATAATTTATATGAATTACTCAGTGCCCACAGACTAAAGCAAATTTGATAAAGGAAAAAAGTAGTCGTCATTTTTCATCATTGAAAGAAATATGACTGGGCTGAGGGAAAATTAAGACTGGCACATTAAAAATCACTGTTAGGAAAAAGACTACCGGTCTGATTGCAACTCACGTGTGATTCAGTCAACTGCCTGTAACTATGAGATTGGCACTGTTTAAATTCACAGCTTTTCAGAAGGATGAAGCTTGCTCCCTATTCATCTTTGCCACCATCTAAAGAATTAAAAGAGTGGCTGGCAATGAAGAACAAATTAATCATGTTTATTGTGACAACCATGACTGTTATAAAACAGATACTCTTACAGGACATGTTAACGTCCCCCACACTTTTTCTTTCTTTATTCAAAACCTGTTGAACATTCAGTTCAGGTCCCCTGAGACATATGTCTAGAAAAGCACTGATTCCAGGAATAAATCCATTTTGGGTACATGCAATAGAAGTTGCTTGTAATACGCTATTTGCAATTAATGTGTCTAGATGTACCGTTGCTCGCACATCTGAAGTCATGCAGTTATTTCTTAAAAATGGCTTTGAACAATCTTCAAGAACAACCATCTGTGTATAAAAATAGCTAACCAAAAGATATTTACCTTTGATTTATTCAATATTTGATTCTTATCTGAATATTTACTCTTCACGGTGGAAGTAGCTAAGGACAGGGAGCAATTAGGAAATTGCTGAACCAAGGTCAGCTCAAACACAGTCAATATGATATCATGTCAAAGCTAATATTCAAAGTTTTCAAATGGGCTAAGCAAAGACTGTGGAAGGAATGCCTGTAGAATAACATGGACTGACAGAAATGGGAAGGCTTTGAACTAAGTAGTTCAAAATGACACACAAACTCTTGTCCTGAAAACAATTCCTTCCTTGACATTGTGAAGCATTAACAACCTTTGTCCAAAAAGACATCAGTGGAAGAACAGCTGTAGCCATCCCTTACCTTCCCTGGCCCTACAGAGTGCAACGTGCACCCAAGCATGGGAGGGTTTGCTGCTGCACACCCCACCCAACCTACAATCTTCCAATCTAGGCTAGAGAATCGCATTCCTATTTCATCACTGCTGCCCCACAGACACCTCACAGCGACATCAACGTTCCTCAAGCAGAACCACCCCATCCTAGCTAAGATAAAGGACTACACTATCATCTGGCACCACTCAATCTAGGCCACAAAGAACAGTTACAGCCTAATCTTTCCACACTCCCATCATACTCTCCAAGGCTAAATAGCAAATAGCCGTACTACCCATATGCCCTGCATATTCTGACAGTTAGGAATGGTGGCAATTTAATGCTGACTGTTGCAGTGGGTCATTCTGAAAAGATCTTCCATAGTCACAATACAACAATGAAACTTATTTCTCTGCCCTGTACTTCGGTTGTCACAGTCAGATAAATGAATACAAAGTTTGTGAGGGAGAAGGCAAAGTCAGTACAGAAAAAGAGGTGTTGCACACTGGGCTGAGCTCGCAAGACTAAATCACATCTAACTTATTACTGGCATCACACTCCATGGTCACTGGCAGAAGAGCCTGTTGTGCCAGGTAAGTGTCAGGGATCCAGATTCCTAAATATTCTTACCCTGCCCTGTTGGTGAAATCGCTGAGTCTGTTATAGCTAAAAATATCGCCTGGCCTGATTTGTTTCCGCCCACCATTAACAAGATACAGTCCTATGCTCACAAGTTCCACTGTGAAACAACAGGACAGCTGCAACGTTGCTAAAAAAAATGCAAGGAGGGTAACAATGTCACTCTCTCATTTGCTCCTTTATAACTGTCAAAGGGCCAACTGCATTTCATGCATCAGAGTCCACCAATAGTAGTGAAAATATGGCTTTCAGGCAAACTTATCAAAAAAAAAAAAAAAAAAAGGCTTAATGAAGCAAGGACTCTCGCCACTAAATGTTTCAGATGTACCTTGCTGCTGAAGACACTAGAGAGGACTCAGTCTGACAGACTGTTGGAAAACAATAAAGTTTTGAAGCAAGACAACCGAAGAAAAATGAGTCTCTAAATATTAAAACCAAATTATTCTCCCTTGCATGGAGAAAGAGAATCGGAGGCCTAAAGTAAATATTTGAGTCATCTGATCCACACGCTGTAGCCACAACTCATTAGGTATCTGCTAATTACAGCTTTGAAAGATGCCATGGAGTGACACAAGGCAGCCCTAGATGTATTTGGTTAGTTTTACAACTGAGGAGCCTGAGAAACCCTTGGGTTCTTTCCTACAGTCAACAGCTTCAACAAAGAGCCTCTCTATTAATTACAACCACATCTTGTCCTTTTTTATATATGAGAAACACTACAATCCTTATAAAAACTATAAAACAGCCATTGTCATTTAGGGATGCTATTAATCAAGGCATTCTCATGTGTTTTCCCTTCACAGCTCCCTTGCCTAGATTTCAGTGTAACAGCTCGCTGGTTTTTAACTAAAAGCAGAATGGCCATATGCAGCCATTGCAGAAGGCTCAGGATTTTGTTTTCAGTGCAGGAAACGCTTAGCTGTGATCCCTCTTGCAAAGGGGAGACCCTGAAGTGTCTGCCAGCATTACCGGCACTGTAATGATCAATATGACAAAAAAGGATTGAAAATAGCTACTTCATTCTGGAAGTAACTTTCACATTATTGTTTCTCTCCTCCTCCAATCCTGGAAAATCAGTGCAACAAGCAGGAAAGAAGCTGAATTCTTCTTGCACTGTCCCAAACAGGTTGTGTCTGGGACCCAGATGTGACATAAATGACAACCTGGAATACGTAGACTCAAGATTAAGAAAAGCTTTCTAACAGTAAGGGTAAGCAGTTGCCTAACAAAGCTGAAGGGTTGTCATTATTGGAGATATTTTAGGACAGTTTAGACAAGCATCTATTAGGAAAATTAGTGTAAATATTCTGCTTTGGGGCAGGAGCATGGATTAAATGACATCCTAAGATCCTTTCTGGTTGCCTGGCTCTACAACTCAGCAGCCTCCCCTCCCAAGTTACCCACCCTCCATTTTAATAGCCTTCTGTATAATTTTTAAAGTCCTTCACAACTCACCCAGGAACTCTGCGCAGATATACTTGCAAGCCCTGAGGAAGACTGAAATCTCAGTTACTTAGTAATAACAAAGGAAAAAGAAAAAAGAACAAAATAAATGGGATCGTTATCTCATTGAGAAGTAAAAAACGAGGCAGAAGACACACATGATAAAAGAAGATACCAGAACTACAGTAGTATAAATTACGAGTTACAACAGGGATATAAATCCTGTTAGCAGGTTGGCAGAAACCTGACATTTTTCATTTCTCCATGAAGCTATTATACATGCCTACTGGACTAGAGAAGTAAGACTAGTTCTGCCAGTTTGAGTCATAGCCAATTTAGGTGAGTTGCGAAGTTGCCCTCTGTTTGCATCCATGTTAGGCACCTTCACTCTACACCAGCTAATTCAGTGCTGCAGTGGATTAGCTTTGAAACATCACTAGGTGAAACATTTTTCAAGGTGCCTAGAAAACAGCTAAGTGTTAGAGGATAACTTCAGAGTGACTTACCTCCCCCCCAATAAAATAGGAACTGTTTAGTTCAGTTTCACTGCTTAAGGCTCCCAGTTTGTTATAGAAGTCCTCTGAGCCTTGACTTCAGCAGCCCATAACCAGGTCACCAGTTATCACAGAAACACAGAGAAGAGAGCCAAAAGGGACCTTGATTAGTCCTTTCCCCTGCCCAAGAGATCCAGCACACAGGAAGAGGACGGCTGAGTAGGACAAGCCAGCAATAGCATGGTTCTTCCATGTGGTTTTATGGGGCAGTTAACTTTTATTACCTGGTAATTACTGAGTAAGACTTCAGACAAGCTGACTCTACAGCCCACATGGCAACAGACTTGTGTGGGCAGTCAGCTTACAAAAGTCATGCTGCAAGACTAACGTTTCAGAGGGGAAAGTCAGTCCATTAGGAAAGCCAAGTTCAAGAATACAGTTTAGCCATACTTTAATACTACCATTAAAGAATATAAATACCAGCTCTCAAATTAAAAAAAAAAAAACCCACAAAAACAAACTTGCAAAAAAGAAGCCAAAGAATAGGAAGAAGTTACCAGGTACAGGCTGCAAAGACAAGAAGTACAAAATATCTTAAGAATAAAAAAGGCTGCAGGGCAAGCGACCAGGGATCAGATGACAAAAAGGTGTCCGTGAACAGAAATGCAAAGAGCTTTAGAGTTCAGGTGGGAAGGCTAAGATCCATGCTGCAGAACAGATGCTTGCTTTTAACACCACCGCTACAGTTGGTACAACAAGGAGGAGCAAAGAAGAGGTAAGAGACAGCCTTAGAAGAAGAAAAAAGAAGAAATATTTAACACGCACATTTTTCAAAGCAGAAGCAGCATAATCGAGGGGTACAACAGCTGTTGCTTTAAAGCATTGGGTATTATTACTAAGGAAGCTGCTTGATTTTTTTTTCTTCTTTACTGTTCACTACCATGGTACTATTTCTTCATGTAGTCAATAATGTGAAATATGTGCGAGCAGAACACATTAATACTTGTAAGATCAGTACTAGCATTCTTCCCTGTAGAGGCACTGACTATTTTTGAAACAAACGCTTTGGTGAACCTCAGACTACTTTCTGTAAACTGATGCCAGTTAACTAGTTTTGATCCTGTATACCTGTTTTAAACTTAAACCTTAAAGCTAAAAAGATATCAAACAATCCTAAACCATGTGATAAACAGATGCCAAAGTCATGTAATTCCCAATCTCTTCTGTTCATTCTTTGCAATAAAAAGCAAAAACTACAGTTGATTTACTGTGCACTCAAACGTTGGGAGAATCCAGGAACATGTGGGATCAGTTTAGGTCAGGATCAAAACCCCATAATTTAGCTGAGAGCAGCTTCCAAACTAAGCTCGTATTTTTTCAGACTATATTTATAGTGCAGTTACTATGTGCCAGTACATCATTAAATGTCCTAAGAACTAAAACAACCCTATTCTTTATTGGGAGGGTTTTTTATCCCTTAAGTTAGAAATACCCATTCTAGTATAATTCTGCATGAATCGGCAACACTCACAGTATTTGATTCCCATCCGATCTCCAGATCTGATGGCTGCTAAGCTGTCTACAGACTTTTCTTGTTGTTGGTAAGAGATCACAGTCTCCTGTTCTCAATTTCTAACATCCACCTCAGCCTGGCTACGACCACTGCTCCCCCCTGACCAGTTTGAAGCGGGGGAAAAAAAAAAAAAAAAAAAGCAAAACAGCAAAAAAAGCAGAACAGTTTTTGGGATGAAAGTGAGCATCTGGCTCCACCAGGAGTTTATCAGCCTTGCATAGGCTGTTGAGAAGAGGGAGGGATAAGCTACAAAAGCAGCAAAAAAAAAAAAAAAAGAAAAAAAAGAAAAAAAGAAAACCAAAAACCCCAAAAGTTAAACAAAGAAGCCTCGAACCATTCATGCTGTTGTCTGACCTACTGCCCAGAACGCAGGATGGCAGGATGGGGAGCGAGAGGACTGACTCTGATTTCCACCACTACATTTGTGATATAAAGCTCTTTCTCATGGCCTGTTCTGTCTGTATGATACAGATAATGATGTAATTTTCAAACATTCTGATTTCTATACTGTGTGCTCAGCCACATGGTATTGTTTGAAAGCCTGATTATTTCCGATCCTGCTGCATTAAAGCAGCAAACTAAGAAGAGTGTTGTGCAGGAGACCAGTTGGACATGGATCAGAGATCTTAGTTTAACATACTTATTAGAGAAATGGTGCTTTTTGATGAATGCTCAGAGCCAAAAACTTGTCCTTATCACACAGAAGTTGCTGTCTGTAGGGAAAGGCATGGTGAGAGTAATGCTGACTAGAAAAGCAGCCAGCTGACTCGCTATCTCTCTCAAACAACACTGGGACATGCTGAGCTCAGGAGGCAGCAGAAGAATGAGCAAAATCATGTCACAGACTAAATCAAGAGACACTTCTGCTTTGCAGAGTCTACAGCTGTTGCAACATCCATAAACTTATTTGAAACGCAAAAACATGAGCTGAAAATGAGCTATTGGAAGATTTTTTTTTTTTGCTTTTTTTTCCTTTTACCACTTGAATGTGCGCAGAAGAGTCGTGTATTAAATGGTTTCCTAAGAAGAAAATGACAGACAGGAACAAATACCCTAGGATTTATGCAGCCAGTGCACATTCAGTGGCAGGAAAGTTTGCCAGGTTGTTATATGCATTCATGAAATGGTCTCTAACGTCTGACTGGAAAGCACTGCAATAGTCAGTGGGATGTACTGAAAGGCAGCCAATATGGCAAGCATCTTGGGTGCTTCTACGCCAATAATTAGCTTTATCAAACTTTAACTAGTGATGTCAAAATATTTTTAGCTTGTAGTCATGAAGTGGGCAACAAACATACAAGTTTGCTACTTCATACTAACATATGTTTGGTCTCAAGAGGTTAAGTACTTATCTGTTTCCAGATTGTGTTAAAAATTAAAAAAAAAAAAAAACAACCAAACAAAACTTTTTTTCTGTCCATGCTTTTGAAGCATGTCAGCCTGCACACAAACTATGGCATTGCAGGGCTGCTTATCTCACTGATATTTCTCACGACATAATGGCTTCAGTGTAGACCTGCAAGGTAAAACACAGTTTTAAGTATGTATAACAGAACTGAGCCTTCATTCAATGTGGATTTGTTGACAGGAGGAAAAAAAGCTATGACACACAGATAGCATTTTGGCTGAAAAGAAGTTCAGACTGTTGCAACGCAGACAGCAAAGGGCCTGCAATCTTTTTGCTTCTCTGAATCAAACAGAAATAAGGACTAGATTTTAACTCCACTTTCAAAAGTCTGACTTCAGATCCAATAGAAACAATTACGATTTAATTTATTCTGTGAAGACAGACAAACCTGAAGTCAAGCAAAAACCTCTCACCTGATACCAATTAAAAGAAGGAGCCATACAACTCTTCTGGTAGCCCACTACAGTGTTAGTGACATTCATGACATCGGCAGGTAGTTTTGTGAATGTGGCTTTTCAACGTTAGCATCAAGAAAACCGATACATTAAATAAGCTAAATTTGCCAGTGATCTTATAGCACTTTTTTTTTTCCTTTTTCTTAAAGCAGCCAGAAAAGCCACCCCCTGCAAAAAACCCACCACCAAACCCCAAACCCTCAACCATTTCACTGCTGAGCTATAATACATTAAATCACAGATATGAGTCAACAATATCATGCTGCTGGGAAAAAATGGAAAACCATTCTGGGAAAAACAAACAGAAGTACCATCTGTAAAACACATGGTGTAATGTTTGCATTTGGCCGGGTGGTGGGAAGCAGGCAGCTCAGCTGTGGGCACCATCATCCCAAGAGGATGTGGACAGAACGGAAAAAACCTGGAGAACAGGAACAAGGATGAGGAGGGGTCTGGGGAAGGCAGCTTATTAGAAAAGGCTGAAGGATTAGGGCTGCTTGGTCTGAGGAGCAGAGCAGCAGTCCTCTTTGCAGTGTTTTTCGGACGTGTGAAGAGCGGTTAGGAAGAAGGGAATAGTTTCCTCCACACCCCCAGCCCCTTGGACAGCATTAAGCTCACTGAAGAGCACGGAGTGCCAGAGACAAGACTGAGACAAGCACCCCTGCTGTGACTTTTAGTGTACCAGGAATTATAAGTTTGTGCAATACGATTTGGCTACTTTCTGAAAAGTTCATCACGATCTTGCTAGCTGATGCATTCCTTGTACACATGTAAGTGTTTCCTCTGAAGTTCTCTTTCCCCATTGCCAAAGCAACAGAGTGCTCAGCATTTCCTTCTGGTGTCCACCTGGCCCTTCGTTTCAAGCTGCTTTGCTTTGATCGTCCTCCTTTCTGTTTACTGTTATTAGCTCATTAGTGGTTTGCCTGTCTTTTTCCTGAGCCAGCTCCTCTGGCTGTTGGGAAATGTGCTGGGTTCCCTTTGCTGACTCAGAAACACGTTGCACTTCTCCAGTAGGAGCAGCTAAAGAAACAGGAGTGATCCAGTAGTTGCCATGGACCGACCAAGTTTCACAAAAGATGTGCCGCAAATTAAATAAATTCAGTTAAAATAATTTATGACTGACAGAGCTACCACTGATAGATCACCTGCTCTGGAAAAACGGGAAATATGTTGAATATGACTGGAAAATATCTAGAGCTTATATAAATACAAAGCAGCAAAATGCAAAAGTCAAGGCATCCAGGAACAAACATTTAGCGTCTGTCTGCCAGCTACCACAGCAGAGGCTAAATCTAGAGGGCAGGTGAGAAATCGATGAATGGCACTTTTGACAAGGACTAAGTTAATCATCCTGCATAGCACATTCAGGGTCTCAGATCTTGGAGAACTTAACAAATCCTTTTAGATGCAGTAAGTTTGTTCCTCTCATGGGATAAGGAACTAATAAAAAAATTAAGGTGTAGGATAATCCAGGAAAAATTACAAACCAAAGTGCTATTTATGCTTGGTGCCCTCAAACCAGTGTCTTCTGTGAGAGCATCGTGTCCTGGAAGACATTTCTACAGTTCCCGGGTATTTCAGTTATCTTCCCAACACCACAAGCCCTTTTACAGCTAAAGGCGAAAAGGTAAAATTACAGAAGAGCTGCTGCCATAAACAGAAACAACACAGATGTTTGAGTGAACTGAAAACAAGCCATTCAGAAAGAACCTGACAATCCTACTTCAGCTACCCAGCTGCAGATTTTGGGCATATTCACAGTACAATTAAACCATCCCAAACAACTAAATATTTTTTCCCATTATACAGTGTGGTCTATGTTAGCTACTGCAGGGATGATTAAGAGGCATTCCCTTTTTCCTCAATCAACCTGTATTTCAACAGCACTTAAAGGTATATGTACAATTTCACCTTTATTTATACCACAAATTTTTGCAGTAGTAAGAAGGCTTATTAAAACTTAAATACAAAAATTAAAAAAATATTTCTCCCTTTTTCTTTTCAAGTTCAGTTTTCACAGTGCACCCCTTGTCCACCCAGGGAGGCCAGCGGTTCCTCACCACCCCAGACGGGTGGTCTGTCCCCAAACAAAGCCCTCCAGGTTACGAATCCACAGGCTACTTTTATTGAAAAAGTGGCTGTGCCTTCTGCCAAGGAAAAGTCTGTGTTGGACCTGATGGGAACAGAGCTCAGAATTATGAAAACAGGGCCTAATGCAAGGAGATAATTCATACAGCTAGATACATCCCCCATGGAAAATCAAGACACAATATCTACCTCAGGACTGTTAATACATACAATTATTAAATCTCTGTTAAAACTTTAACAATCAATTGGAGACTAATAATAGCTCATAAGAATTAAAGGCAGATAGCAAATTCATCCCCTTTCTCTCTATAAGCCCTATCAATGATGGGATATATTAAATCTGTGTTTTAATTTTAAGGCTCTGAACATTTGCAAAGTTTTGAATAACAACAACTACTGAAAATATAAAGTATTGGCTGACAAACCCAGCTCCACAACACCTTACATAGGCTGCAGTTCAACGGAGCGGCTGAGGCTGTCCGTGTAACTTGGATGCAATCAGGACGTGCAGGAGCCAGCAGGTACCGTTCATGTCCTGCTTAATAATGCAAAAAGTCACCTAGGGGAAACAGTCTCCCAAGACCAGGTATAGCCCAGCTGATTCGCTTCTGAAATCAACTCTGCCAAGCTATTTCTTGAGTTTTGGTTTGTTGGGGTTTTTTTTAACCTGGGGCTGAACAGGCAATCCAAGCAAATATGCTTAACCAAGCAACAGCGACATGCTGATTGAGAACAGCGGAGATCAAACGAAAGCTACTTCAGCAGTAGTTCACACTCCCTCACCCAGCGGTGGAAAAGACCTGGAGGAGCAGCCTGACCCGACCTGGTTCAGCTATGCCATTTATACTGCCAGGACTCGGAAGCTACAGGTCAAGTAATAGCTTTGCTTCACACTCAGTGGTCTTAAAAATCATTAACAATGCAAAAAACCCCACCCACTATGGGTTTTTTCCCAGCATAAATTAAGTTTCTTAATATAAATTCCTTGGGAAAGAGACTCTGTTTGCCTCTTCTGCTCTCCAAACCCAATATGCAAATTTTTCAGGAATTATTCTCCAAACAGGTAGTGGTAGCAACTGAAAGGATTTCTTCTTGCAAGAAAGCATAGCAGTGCTATTTTTAAAGAACTATTTTGTGTTATTTCTTTTTTAAAGTAACAATTTTGCATAAGTGTTACTCTACAAAGTTAAAATGTTTCCAAGCACCATCACTCGCTTGAGGGAGCACCATTCCCACTTGAAATTTTGGGGAAACAGAAAAAGCGAGTGGCTAAGGGAAGTAAGAGAAAAAGAAAAATCTTTTTCAGAATTGTGTGTTGATGAATGAAAAAATGGAAACATTTTTCAAACAAATTTTCTACGTGCAAGTATCCCAGTTTCCCAGCAACTCTGTCAGTGACATAATGTTCACTTTGTGGGAAAGCTCCTCTGCACTACGCTCTCTGGACAAGAAGCTTAAGAGCTTTCTTGGAGTCTATTCATAACCCTGCATTTGCATTTGATAAATTGCTTCATTGTTATACCCCTTCCCCTTTAACGTGACGATTAATTATTCTTGTATTACACAAAAAAATATTTGTTTTAAAATGCTAATCTTCCAGCATTTTCTCTGTCATTTGACCAGAGGTTCAGTGAAAGTTTTCCTAAACTTCCAGAAATTTGTTTAGCTATTTTCCTCAAATAAAAAACATTTTACATAGGCTAAGTTTCTTCTACATTTTTTATAAGACTGGCATTAATTTTAATAGCATGATTTTAATAGCTTTTAAACAAAATAAAGTATTTTATTATCTAGACCACTATTTAAAGCTAAAACAAAGTGAGTTATAATATTGTTGTATCTATAACAACAGATAAAATTTTTCCTCCGTGTGTTTTCAATTTATATACAATTTATATTCAATTCCCAAATGGCATTCACAGTTTCTTGAAAGGCACAGGATCCGAGTTTCTTCTAATTTATAAAGCAGTCGTAATTTTGTTCTTAACATAATGGAGTTATTCATACCAGAGTGAGCAGGACCACACTCTAAGTGAGCTGGATCTTAAAAATAAGTATTCCAACCAAGCTAACGTCAAGGTGAGTGTTTCTTTGTAACTTTCTAGTAGAAATTCATCCAGGCAAATCCTCTGTCACAGCTTCATCAGCCTTTTTGGGACAGCACAGAAAGACTCCTCCAGGACTTTTAGAGCTACCCGGGCAAGCGAGGTGGGCAATCAAGCAGAGATCTGGTTTCTGCCACCACCCAGGACACGGCGGCTAATGCGTGTGTTTGCAAAGGTTTTATCATCGCAAAGCACAAAAGGGGGTGGTTACGTGCTCCCCGCTTCTGGTGAGGAGCACATCAGCCCAGCCCTGTGTGATGCTCGCGCATTTCATAAAGCGCTGCCTCCTGTCCCCTCCTCGCAGACCCGTCCGGGCCCGTGCCAGCAACCCCTCGGGTACTGCTGCATACGGCAACGAGCATCCACCTGCAGCTTGCGAAACACCCACCTCATGCACGCTTCTGCTCCTCTCCACCCTTTGCTACTTAAAATTCAAGTTTTCCCCAAGTAGTCTGTAAAATTTTTCTCCACTTAACCTTAAATTGCCTCTCTCCCCTGCTCACAACTTGAGCTGAAATGAAAAAAAATAAGCTTGGCTTGTCTTGGTGTGTCAAGAAGTAAAACCATCTTTGAAACAACTGCAAAACAGCAAAAGTAGGTTTCAGTGGGACTTCTAATGTGCTGTGAATTACACTCACGCTTAATTAAACTACCTTGCTGAATTAGGTCCTAAATTAAAGTGTGAGATACTCTTCGATGGCTCGGGTAATTAAAGTAAGTAACAAAATGAGGTTTTAGAGCTAATGTAAATTAAAGTTTTAGTAATTAAATATTTCTTTATTCAAGTTCCTAGCTAGCCCAGCTACTCGGTATACAGCAATTGCAGGAATAGGTGAACAAAATTCTTCAGTTGTTATCCTCTGCTACAGAAACCAAATGGGGAATTCTTAAGAACTGGCGTATCTCATCCTGAGCCATTTGGAAATATTTTCTTTCAAGCCATTAAATGGCCTTTTCTGTCTCCTTTGTACCCCCTGGTTCTGGGTTCCATTTGAAGCCAGTAAGTGGGAGCATGAGCTATTCACTTATTTACTTTAAGCTTAGAAAAATGGGAGAGATTTTGAAAAGGCTGGTTTCTTCTTGAGAAGGGGATGAAATTTCATACTGGCTCTTATTGAAACCAGTTCACATATCCCAGGCCTTCCCTCTCCCTACCCCCATAATTTGCACATTTATGCATCAGATCCGATATAATAAATCAGACTCCCCAAAGACCTAGAACCCATTTCTACTCTGTCACACAAGGGCAACTCCACCCAAGACTGTGAAATGGCATTAGGGTAGTGAAGAGTGGAATATGCTTTGCAGTATTGACTTGAATTAAACTGGAATTGAAAATAAAGACCCCTGAACAGAGTTTCTTTTTGCAGCACTAATAAAATCTGTATTTTTGGCAGCAGCGACCAAAAGCTGGCTGACACACTGAAAACAGAAACCCTTCCTCTGGCTGGTGTCACCCCTTTTCTTCCCAGGGCTGCCAAGAACCACAGGTCGCTTGGAGGGGAACACCCATCGCGGCTGGGCAGCGCCGCTCCTCCCTCGTGCCCTGCACGGCTGGAGCTGCCCCCGCCACCGCCGTGCCTGGTCCTCCTCGCCCCTCCTCAGCCAGCAGAACTCTTGCCGTGAGGCGGGCGCTGCAGGCAGACGTGGCTCCTGCCTGCTGCTTCAAACTCTCTGCTTGGTAAACCCCGCACCTAACTGCTGTACATTTAGCTAAAGTGAGTTTTCTAGAGCACTGAGCACTTTGGGATGCTATCCTACACCCAAAACTGGTTGGGATTAAGGGTCCAGTCTCACTTGACCATGCAGCCACTTGGCTTGCAGAAGGCTCTGGCTTAACCTCTCCACACTGGTGGCTGGGGGAAATGCTGTTCCTGCCTCCACTTGAATTAACCTCTGGCTGAAAAACATCAAGGAGAAAGACTCCCCTGCTCCCATTTTATTTGCCTTTTACTCTCAAGAGCATAATGAAGCATGCTTGCTTTCTGCCCCTCTCAGTTTAGGGCCCCACCGGAACGATTATTAGCTCAGGGATACTAATTCATCCGCCTATGTCCTCAGCTGATGGAACAAATGTATTTGCACAGAAATGACTGAGTGGGGGAAAAAAAAAAACCCAGTAAAATTTTTATGTTTTCGAAGTTTTTTGTTTTGATGTATAGTTTAAGTCTCCAACAAACCTTTCTGTAAGTTTAGATCAAATTGAAAATGTGATAAACTAAGCTCTGTGCTTTGCTGGAATAACCAAAGTTGATGGACCACACTCATTTTTACTGAAGGAGGCTTGGGTTTAGGTGGTTCTGCAGCTTTTCTATACCAGGTTCTTTTTAATGTGTCGTTGTTGTCACCTGTATTTCTCATCCACTACATATATATATATATTTTTTTTTTTTTTTTTTTTTTTTCTGCAATCCATCTTTTTCCAATGGCACCTTGTACATTATTTCTAGTAGGATACCAGAGAGGATGCCCATAAAGACTGGCTTCATACAGCAGCCTCTGGTCTCCCACAGGACACAAAGAGGAATCATAAACCATTCAAAGCAAATCTTGAAACTGCAGCAGCAAGTCCTGGAAGGGAAAAGTACCTGAACATTTGAAGGGCTTCTCTAAGTTTCCTGCAACAAGGCATCAGCCATCAGATGACCTGCCGGGAGCTCATCAGTCCCCCCGAAGAACCATTACTTGTGGTACTATACTCTTACGGTCTTTCTACAAGCATCAGTCAGTAAATAAACTATGGAAGCCAAGAAATACGGGATTCTTTTGAAATTAGTATACCTTCAAGATCAAGGGGAAGAAACATTGCCACAGAGGGATCGTTGTCTATTGTACCTTACCCTTACAAAAAATATACTGCAAAAAACACAGACATTTAAGAGAAACTTAAAAGCAAAAAAGTGGACTCGAGGACTGTTTAATCTGGATTGATATTTCTGGTGTTCTGCTGTCAAGTCTCTCATCAGTGTCTGGAAACTTTCTAAAATTATTAAAGTGACCTAACCTTCTGCTAAACTCAAACTCCCTTCAGCCTGCAAACAACTCTGAAGGGCCATACCTGCCTTGTTTCTTCCTGTCCCAAGGAAAACTTACTAAATACTTGGCCTTTCAATCACACCAAGACCCTTGCATTTTGGACAGGCTCGCAGGACTATTTTGCTTAGCTGATACAGTAATTTCTCCTCTTTTCCCATCTGTCGACAAAGATGCTCCCCTTTCCCCCCCACCCCCCGAAGAGAAATGCTGATTACCTTCCACATTCAAATCACAGGTTCCTAGAAGGCAATTCATGCTGTGAGCATGAACAATGCCTGGCAAATGGCATTCTCAATTTCTGTAAAGACCCTTCACTGCTGCTGTAATACAAACGCATTCTTGTAAAGCAGAAACAGGCAACACTGAGAAATTAATTCACAGCACTCTCTCTGCCCTAAGCAGGCCTGCTGGTCCCAAAGACGACCTACACGGTGCCCTCCTGAGCGCCGGCGAGGCGTGTATGGACCTGCCTGCCGCTCGCTGCCAACTGGAGAGCAATGCCTGCGCGCAGCACAGAAAGCCCAGAGGTGCAGGAAGCTTGCACGCCAAGCAAGAGGGCAGCTGGTAGGTGAGCTCATGGTGTAACACTCACTGGCTTCTGTTCCACTGCTTTTAGTCTCAGGTGTGCAAAGCCCTTTCCTGGATTAGCCCTTAGTCTCCCAAACTGACAAGTGAATCTACTCAGCTGAAGTAGTAAATCCACTCAGCTGAACAGTCTATTTTCAACTCCAGGATAAAAAAAAAATCTACCTTCAAGTGACATAACCAGGTTGACAATCATCTTTCTAAATGACAAATGTCCTTTCTTTTCCTTGAAGGAAACACAGCTCTTCTGTTACACAGAGGAAAAAGTGCACGATCTGTTATATTAATGGATTTAATCTCTAGCCCTCTGAAATGTCATCTTTTGGACTTTTCCCTACTAACTGATACTGGACATTTAAGAAAAAACAAACCTCCTGTCAGAAGTATGCTTTTGCTGCAAATAACGTTGAAGACTTCTGTAAACAAAACATTGCAAAGGACCACCCATGGGACTGATCAGCTATGTGTTTTTTACCAAGTACTTTATCAGTGTGCCTGTTCAGATCCCTCACAATTGCACCAGCTATTGCCATCCACATTTTAGACAACTGCATGCTGAGAAGTGAGTGCAGGAAATGGACTTAACTGAGACCACTGACCATTTATCTTAATACTAGACTGGCAGATCAGCATGCTTATTGAAGTGGCATAACAGTTTACAGTTGGAAAAAATCAAGGGCATATAAAATTTTCATCTTTCTGCCTCAGAAGTAACAGGTTCGGTCTCCTCCTAGAGGTAGCCTTCTCATTAATGTTTTCGAGAAATCTTCAGTTATTTTTGAATGCACAAATAGACAGAAAAATATTTATTATCTTTGTTATTTTAACCCTGTCACAATGACAGGCATGGGAAAATAAATACAGACATAATGAGGACTACTAAGACTAAGGCGTTGTATGTATCAGTGACTTGGGGCAAGCTGATCATGACTTATTTAAATCAGGGGCCTCTGATAATCACTGTGCTTGTACAATCCAGTGCTTCTGATTTCTCATCAGCAAATAAAAAGGTTAAATTAAACACTCAAACCCATACAATTATGACAAAACAAAGTACTCTCCTTCCATCCCTCATTTCATCAACACCACTTCTCTAAGAGTAGGGCTAATATTCTATTGCAAATGTCTCAGTATTTGGATGCAAGGTGGAGACTGTATTCACTGAATAGCAGAAAAGAGCTTACCCAACATTTGCTGTTCAGGACTGGTCCGTGTGGTACTTTCTTCAGTGCTACAATGTGCGCAATATACTGGAGGGTTAATTAATTCACATCAACTCTTCCTTCCCTTGGAAAATTATTATACTGGCTAGTAAGCCTTACTGGTAGGAGGTTGTATGAACTTACAAATGGCATTATTTTAAAATGTCTGTTTAGCTTACACAGCTGCTTGGACACTTTTATATTCACTACCTACTTTAGGCATGTGAATTATACCTTAAATCAGACAGAATTAGCTGGCATGATCAATATACATGCTTTTGTCCCACATCTACTGGAAAAAACATGTTCTGGTCTAAGAAAACATGCTGCCTGAGGTCAGGGTCAGAGAAATGTATCCAGGAACCTTTACCTGAGCCCAAAGTGTACTAAACTTGACTATTCACTATGAGACATTGTGAGTTACACAAATTAATGTGGGTCACAAATCTGCCAAAACCTTAATAAACTCCATTTATATGCATTATAAAATCCTTCCAGAGTCTTGTGGAAAAAATTACTTTCCCTGCAAAAAACATATCTGTAAAATACAAACTTTTTGTGAAGCATACTTGCCAGCTACATTAAAGCCCACCAATGATATTACTCTAACCACAAAAGTTATGCTCTTGAAGATCGATCTCATAACAAAGTTCAAATCAGAAAAATAAATCACTCCCATCTAAAGTAAAAAGAAAAGTTGTAGATTTTGCTTTGAAACTTTTTTTGCTTTGCAATGTGCAATAAGATGCTTGTTTGTCATCCCATCGCTAATGAAAAAACTAATTTCACTGACTTGGTAACGGGTTATGCACTGTATGTTCAGAACACCACAAAACTCCGATTTTCTGCTTTTTCCCAAGAACACACATCTTTAGTGATGGTCCAATTAGAAGAGGTTTTAGTAAACACTCTTTTGCAGCAAGTCAGCATGTCTCTTTCAGATGACCAATGCTGTTTCCACTTGCACCATGTAAATATCACTTCTGATTAGGGACCCAAAACAGGAAAGAACCTTGTAAACTCCTCACTGTAGTCTTCTGCTCTCATAGGTAGACACTTCACAAATTCCTTTTCACAAATTTCATCTCCAAAACCCACCCAAAATGAAAAACCACACACACAAACAGCAGCATGGAGTCTTGCTCCTGTAACACCTGTCTAAACATTTGTTGGACAGAAACCTTCTCATTTTCACTCAAGGGCTAATAGTGATGACCTATTTGTCTTTTACATAGTTGGTTTTCCCCTCTTCCTTCTAATAAATACCAGTTCCTGCAGCCATACTGCCTTTCTGTCATTTTTTGTGATGTTATCCATATAATCTACTGCTCATCCTGTTTTGGAAGTTTTTCCTTCCATTCTTTTGATCTTCAACACTCATTTCTCTAAACATGCTCCAGTGTGGATACACCTTTCTTGCAGGTCAGTGAGAAAAATGGCACATAGTCATCCAGAAGAATGTTCCCCAAAGGTTCCCTTGTTGTGTGCAAGAGCATTAATAATGAGTTATCTCTACTGGAAGCTTTTCAACATAATATACCCTAGTATTCTTGCTTGTGGTTTTTTTTGTTTTTTAATAGCTACATAACTCTCTAGATCACCATTATATTGGTCAATCACACACATGCCGAAAAAAAGAAAAATAATCTATTTCTCCAGTATTATAGCACATGCAGTATGCTGGAGGGTTAATTAACTCACATCTTCCCCTATTTCCCTTGGAAAATTATTATGCTGGCTAATAAACCTTACAGTTATGAGGCTTTTATGAACTTACAAACCCTGCAGCATTTTAAAGTGCATGTGTGGTTTGCTCAGCTGTTTGAACACTTCTCACCTTAGTCACCCTTTCTCCCTGTGAACTCATGCCCCAGAATAGCTTTGCATCAATGAAAAATAACTGTGTGATTGAAAGCGTATGAGATTCATGCACATGTATTCCTTCCATGACTAATTAAAGGGTTTGAGGATTTTTTTCCTTTTTCTACTGAATAGAGCTATGTTGCCAGAGGTCGAGAGCTGGTGAGTTTGGTGTTTTACGTGTTCTGGATTTATTATCTGATCTTCAGGTGAACCACTTAAACCACTAGTGATTTAATTTTACCAACTGTAAAACAGAAGTAACAATCATCACCTACCTTAAGGTGTCTTCAGACGTTCCAGTGAAAATGCCATCTGAAGGCGTGCTGATGATATTCACTGAATCTGTTGCACAGCACAATCAAGTTCTTTCTTCTGACTTTCCACAGAAGTTCTTGCCATTAGAAAAGTAGAGAAAGCAGAGCACGTGTCTCTTAACACAAACACAGAGGTGCTATGTGAACAACCTCAGTGCTACACTGCCCAGAGAAGCTCGGCGTAATTGTCACTTTTCTCCACGAAATCTGTTTTGGAACACCAATTTTTATATATCACATTAATAGCTGAACAAGAAGCAAATTATTTTTTTCCTAACAGCTATGAAGAATCCACTCAGTGCTAAAGGGTAAATAAAAGAAATTAGTGAAGGAAGGGCACGTAGTTTGTTTCTCTCTCAACACCAGATTTCTGTTGCACAACGCAAAATATTCTTAGAAGAGCCTCTCTGAGGAACATCCTACCATCTAACTGCTAAATGGCTTTTAAATTAACATCCATGAAGCATTTTGCTCATAGATGATTGACTCAACATGCTGAAAACCCTACCTTATTTCTATCCACTAAAAAGACTTAAAAGATAAATAAACTGCATCAAATATTTTCCAAAACATTGCAAATACTGCACCAATTTCAGTAGGGGCCTTGCAGAAGGCCTAAAAAAGGGGAGAAAGATAGAATTTCTACCAATACATTTTTTTTTTCTTCAACATGCCACACTTTGACAAAACATTTTAAGCAATTCTAAGTCATTACAAACGACAGTCACAGGAAGGAAGCAAAGCTCTATTCATGCTTTCCACATCTATACTCCAGTGCATATAAAAATCATAGAGCACTCCTCAATACATTTCTGAATACTTGGCAACAATGTATTAAATCTAACCATGGTTGCATGTTGGCACATTCTTCCTGTACTCAGAGGTGGAAGACTTATGAAGTGGTGTCTTTCATCTTTTGAAGTTTGTAGGAGACTTTTTTTTTTTTCTTTTAAGTACGCATATTACAAGGTTTGGAGAGGGTAAAGTCAACAAACTGTGCCCAGCAGCTGGAATACAGAGCAGAGAGACCAGTTCCTGTTGGGGCTGAGTCTACAGCTTCAGATAAGTCACCAGGAAAGCTCAGTCCTCAGACAGAGGTGCTTTGTTCTCGTCACAGAAAATCCCATCGCACCCTGAGAAGCTAACGCTCAGAGGCCTCATCGCAGAGGTTTTACAGTTTTGTTTATGGGGTTTTTTTAAGGCTGGGAAATTCACAATGACCTGAAGCGCTATGTGCCAGCATTCTTCTCGCAGTGTTGAACTGTGCTGTCTCTAAATGCTCAGAAGTGGTCCAGGCAGCCAGTATTTACAGAAGCATATGACACAACTTTATGTACAATGCACGTAAGACAGGAGTTTGTGTTGATAATGATCCCTAGAAAAGCCATTTATATGCATATAAAATAGATTGACTCCCCACACTATGGGTTGTCCTGAACATTTACTGATCTATGTCTAAAATCAGTTTCTTCCCATGATAGAAATATATCAAAGCAAAAGTTAAGAAGACTTTAAAACTTAGTTGACTCTAGCGAGTAGAAAGAAACAGATAACATTGCTCGCTGTGTCTCAAGGCCCTGTTTGCAGATGTTCATCTAAGAAAAAGACCAAGTTTCTGCCACGTAGGCAACACCATCACTGGGCTATACAGTCAGGTTTTCACCAGGCTGAGAGTTAGTTAATGAAACAAGTGTTATAACAGGCAAGCAAGACAGTGGCAACAACTCTGGTGCAGCCTGTTACTTCAGGTACTTACCCCAGAACGGACAGAAATTGCAATCAGGCTTCCACAGCCAAGAGAAATAGTCTTCAGGGCATCACCTCAGTCTTCTGGTGTATCCTCAGGATGTCTTGCTGCTCTTGTGCCTCTTTATCTACATTTCTTTGGCCTGGTCAGCACAAAATAGAAGGGTCTCCCTCAAGGAAGGAGGGGTCTTTACTTATACCCCACAAAATTCACGCCTTTGCGAGAATGGACACTAGAGTCAAAGTTCACATTCCTACTCAAGCAGATCAGTGTTGAGTGACAAGCTGGTATTGCTGCCCCCAGCTCTGTAGTCGGTCTCTCCCCTTTCTGCTTTAAGCTGCTGCATTTTGCATTAACTGATTTTCCACTAGTGTAAGAGTGTACCACATCAGCTTAACAACAGTACAGTGGGTGAAAATCAATGCTTTCACTGGAAGAAAAAAAGACATTCAAGTTAATTAAGGACACAGAACAGAAAATTTGTATCAGGCTATTTGGAAACAGCCACCACGAGAAACAGTTTAATTTACTGCTCTCAAATGTGAGTAAAAATGGAGGCTCCAAGTTGAAAAAAAAGTATACGTATTCTTCAAGCCACACAAGCATGGCTGAATTTGCTTTATCTGACACTTACAGAAACACAAGGATGATGACATTCTCTTCTCCACACAGAAAGACATCATCCTCGTACCAGTCTGACTCTGTGTCCTCAACCCTGTAGGTCTCTAATCCATGACTGGGACTCTGTCCTGATCAAGCAGTTAACTTGAGCAAACTTGCTACCTTGGAAGGTAAGGCCATGAGGACAGTCCAGTCTCTTACACACAAAATGTCTCTTCTCCAGCTTCTTGCCTCTCTGAAGTCCAACCTGAACACCAGATGAAGGCTGAGCTTTCAGAGCCAGGAAGAAGCAATTAAAGGATGTATCCAGCACATGAATACTTCCAGGTGAAAAAAGGAAGGCTCTGCAGTAATCCCTCACCTCTTTAAGAAAGAGGATGTATGCCTTGCCCAATAATAAAAGTTTAACAGCAGTTATCTTATGTGCTGCCAGACTGATCCCCACATTGATCATCTGCTGGACTGAAATTTAAGATGCACAACATCGACCTGCAATGCACAGGCCAAAGTCATACCTGGAAACAACAGCTTGCTGTTAGGTTTTTATAAGGGTTACCTAGCATTGCAATGTACAGCACGCACACTTTTCAGGAAGGCAGAGAAGTTTTGGAAAGCAAAAGTCCCTTCTGACACTACATGGGATCAGCTTACATCATTACAGACCGCTTGAGTTGTCCACACCCCGTAAGAGATCTAAAGGCATATTTCAATGGCTGCTACAGACTGTCCTCTCTGTACCAGAAGAACACAAACACACTTCAACAGAGTTGGGTGTCCCCAGAACAGCATTGCTGCAAGCTCAGAGGATGCCAGTGAACGTGCTGCTCCTGCGGAATCCAACCAGAAGTGCCTGCCAGGGACAGACGGTGTGTGGGAAACAATGCCTGCAAGCAAAGGGGTTTCAAACCAGAGCACCTTGGCTGTGCTGCAGCAGGGTAATTTGGTACTTTCCCACATGGTCAGCCAGGTCTCCTGGCCAGCAGGAGAGAGATGTAGCAGAAACATCTTTCTTTTAAAGGATTACTCCTGGCTCTGGAGAGGGCTGTAATTTTTGGCAGGCTTCTGACAGGCTGTGCAAAGGGAAAAGGAACTTCTTTGCTCCCTTCTCCCACACTGTAGCCACACAAGGTCCAGTCATAACGTAGCTCTTCATAAAGAAGCACAGATGTGCCCTGTAGGCACTTAAAGACTAAAAAAAAAAAAAAAACCCGAAACAAAATGTTCCTGTGTGTTTCATAAATCGGTACGTAAGCATAATACAACCTACTATCCTAGATATAAAATGGAATATCTTAAAAAGTATTGAATCCTTTGTGAATTTTCTCAGTGGATCGGCATGAAGCTATTTAGCCCAGATGTTTCTATAATTCTGATGCATTAGGAGATGCACAGCATTGTGGCCAAGTGTTAACATAGTGAACTATAATGTAAAACATGTAAAGATACTGGCTTCCAAAGTTATTAGAAGTTTTCACTCTAACCACTCTGCTTCCTTACGCAGCTATATTTTCTTTACAGTGTGCACTTATATTTTAGCGCACATGGAAGAACAAAAAACCTCCCCTCTCCCCCATCAATACCTAATTCTGTATGTTCTCTGGAAGAACACACAGGGGCCAACTTAAAGATTGATACGGAGTCTTTCAGAAATGGAAATCTCATCTCTGAACAGCAATGAACAGCAAATCTCATACTACAGGCAAAAGCAAGGCCAACAAGGCACAGCTGGGTACCACATGAGCAGGTGAAGAAGTGATGGTGAGATTTTTGATGACAATTTGGTGTCCAAAAGACAGAGTGTCTCACTGCATGCTTCTCTTTTGCATCTGTAATGGATTTAGGGATTTCTAGAGGTAGTTTTAAAGATATCTAAGCAGGTGCAATGTCTATGTTGTAATGGGCTAACCAAGGGAAGAAGCAATAATGGGAATATGAAGTAGCACAAAGAAGGAAAGAGCATATACTTAGAAGGATGCAAGACAAAGAGTGCAAAGAAAAATACTGGCACTCTCTATAGAAGAACAATGCAATGGAATACCTTGCACTGAGAGTCCATTCGGAAGGATCTCTGTCACTCTAATTAATTATTCAGAAGAGCTGAAAATATATCGGAGCTCATTTCTGCATGATCTACCTGCCAGGATGTGAGCTGAGAGTTTTGAGACTCTTCAAGACCTTGTTAGCTTAAAAGGACAAACCGCAATCCTAAAGTAACGAAAATGAACTCCTCCTACAGCTTTGAACTTGCAGTCACAACTCCGTTTTAATGGAGGTACGTGCCAGAGTACACCTCACGCTTAGAGAGAAAACTAGTACTGAGAGGTGGAATAACTTCCAGTGTAGTTCATGTGAGTTTTGATCCAGTTTTTTTCTTGAAACAAAAAGTGCTGATACTTCAGTTAGGTCTGAAGTTTCTCATGCCTTTTTTTTTAAGGCAAACCAATGTTACTTGAGTTTAGGCCATAGAGAGCATACTGGTGCAATTTACCATGGAATACCACACTGACTGCTAATAGACTGATTATCCTCTACAGTAAAGTAGGCCATGGAGGGTTTGTTTCACTTCTACAAGGTAAATATTTGGTAACCAAATTTCCTGTATGCCACTTGCCAACTATTCTGCCTTTTTTTTTCCCCCCATAGCTACACAACTTGTCATTAGACTGTATTTCCTGTATAACCACTTCAATTCACATTTCCTGCTGTTACTTTTATTTAAAAATATTATGGGACTTTCAATTAGTCAGATGAGAAACTTGTATTTCAAAAAATGAGTCTGTAAAGCCATAGCAGGTGGCAGAATTTGCCCTATGTTACAGAGCTTAATTCCAAACCTTGCATTATTCACAGATAATTTAAACCCATTCTGTTCTTTTCAGGTTGGATACAGTCCTTGATAGCTGTTGGACAAAAGCTGATGACATCTGTAACTGCTAGATAGCTCTCTTCTCTTTAACAACCAGAGAATTATAATGCATTTGTGGAAGAAGTCAAACATTCAGCATGTACTAGATTGTTCTACACTGTTTCTAAATTACTGCTCTACAATTTAAAATTTAATTCTTGTATCATCCATTTCATCTTTATCTGTTTGCCAACTCAAAGGTTAAATGAAGCAATCATGTAATGTTCCTTTAAAGCATAATAATTTGAAAAAGGAAAACATATGGGATAGTGAAAAAAGAGGCGTAGTCTTGAGCTATCTCTTAAACTACAAAAATATTGTCAAATACCCATTACTGTCATGCTTATTTGAGAACCCAAAACTCTCAGACAATTAATGACCTGGGTATTGTAACAATTACTTCTCTTCTAAAATGGTTTTTGAAAGCTGTGACAAAAAAATCAAGAATGAGAAAGTACTAATAATCAAAATGCACATTTGCCTTGGGTTTACTCATTTTCTTCTCTATCACTTCTTCTCCTGTACGAGCTTTAATAGAGAAGTCCCTAAATGACTGGTTTAGAAACAGAAAATCTCCATAGGAAAGAATGCCAAAAACCATGGCCAGAGGCAGACTTCTGTTGAGAACTCAGTATTATTGCGCAGAAAACATAGGATAACTACTCCACCTGCAAAGGCTACCTAATCTTAATTCTGAAAATCCTGCCCATGTTACTTTTATGTGAGTAGTTCCTGTTCTTACAATTTAACTGAGATGTGCTTTGGGAAAGGAGATTGACTCAATTCCTGCAATTTTAACCACTGATAACAAAGGCCATTATCCAGCAGCACCTGAACGTTTCATGTGGAAATTTCATGCATCTTTGTTGGTAAACAAAAGCATTTTTTCTCCATTCCAAATACAATCCTGAATAGCGAAATAATAGCTTAAAAATTGTAATTATTACTGAGATTGTGCAAATGCTGGTTTCTCAAGTCTCTTTTTCCATGGAACTACTAACTAGACCATTGTCTTTCTCTATCCAAACAATAGACAGTAAAGACCTCATCAGAAATGATCACTTGTATTATCCAGTTACTACACTTCATTTTGCAGAAATACTCCTTTCCTGTATAATTTTCACTGATGTTTAGCTAGCTCCCAAATGGCTCACAGGTTCCACTTTGCTTAACTAGCTTCAGTTTCTTCCAGAATCCAATTGTTCCAGCGAAATAATTTTCCTGATACATAGCCCAAACTTCTCTTTTTTGTGTTTGTATGTGAAATACGAGACCAGAAGAAATACTGCATTTGTGAGTATATATAGGGACAGAAAGAGACATAGCAAAATGCCTGCAGAGGAGAAACAACAGCTCTAACAGCTGAGCTGAGAGAAGCTAATTCACTAATATTTCAAGCATGTGTCACCTGAAAGCATTGGAAAAGAAATAAATCATCACAACTAATACCCTGCTATTGCTCTGTCCGCTCTCTATACCAAGACCTTTTTTCTCAAAATTCTCTTGTAAGAAAAGTAAGAAAACTTAGTGTGACTCAAACATATTTACATATGAGGCCAACATTATCCATAGGCTTTAAAGCTCCTGTTTTGTTGATCAGCAAGCCTCTAGAATGGCTAGACCAGAAATTACTGTATTTCTTTTCGCTATTTAAAGATAGCATATCTTTGGGTTTGGTTCAGTGTTTCTTGAAATAGAATTTATCTTGACTTTACCTGGTTTTAAGTGTAGGAATTTACTGCTGAGTTGTTGTAAAATTTGTTCTATGATACCTCTTGCTCAAAGAAAGAAAGGATAGCAGTGACTTTTTTATGAAAAAAGACTCCCCAATGAACATGCATGGGAATGCCATTTATCACCTTAAAAAATAATGCTGTGACAGGAACAATTGCAGGCCCCAGTTTCAGTGTATGTGTAGTGGTTTAGGTATAGTTGGTCCCGCCTCGAGTTGGGTTAGCTCTGGTCCTGTTTTAATGATTCTATGGTACTTCTTTAACAACATCTACCTTATTTTCGACATGGGGAACTGCAGTGCCGATCATCTAGAGAGATGAAGATCAGTGCCCATCAGATGTTGCTGGGGATATCTTCCCACAAACTATTGATCTATTTTTGTCACTCTCAGGACTTAGAGAGTACCATTTTTGTATTCAGCAAGGCAACGCTAGCATTCATTATAAGCATTTACACCAGCAGCAGCCATTTTTGAGACACTTCAAGGCCAATTTTTGATGGATTAGCTGCAATATTAGATCAGATGCAGAATGTTTAAAAGTATTATTGCACTGTGGTCTTGCAATACATTATAACAATACATTGTTGCGATAATTTTTCCCAAATTCCATTAGGGATGTGGGTTATAAAATATTTCTAATCAGAAGTGGGAATATATATCAGAGTCACTGTACCTAGATAGCTTGCCTTCTCTCAGACATACCAGCAGAGAAGGCTGATTTGATGTAGCAGCCTCTTCTTGTTACAAATCCACCCTTGTCATGGAGGTTTCTTACAGTGATGGACGGACTTGGACAACAATGCAGCTAAACACTAAGTTATGATTTTTCATACTTGACATGTCTTCATTTCCTCTTTGTTACCCCTGCCCCCTCAGAGATTCTGCAGACCCAGTAGGAGATTGCTCACCTGGAATATAAAACCCAGGGCCTTCACCTACAAACTCTGTTTATTGATTGCTCTTCTGTAACAGCTGAGGGCAGTTGTTTACATTCCACCCCCACCACTAATTTCTTCTTCATAGCCTTACTCTGTCCTAGCTACTGTGTCACTCCTTTTCCTGGCTTTCCAAGCTGCCTTTCTTGCCCTGCCCTCAAAGCACATAAAAGGTAAAAAGCACAAGCTGCCATCCCTGCTCAGCATTTGATCATGTCCCTTTGCATCCAAACCCACCCTGCTAGATGCTCATCTGCTACTACGTAAAATTTGTCCCACTTCAAAACCTGACATGGCTCTTTCCCTCACTATACCAATCATCAAGATTTGCACTGGCCTGTCCCAATCCATCACCAAGCATCACCCTGTCCATCTGTTTGTCACGCTGTCATACAACCACTCCACGTGTCTTTCCCCACACAGAGCTCATGCGAGACACACAAGTGTCTTTTAAAGACTCATCTCTGCTCTATGCCAAGCAATGACTAAAATGGGCTTGTAAAGGGTATCTCATTTTCCTTCTCCCAAAATAACCCCTCTTCCCCTCTCTCTGCCCTCAGACTGGAAACCCCTCAGAGCCAGCATCAGAATAAGGACAATTCCATAGACCTTCACTGAGGGCAAGCGTGCTACTGCACTGGGCAGAATTGGTCATATACACAAATTTATTTCGCCTTCATATGCAAAATATGTTTGCAAGATGAAAATGTATACTTCGGAATTTGGCCCAGCAAAATACTGCCTTTTCGTAGCATTCCTTCCACTTTTATGGGTTTTCCAAGGGCACCACATCTTGCACTCATGAGCTCTACAGAAAAACAGCCAATGTGACCACGTCACAGCTGCTGAGACCCGCCAGTATCTTTATGAAAGCACTGCGTGAAACGTAAGGAATTAAATTTGAGACCCATCCTATACGGTACTTTTTTTTTTTCCCCAAAGTACAGTGCAAACCATGAATTAGGATGGCACATCAGCTTCAGCTTAGTTTGGTTCCCTGGTTTACTCTCCCTGAAGAGGGAAGATCAGAGCAGACAAAGATTTTATTAACTTCAATTGATTGTGGCCTTCAGTGAAAAATGAATATGTTAAAAAAAAATAAAAACCAACAACAAAACCCAAACAGGAAAGGCGGCAGCAATCTGAATATAGTAAAATTCTGGTTCCACAGTAAATTAAGGGACAGAATTTTAGTACACTTCAAGATGTGTAACTGCTCTCCATGTGGAAGCCATTCCATTAGGTACCACGCTCCTGGTAGGAAAGTACTGAAGCTCCATACACTTTGCAGCTTTTCAGTGCAGCAAACAGCAATATAGTCACCAAAAGGATGCACAAGACAAAGGGAAAGCTTCAGACACAAACCATACTTGTTTGGCATTTGACATTCAAGAAATGTCAATACTGTAATCCTTAGATAAGAGTAGTCTCTGTGATACCTTCTAAAGAGAAAAAAAAACCACCACCAAAACAAAACCCAAACCGCAGCTTCTAATGATGTGAAAACATCTGCTACAATGCATTTCTTTGTTCCTGAACAGTGTTTCCTTAACTAAGAATTGTCTTTCCCCTCCAAAGCCCATCTTTATGTTGATCATGGTGCTGTCTGCTGCAGCATGTTGTCATCCTAACTGAAAGAAATTCATCAATATCAGTCCATGTTCTAAAAGGAGATCATAGTTAGTTACTCATGCAAAATAAAGTAACAAGATAATTATGACCTTACTTACTTCAGGATATAAAATGATCATGTAAGGACTGGAGAATGGGTTTTCTAGCTCTCTGGCCTCCAAGACTGTGGCAAAATCATGCTCTGGGATCTGCAGGTTTTCACCCTTACAAAGCATGTGCTCAGATTTGCTAGCAGAACATGGAGGATGTGAACCAACAATAAACCAAACCAGTTTTTTTTCCTCCTCTTTGTAAACATGCCTGAAATAATAACCAGTGAAAGTAGATTATCCTCATTGGACAATTTTTGAATGCATATACCTAGGCTATTGTTAATGCAATAGCCTTTAGCATACTGAGAATTACACAACTGAAAACTGTATGTTAGCTTTTAATAGAATAAATGATCCGGAGTTAATAATGGTAAGCAAACAAAAGAAAAAAAATGCAAAACAAGCTACTGTACTGAATGTATTGCTTTATAATGCATAAAGGAACTCAGTTGTTTTTTTTTTTTTTAATTTAAACAACGCGGGCACAAAACATCTATGTCGTAGTGCCAGAGGTATACAGAATTCAGCAGCCTGTCTACAAAACTGGGCCTTACCTTGTCGTGAAATAAAGCTGTCCTTAATTGCAGGGTCAAACAAGAATTTAGTATTTCAGTCCATTACATGGGCTGAGGGAGCAAAGATGTAAAAAGAGACAAAGTTCCTTTCTATTAGGCAACAGGTGCTGGCTGTGGTTAAGGAGATGACACTGAGCTAGCTGAACAGCTGGTACAGGATGAGACTGAGACCACAAATTACTGAAATCAATGGAGGTTACAGGTGTGCAGCACCCTGACAAAACCAGCGTTTTTCAAGCATTCAAACACAAGACAGTTTCAAAAGCATCCAAGCAGTTCCAAGCACATGGAAGTGAACTGTGTCATACATGTTTTAGTCTTCAGGAAAACACAACACCTTGTTTAAAACAATAGACTCTTGGGGATTCTTTGAAAGAGCTCCATAAGGAGAGGTCCGAAGTATGCTTCACAACTAAAGCTAAGAGAATCAGCTATTCCCAAGGTTGATATAACATCAATCCTCTCCTTTGACTTAAGTGCTCATATCTTTCAAATATATGCAGACTATACTCATATGCCATTGCTTGAGAAATACTGAGTCTTTACAAATTGTTTTCACAAATCAGTCCCCTCAGTCTCGAAATAATTTTTTGTTTTGCCCTCAAAATTTCAGAGCTGCAGCAGAGAATTGCCAAAGCAATTTTGAAAATTGTAAATATCAATGAAGTAAAATGTTTAAGAGACAGAAATTACGTTTTTTCCAGAGGGAGCCCCAATACACAGAGTAGCTGTTCTTTTGTGACATAAAACATCACTTGCAGTTCCTCTGCTGCGATTGCAACTGAGAAGCACAACACAGTACTTGGTGCAGCTATAATAAAAATGGTTAATTCCATTTGCAAGTCATGAAACAGTTTGGTTTTCAAACAAAACAAACTTTATCAAGAAAACAGAGTCATTACATTGCAAGAGCCACCAAATATCCATTATTAATTGTATAGAATTATACCATCAAGGCCTTGTTTGAGGCTGTCCTCGGCCTAGCCAGTGGAATGTTTTGCTTCTACTAAGTCTGGTCTCACAATACAAGTCTGTGCCCAAAGCAAACGGCAAATTTCATATCTGTTTATACAGTATAAAAAGGAGGACCCAGGGAACAAATTGGTAGTCACTGCATAACAAACAATAGCCCTTTTTGTCCTCAGTATGCTGACATGTCTTTATAAACACCTCCTTCTTTTTGAGGAAGGCCAAAACCAATGCCCTGAGGACCCAGAGGGAGGGTGAATGTAACGCCAGAGAAAAGGGGAAGACTTTCTTCTATAACATTTTTACTATATCATTTATGAGGCTTTTTTTTTAATTAATTAGGTAAGTTTGACTGGAGTAACAAAATATTAACTGGACTAATGGCAGGTTCTTGGTTCAACTCGTGATGTTGCCTTTTGCCTGGAACAAGATTTTGAGCATAAAACCACATAGGAGCATTATAGCTACCTTTTAAGAAAACAGGTAAGTCGAAATGCAACACATTTCTTCACAGATAAGTACTTGAAAGGTTAATCTCTAAGATGCCTCTCCTTTTTTCATTCAACATCATCTGGCAATCAAATCCCAGTGCCTCACACCACTAAAAGTTTTACAACATTTTCAGGACAGCTGTGGTTGACGTACGAATTTCTCATCATATCCTAGTAGGTGTAAGAAAGCTCATTTGGCATAATTTGCCATCCGAGAACGTGAAAATAGGTCACATTAATAAAAGAAAGTGTGAGATCCTTACCACGCGTTCTGTCAGCCAGCGGCTCGTACCAAAGGCCTATAAACGCAACGTGAGTACATGCAGACAGAGAACTATGGGCAGCGGGACGGCAGCTATCAATTATTTAAGGAAAGTCTGCCTGGAGACAGCCATGCCAAGCACCTGAATCCACTTTAATGGTGGAAGTGGACACATATGCTCGGGGACTTCAAATCCTTTATGAGTAACACTCACTTATGATATATGAACAGAGAGCAAACTTTAAGGAAGATTGCAGTAAGTGTGTGGTGTTTGGAGGAGCGCACAGTTCAACCGCCTTCGCTCAGCCTGGCTGCACTGTGGCTGCTATCGTTCAGCAATGTGCAGGACCTATAGTTCAGTTTGTTGCTGCACAGATGAAAAGTCAGGACTTTCAAGTGATCTGGCGTAAATTAACAGTTCCATACCACAGCTGCTTGCTTTAATAGTACTTACATTAAAAGGCCTAATGAAAAATTAAGTGAATAATGTTGCATGCTGGAAAAAGTACTCCTTTTGACAAACTGATTAACTAGAAAGAAAGCCTCCACCAGCACTTCTTGGATGCATTCCCAGGAAAATCTCTTGTGTTCCTGCTATTCCTCATCCTAGATAAATGAATACAAAACATTACTCAAATATGGAGAAAGTTGTTTTCAACAACTGATATGAAACATTTTGATAACAGTGTACTTGGTGTTAAAAATACACATCTCAGCATTTACACAGAAGACACCATTTCTCATGCTATATTTGCTCTCAGCTTCAGAGAACACTTCAAAGTCCCCTATTCATTCGTGAAAAGCAGCAGAATATATAATACTGCAGAAAACTTTACTCCTAAAATATTTTTTTTTTTTCCCTCTACCAGTATTCCTTCACAAGAACTTGGGAAGTTTATGGAACAGAAGAATTTAATTTTGAGTAAACATAGTTTGAAAATATTCAAATCAATTCAACCTTGATAGGACAACAGGAAACAGCCTCAAGTTGCATCAGGGGAGGTTTAGATTAGATATTAGGAAAAATTTCTTCACCAAAAGGGTTGTCAAGCACTGGAACAGGCTGCACAGGTTGAGACACCACCCCTGGAGGTATTTAAAAGACATGTAGACGTGGCGCTTGGGGACATGGTTTAGTGGTGGACTTGACAGTACTAGGTTAATGGTTGGACTTGATGATCTTAAGGGTCTTATCCAACCCAAACGATTCTATGATATAAATCTTTGGAGATTTTTTTTCATGAGGTATTATACTCATTACCTGGAAGCATAAACTGCATTGACATTTGCTCCAAAAGGCAATCTACATCAGTCAAAGCAACAGGAAACGTTACACGTACACTAACAAATTGTAATTACAGAAAGTTGTAGGCAAAAGCTGCAGAAGATGGGGGGGGGCGGGGGGAAGTGAGACACAAAAAGGGATTTAACAGGAAATGAAAGAGGAAAGAATAGAGAAAAGGAGAAGAAAGAAAAGTGAACACTTAGAAGAAAAGAGAACTCTGACAATTTACATGCAGAATGCCTGACAGGAGAGAAGCAGAAAATTTGGCAGCAGAACTTGAAAGAAAAGCCGCAGTGGGACTGAGACCGGGAGGAGGGAAGAGAGGCAGAGAGAGGAGAGGGAGAGATGAGTTGTAGTGTTGTCTGGCCACAACACAAAAACCTTCCCAGCCACATGTGTTGTCATGGCTAGCAGGCAATGCAGATAAATACAGCTCCTGAAGATTTGTCCAGACAACACAGTTTGTGGGGTGAAAGCATCTGCAGCTCTTCTAGGAGAATCTAAATTAAGTTAGAATATGAGATTTTTGTTACAATTATGTCCCTAATTTTAGAACTGTAACAACAGTATAGGTCTATATGATGGTCCTGCTCTTATTCTGGTACAATTATTGCCGTGCTCTTTCACCATTCCCTGCTCTTCTGTTCATCACTTGCATGGCCGGAGTAGCCAGATGCAGACTCTGCGCTGTGCCATTAACTCGTTCAGCATACTGGAATCTAAGATGCCTGCTTACATAAAATGATCTAGTGGGTACTTTATCATGCTAAAATGCACAACAGCAAAATTGGTATGCAATGGGTTCTCAGAAGCGGAAACCACAAAAGGTAAAGAGTGCCGTGATTTGGGTTCCTTTACTAGAGATTTTAAAACATTCCAACCCTAAAGAGTGTACAACGTACATAAGAGTGATCAAGCTAAATTGCCAGGGATTAATCTGTGGGATCTGGGTACTAGCTAGCTTCATATGGTCCTCCATAGGTATGCTGAGATATCTAAGGTGTGAAGAGCTACAGGTAGTCGGTCTTTCCCTAAACACAGATGCCAGGTTTACTTCGACTGTTATCCCTCATTCCTCTTTCTGGTGTTTCTGTTCTGTTGCTGGCAGCGTGCTCAGAGCAACCTCATCTTGAAATGCACTTCTCCTGCACAGTTTTTTTGGGCTGTCCTGTGAGCGTTTCTGATGAGCATTCTTCTCAGCTTGTGTCGGACAATGATGCCGTGTGTTGCATGGATGTACTCCTAACAGCATTTTTTCCTCCTGTGTAGTTCAGTAGCCCTTCATTCTGTGATCTTAGGACATGCTGTTTCTCTTCGCCACAGCATAATGGTGGAAATTACATCTCCCTCTGTGTTTAGTTTGCTGAAGCTCATAAAAACATGGATGCGTTATGAACAGAACATTCCTGTAACTCCACAAGAAAGAATTGTTTTCCTCCTGGCTTCTCTTCAGCACTCAATGGTTAACAGGACCAGGCTGCCTCTTCTGAACAGAAGAGATATTAACAGAGCTCTTGGCCATGTACCACGAGAACTTCTGCCCAATCTGATTCAAGAAACATACTGTCTTTTGCAAGGGAGAGGGGAAGAAACATTATGGTAAAGTCTTATTTGGCTCTTTTCAGTAGAGCTGACAAGCTGTTGTAGGCTGAGTGACTGTAGGCTGAATAAGTTGGCAAGAAAAGAACAGTGTTCTTCAAGCTTGACTCTGTAGCCAAGTCTGATGGGTAGCATAACATACTGTATAGCCTCTAGTCAGAATAAAATCCATAAAATTAAAAAAAAAAAAAACCCACAGCATGCAGTCATCAAATCTATTTATACGTTCAGGACTGGCTGCATAATCAAAGGAAAATTACTTCATTGGGCTCACTGCCCAATAATGAGCTGGAAAGGGTGAGACTTCTATTTCTTGGATTTAATTGTAGGCAATCAGGATGACATCTCTAACCCCAAAAAGCTCATGTTCCTTGAACAGTTTATGATGACCTTTTTGTTTACCACAATCCTGGAAATGTAACACAAAGGAAATCCAGAAAACAAACAATGCTGCCATCATGTAGAAACTGCACATTTAAGGAAGAATTTCCCTGATTTGAAACACAGCCAATGTTTTGTGTTTGCAAAGTTATTTTCCAGTCCACAATGTCTGTACTAGTTCAACATGCATCTGTGTTTTAACCTACATTTCCTTTCATCTTATGACTATTATTTAACTTCTATTAAATTAGAGTGTTTTAGGCCAAACTTTGACTCCTTGGCTGAGGCAATACCATGAAACAAGTGCACTCCTTATGAATGCCTACTGCATTCCTCCATACTCTGCTCACCCTTCGAATAAAACAGGCACACAGGCAGAGAGAAGGTGCCAAGTAGTTTCCCTAGTCATGGGAAGTATATCCCAGCACTCCTGGGAGATACTTGTCTGCTTCGTTCTTAAAAATCTCCAAAGGAAGAGACTCCATAGCGACCTTGAATAGCTGTCTGTTTCGGGAGATCAGCTCTTCCTGACATCAAAATGTCTTTTCCTGCAAACTACTTCTTGCCCTATCATGCAGAATCAGTCAGCACCATCCTTCTTACATCCAGCTTTATCAGAAAAGTTGGACCAAGTTTTCCATCCCCTATAAAACAAATCAAAATCCTCCAGTTTTTCTAAACCCCTTATTGCCCTGACACTCTCCTCTGAACTCTAATTTCTCTACCTTAAGTGTGCTTATACACCATATTCCCAATAAGCTTCTAGCACTACTGAGCACAGTTACACATACATTCTGACAAATCATATATCTACTAACATACTCCAGAATAAAAATTACTTTTTTGTTTGTTTGATTTGCAACAGAATCACTTGGTTGACTCATTAAAATCTCCTCTCCATCCTTCGCCACAGCATTATTGCCTGCTTACATGGTCCTTTTTTTACATTTGTACACTATGTTTCTCCTTCCCCACTGTCATAATTTGTATTTGTGCACTGAATTTCAGGCATTTACTTAAGACCATTTCAAAAATTTATCCACCATCCTCACTTTCATAGTCCAAGTTGTTTCAAACCCCTCCCCATCTGGACTTGCTCCACAAACATTTTACACCAGCCTTTCCACTGGTTGTGCTCCAAGTTATTAATGAACTAGATTTTAAAAACATCCTTAGGTCCTCACTTGAAATACCATTCCAGTTGACATGTACATTAGAGTTACACAGTCTTGTTGCCTAGGCATACTCCACTAGGCCTTAGTAAAAAGTTTTAGATACCAAAGTTGGCGTATCTATTACAGGCACATAGGCGACGTGCTGACCAACACTGGGTGTAGTACTTTGATGTGTAGAGAACAAGCGAAGACCTAAACTCGATGAGAGTAACAGTCAGATTCCCAAAGTAGGACATTCTGAATGGGAACTGAAAGCAGTCAATTCTTTGATGACTACAGTTCCCCAGGTCCTCCTTCTTCTTCCCTCTCAGGACTCTCTCAGTTCTTAGAGACAGTCATTAAGTTCTAACAGAGACTGCTTCAGCTAATCTTTCAAGTGTTACATATTTCATCAAACTTCTGATGTATGCCTAAATTAGCTACCTATTCTTAAAGCTCTTTTTCAGTATTTAGTTTGCACTCTTAATTATTGGTTGTCAAAAGAAGGTTAAGCATTTTATTTATTTGCATGGCGCCAGATGAGATCAAATGCATTAAAATGAATGTTCACAACATGTAACAGTTTTTAAAATTTGATGCTGGGACCAAAACAAAACTGATAAACAAAAAAAAATCTTGTTATTATCTCTTAATGAGAACCACTGATTACTTTTTACATTTCATTTGACAGTCTTCATCTTAATTAATTCTACATGGCAAAGTTAAATTATTCTGGTTGATGAAGATCATTCTGACTCCGAAATGTACTTATTAAATGAAATTAAAGCATGGTGCTAATCAGGCGAATGAGCATGTGTTACTAACCAAACATACAAACCCTAACAATGAGATAATGACAGGTACAGTGACAGATACAAAGCACTGCTATTTAAAGCTGGTAAAATGCTTTGAGCTTCCTAAAGGGAAAGAGCAATGTAGTTGTAAATCTCTACAATCTTCAGAAAGAACACCCTTTGCTTTTTAAATTGTGTTTGTTTCGTATCTCAAAAATAAGGCAACATCTGTACTGAAAACTGACTGAAGCTGATAAAAGTAGTAGATTGGGAGGTTGTAGCAGAGCCAGGGAAGACTCACAGAGCTAAAAGCATGGCTTGCTGTTACATACTGTAAGGGCAGTTTTCCATTAATGACCACTAATGTTTCCAAAGTTTTGGTACATTCATGCAGCCAGTTATTTTCAAAATGAATAAAGAAGTCTGGATTCAATACTGTTTTCCAACTGACTTTGACTAAATCAGGATATATTTGTTAGATCTTGAGTCAAGGCAATCCTGTTTATGTGTACGTATAAGAATAACACTAGACAGGTAAGCAGAGCCAGCATAGCTTGCATTTTGATGTGATGGAAATTTCTGAATTAGCTTCAAAAGCTTTGTTTTGCTCAATGACAAGTGAGACGATTAACACCAGAACTATCTGCTTTCATTTGTATAGACCACATGGTTCTCTGGCTGAAACTATTTATAATTCTTCCTGGCAAACCTCTGACACAAAAAAGGGCTGCAGACCTGGCAGTCCAAAACCATATCATTTCAGGATGCAGGCTGACATAGTAACTTTGCTTTTGCTGAGCAAAGGAGATTTCTGGGCATAGCACAGATATCTTTTGCAGGTCTGAGGAGACAGGAAGATTTCTGTACTTGCGTGCCCTGGGTGCCTAGGAGCTTAGCCCACTGGCTGGGGCAGTTACGCAGCCTATAGGTAGTCGATAGCACTTTACTATCCCCCAGTTATTTTGGAAAACACATTTTTCAGAGCAATACAGGTATGTTCAAGGACTCTAGTGGCTTAAATTAATTTCTCGCATAGCTTTTCAAAGATGAGACATGAGCCATGTGCTCTGAAACACTGTGGATTAAACACCTGAATATCTTATTTACTATTTTTGCATACCAATTACTCACGGGTTCTCTGGGGAGAGGAAGAAAAGTCAGCTCATGTTTCAGAGAAATTTAAGTCCTAGGCTTCTCCAAATATACAAGGAGAAATTCACCCAAATATTTTGGTCCCTGAAGTACCCCCTTCCTGCCATTTCTTATTTTGCATGGGTTGTCCAAGGATGTAATTAAACCCAGATCTTATCTTCCAGGAACAAACATGTGTTATATGTTAGAAAATAAGGTAGTAGGGGAGCTAGAAAAGTTGTTTTCATCATGTTATTTTCTGGATCGCTAAGGCTTTATTACTGGTCTTTTGAGGTACGCACTGAACTACAGCATAATGAAGTATATTAATTGGTATTCATCTCTTCCTACTCTGAAGACATGACAGTCTAAAACAAGTGACATGCAAGAGGACAGAAGATGGATGCAGACCATTCTATTATTTAAATTTTGCATTCAGCTTAGTAGTCTCATTTGCAGAATAATTTGCACCTGTATTTTGCACCAGTTTGAGCCTGCATTTTTGGGCAGTTAAAATGCAGAGAAAAGGTATAAATACAGGCACATCTAACTATTTGTTTAGATAGTTCAGATACTTGGGTAATTGTCCTTATACCTCAGGATATAAGAGGAATAGTCATGCTATTCTGTGAGTGCATTTTTAGTTCTAGAGGTCACTTGGGTGTAAAAGTAGAGATCTAATTAAGTTTTTTCTTTCCATAATATGGTGCATAACATGAAAAGGATATATTTCAACATGGGTATGACTTTCAGTGAATTGTTCCAGCTTACCTTATCTGTTTACAATTAACATTGAATTGCATGTACCATCTTTCAGTCTGGAATTACTTTATACAGGTAAGGACTGAAAAACTGAGAGCTTAAATATATCACTTTTGGTGTAGGACCCTGATCTGATTCAAATTATAATGGCATTTTTATTACTCTTGATTTTCAAAAATGGAATTTTCACATCCAGCTCTTAGAAAGCTTATCTGTTTTCACCTAACAGTAGTGCAGGTGCATTTTATCGCACAAACGTATTTTATTGTTGCTGACATATTTTAAGAGCTGTTTTTCCCTGATTTTTAATCTGTAAATACATCTGATTTTTGTGGCTGGCTTAGCACAATCATGAGACCCAGTGTTATACGTGACTTTTTTTTTTCCCCAGTTTCCAAATGCAACAACTAACAGATATGATTGTAACATTCAAGATAAAAAGAGGGCAGAGAAATGCAACATATCATCTTGGTACTTAGTATAACATATACTTTACAAGAACTGCATGTTTTTATACCCAGCATTGATTTACTCTGCCATTGTGCTAAATTGATCGATAAATACAGTGTTTCACACTGCCAGCATTCTTTGGAGATGTATTATTGGGGCAGATTCTTTTCCCTCAACAGTGCCTTAGAACAACTAAATATAGATGCCTAAAATGAAGTCTAGTCATGAATTGCAAGTGTAACACAAAGTTGCACTAAGGCCAGTGAGAGTTTTGGGCGCTCAAGAATGCGGGACACTTTATATAAACCATCACAGACAAGAATCCTATTACTAATTAGCAACTTGCCAAGATAAACAGGGAACAAGGACATAAAGGAGTTAAAATAAGAAGAAACCTTACTCAAAATGCAAGCAAAACTTTTTCTTGAGTTTTGAAAGCCCAGCTGACCAATAATCCCTTTCCCCGCTCTGACCCCCTACTAATCGTGAGCTATTTTCCAAGCTTACAGGTAAATGAGTCTTTTGAGAGAGAGAAAGAGAGAGAGGACATGTGTGAGGGAGAGCAGGAGAGCAGCTGTAAATCAGCTAGATGAAGCTCTGCACAGTCCTGGCATGCTGCAGTATCCAAAACCTTTCGTTCTCCCCTAATAAGCTGTCCTCCTCTGCCAGTTCTACTGTCAGATAAGAGAGTGCAGTTCAAGGAACATGCCAGAAGGACTTTTGTTCAACAGTAGGATTAACAGTAGGATTAACCTTCATTTTACAAGGTCCCCAGAAGCAATCTTTTGGATTGCTTTTTTCAATGCCACCTCTTCAGTATTCACCTCTGCTTTGTATTCTGAGGAGCAGATGACCCATGCTTACCAATAAGGGATGTGGTTGCGCATCCTTCACTACCTCTGTGGGCACAGCAGGCTCTTACTGGTCTGAAAAGCTGAGTTCTGTTCTCCAACCCAATGCCTGCTCTCTCAGATGTAGATCATTATGCTTAAAGCTTTTGTTTTAATGGAAAGTTAAGCCTCTTCTTTTCAATCTTTCACTCAGGGGAATAAAAAGAGGTTGAAATTGCAAATTCTTAAGTCACTGGAATGTTAAACCAAAGCCTTCTCCAGAGCTCTGCTTCCATCCTTTCACAACGCTTTTCACACCACTCCTCTCCACACAAGCCCATCCTTCTCTTGACTCCACTTACTCCTGGGAATCTTTCAGAAGGGGGAATCAGTGACAAGACATTGTAACCCACATCCCTTTCTCTAAGGAGCAGAGAAACAAAGATGCTCTGAAGTTATGGCTAAACACGTAAAGACACAAAGACCTCCTGCGTAGCTGTCACTGGTGGGTCAGCTCTGGCAGCATACTTTGGATGATCTGTTATGCCAAGAAGCCTCTTTTATACCTTTTTAGGCCATTATAAAACTGCCTAAGGTGCAGGACACCAGCAAAAGACTCAGAGTACCTTTCACATGCAAATGTAAGGATAGGAAAAGCTACCACTGGAGGCAAAGAGTCAGACAGAAATATAAATGCCAAATCCTGGCAAATGCAGCCAAAAGCTGTGTGTGCCTGGCTCCATCTACCCAAACTGAAGCTTTCTTGGCCCAAGAGATAACTTGGGCTGGGGAGAGAATGTGGAAACGTTTTAATGCCAGAAAAAAAATCTTATTTGTAACCCTGCTATCTTGTGAAGAAAAAAATGTTGTGGTATTGAAGATGGATCATATGAAAGATGGGCAACAGCCCACAGACAGCCTACGGTCTACCGTCTTCCAAGTTTTTACCATAACATACTGCTCTTTACCAAGCTGAGGAGGAAACATGCCAGTGAAAATAGTTCTTCCTCCCAAGACGAGACCAATTGCATTCATTTGGTTCAAGGCCAACAGCTTCTGGTTTCCCCCAAGTTCTGATCTGGGCGGGTGTGGGGTCACTGCCTCTTACAGATGCTTTCCTCAAAGTCTGCTCCTCCGAGCTTCTGGCCAAAACAGCACTGTGGCAAGTAATTCATGGTCTGCCCCCATGTGAGCTTTGGCATGCATCAGTTGATCAATGTGGTGTGATGCTTTTGTCTCATTGAGTAAACCCTATAAAGCTGTGAACGCCGTTTCTAGCAGTTTGCATCTTCTTGTACCACTAGTACCATAATCAGATTCAGTATGTATCCTCAGTTTAAACACCACTTGTTTATACATATCCTACAGTTCCCCTACTCTATGCAAGATCAGGCATAATCTTCCTTGAAACAGGAGCTATACTAAATATTATAACGTTTACAGCATATATATGAAGCAAGCATTCCTTAGGATTACTGTGGTACAGCATATAGCCCAATTAGAAACACCTGGAGTGCTATATTCATTTTAATTCACGAGACACTTTTTCTAATATACTTGTCAGGATATTTCAGTCACCCAAACAAGCTAGCTAAAGAACTGATTTTAAAGATTTTGGATCTGTACATCTACAACGTGTATTACATTATACTTTTTTCTAGTTAAGAATATGCAACAGCTGATGTACATCACCAAAGCTTTCTCAGTTTCAGTGCAGTGGTGCCAATACTATGGTACGCAAGGATTTAGCTGTACGGTTCCAGCTAAAAAACAAAATTTAACTCAAGCTGTCCAAATATACTTTTGACTCATATATAAAATAAAGAAAAAGAAATGAGACAGACTTGTTTTGGTGAGACTATTCAGAGATGCCTTTTCCTTCCTTCCCACAAGTGCACATTCGTACAGCACTGACAACCCCCCAAGTTCCACCTTTCTTAGTATCTTCTCTCTCTCTCAAAGAAGTCACGTGGAATAACTTCATCCTACCTGCACAGCATTCCTGTCTCTCTTCAGTTCACTCCCCCACATCAAATATTTCCTTTTAATGTCTCGGGACACACAATAATACAAGCCTAGAAAAAGGGTCTGCCACCTGCGACTGTTGGAAAAAACATACTTGGAAAGAGGGGAAAAAATACCACCAGGCAGCAAAAAGCTTGTACGTAATTTGGTACAAGCAGCAAAATGGGTACTTACCAGTTCTTGGTGTCATTGTTTCACACCCAGAACTGCATGCAGGTGTGCATATATCCTGGTTCCACACATTCTTGTGTGCACAGCTGTCCTGGGATCCTGTAACAAAAGCTTCTTACTGATAACTACTTGTTTGCTTTCTGCAAAACATTTCTAACTGCTGGCTTTCCTTATTCACATGATTGTGAGAAGAGCTGGACTGCTGAGGCTTGGAGAAGACAAGCTCTTTCTCTACCATACTGAAATACAGAGTATACATGCATTTGACATGATTATATACAAACTTTACTTTGGGATAATGTGCTGCTTCTGTCATTTTGTAAAGACATACATTAATCCTGGAAACAGAAAGGTGATTAAAAAAAAAGTCTGTCTTCAGTTGCAATCTCAATATAACAGTTTGAGAGTCTCAAGTCTGTCTTGAATACCTGATATCATCATCTGTGCACTACCAGGAAGATGACCAGATGCACAGATCTGTTTCTCTTTCTAGCATAGGCCAGCAGTATCTTTATGAGAGCAAAAATTTGAAGTAAAATGTTGAGATGAGGGGAAGAGAAGAAAAGCTTCAAGAAACAATGTAGAACTATACTTACACAAGTACATCATCATAAAAATATTATCTGTAAAGTCCACTTCGTTTAAGTTTTTCACTCCCCAGTGGATGACCACTCCTGGTGAGAGAGAGAGAGGGAGAGAAACTCAGAGCTACTCACAGTAAAGAAGGAAATTTGCTATGGTCACTAAATAAATGCATAATATACATGACGTATCTTATGTCAGTGGCCAGACTGGCACATACATATGGCTAAAACAGTATGTCTGTATGACTTAAATGTATTTCAAGGGAGCTAGTTTTTCACATAGTATATTTCCTTCTCTGTTAAAAACATTAGGAGTAGAACACTTAATTGAAAATAAATAATACAGATGTAGGTAACAGCAGTCATAAGATTTTATCCAGTTTGTAGAAACAAAAAGTAACACCAATGGAGAAACATAAAAAAAAAAAATCCTTTAAAACTTGATAGTGTCACATCACATATCCAAAAGATATATACTGATGCTTTCTTTCTTTAGAGAAGCACATAAGAAAACAAACTTGCAAAGCCACATTTACTTTTTCTTGTTTAACTGTAATTAGATTACCCTACTTGGGTTTAAAAGACTTAGCTACACTATTACAATCTGCATCTGCCAGCTACAGATTTTTGCTTTAGAAGATAAACAGTACGTTGAAAAGTTATTAGCATACAAACTATATTACTTTTATAAAGAACTGACTCTTCAGGTTCTGTGGTTTTTTTACATATACACCATTTTAATTCCTCTGCTCTCTTGTTGCTAGCTAACAAACAAAAACTTTTTGGTGTTTGTTTTCTTTTGTCTTGTTGGGGAAAAAAAACCCAACAAAAAACACCAAAGACCCTTGCGTGAACCCAGATTGTTAGTTACTTCCACACTTTAAACCCAGGCTATTAGATTAGCAATAATTATGAGGGGCAAAAGGTCACTGCCATTAGTGGGAATCCCACCACTGATATCAATGAATTGGGCAATGAAGCCAGTTTTCACATTGGTTAGAAAGTCTGAATTAATAAATAGTCTGTTAATGCTGCATAGAAAGAAGCCAAAACCAGACCTGCACTCTTGATATTTACTCTGAATACAAACAATGGGAAATATGAGATACACAACGGTGCCATTTTTAATTTTCTGATTGAATCCTGTACTAAAAAAATAATATTATTTAACATCAGTGGAGTTTCCCTAGTCTAAAACTACTGGAAGTGAGATCAGAGTCAAATCCAGAATTTGCTGGAGAAAATGAAGACAACTTGAGGAAAAAAAAAAAACAAACCAACCTTAAGACCTGTTTTTCCCCTTGAAAACGTTGCCAGATGAGACAGTCTCATCAATCCTACAACACAGCCTGACGTGTTAATTAACAGCTATGAGAATAAGAAGTATTAATTTACTGTCCCTGCACTTTCTCTTGAAACAAGCCAAATTTTATCTATAATTTCCCCTAGAAACTGCTCTTTATTCTTAATGAGGGTTTGCTTTCCCTATGTGCTCTTGGAACAAGCGCAAAGCAAATTATCAAAGAAAACAACCTGAAGGATACAAAAAATATACTTAATTCAGATTACTTGAACTATTTCACTGTCCACATAGTCATCTGAAGACTGAATCTTGAGTTGTAATTGAAGGGAAAAAAAATTACAGGATCTGGTCTCAGAGATTTTGAAAAGTAACTTGCCTTAAACTCTACCTGAAGATCTGCATACATACAGTTGTCCCTGACCTCAAGTCAACACAGTATATAAGCCTGCCACTGTCCTCTGCTCCTGAGCCATCAAAATAGTAATTCCTCCAAAGATAAAGAAGATTCTTTTCTTTTAAAAAAGAAAAAAAAAGTTATTTTAATGGCATTTATGAACTACCAGCACGCATACACTTAACTGACCTAGTGAATCATGTCAATGTTTAGTTTGAAGTAAAGAAACACTACCTAATTTCTGCTCCCATTCAGCAGGCAAGGTATACAAAACATTATGTTGATGGCTTACCAGGGGTGCTTTCCACCGAATACAACGTGTATTTTTAACTAGCTTCAAATCACTGTAAACAAAAGAAAAAACAATGGCTGACTACCAAAGCAAAGAAAGACATTTTTCAATTTGAAGAATAAACTTTTATCTCATTACTACCAGTGTAGAAGATGTGGTGTTTTGCAAGGTACCTTGAGAAAACGCAGATTGCGCAGATCATTTTTATTCAGAGATTCTGTTTTTTGTGATATTTTCAGTAAATTACCCCATCTTCCCACTACATATACATAAATCAGACACGCACCTTCTTAACTATTGTAGGGAGTGGCATTATAAATCTCTCTTTTTCCCAAGATCTACAGCCTCGTAAAATTAGAATAATATGCATCATCTCTCTTGCGCAGCTTCTGGCATGTCATTTTCGCCCTCCTTCCAGCATAATTGAATACTCTGTGGGATATTTGTAGTAAGAGTCATCAGTCTCTCTAATGAAAGAAGCTTGGAAAAAACATGGCAGTTTAACTATCAGACACTATTTCATAAAAATAAATACAGTTTTCCAAATACTATGATTTTCTTAATACTATGATTTTCTTATTATCATTAAGTTTGGCTATATTGGTGAAAGCATTTGTATATTGGGCTATCAGTACTGAAGCTAAAACTGTTTGCAGAAAATAGGTGTAATTTACAGTTAGTTTTATGAAATTTCTCTATCACCACATACCTCAAAGAGAAAACTCACTGTTTACCATCAGACCACTGTCACTCATCTCTCAGAAGAGGGAAGATGGGGGTCTTTAGACCTTGATGATCGCCCGGTTAAGTGAAAGCACTTTAGGGTAATACCCCTGCCTGGTGACCCAGGTGGGCGTCAGGGTTAACTGACCCAAATAAGGGACAGTACAGAGCACAACTGCTCTCAGGGTGAGTTACCCATGCCCCTTCTGTTCTTGGGGATGTCCAGAAATAATTGGTTGGACAAGCAGGCAAGTATAAAGACCTCAGGATCATAATTCAGATGGGTGTTGCCTGAATTTGCTTCAGCTGTAAGCATTGGGAGCAACTATGCACCCACTTTTAAACAACCAGAACTAAAAGAAGAAAGTCATGCTATGGACACATGGCTAGGAAGAAGCCCCATTTTGCCAAGGTCTGATATCTTCTTCGTAGCCTAGAAGAGAATATGCTGCAGAAGGAATCAGCGGGAAGGTGCTTTATTACAATCACAGGCTACTGGAAGTGACATCAGGCAAAACTGGTGCATTTGGGCAGCCAAGGACCAGTCCTCAGTGATAACACACCCCAGAAAATGGACCAGACTTTCAGCCAGCATCAAGGGTCAACACCAGGACGTGGGCTGACAGACCTTAAGCTTTGAGGAAAAGATTCAGGTTCCTACCACCAATACTAGCTTCCAGGATTATGCAGTTGGGCTCATGAGGTCATGTATCAGGAAAGGGATGTGCACAGAGACCCTAAACCAAAGGACCATTGTAGCTCTGCCTGAATTAAAAAAAACTAGGCTACATTAGTGCCACCCCCTCATCACTGGCACAGTATTTTACCAGCACACAGGACAATGGCTACTCCATTAAACTGATATGAGAAGGAGCTTGAAAATCAGCTGTTTTTAAAGGATTTTGGTAGCATGCCACTTAATGAGTCTTTATCAAACTCCTAGAAAGGATCTCTTTCTTCTTGTGTGCCCAAGGCTCCTACAAGACCCTCTGCAAAAAGAGGACATATTTAATATAATCTTTTACCACAAATCTACTGGACACAGTTCTTTTGTCCACTTACATTTCTCAGTGCTACTGCTACTCTCACCACAGCCTTAAAATAGAGCATATTTTAACACAGCAATGATAAACTGCAGTACAAAAGACATGCAAATGGAGTCTTGCTTGTCAACAAATGCTAACAGAAGCCCATCTGGAGTTTTCAGGGATTTATTGGCTTCTTTTCATTGCCCCCACCTGCTTTTTTATTTTTAATCTACAGCAAATTTCTCACTTTTACAGGTATTAGTCACTACGCAGGCTTTACCCACAAATGAAAAGCTTCAGTGTAGTGTTGCTTCCTTTCTCTCCATTGGTGTTTTCACAATTTTGCAATTCTATTCATTTGTGAACTTCAGCCATTCTTGCACACGGACTTATTCACCTCCTCTGCTAAACCATTCAGTGAGACTTATACCAAGTTTGAAGGCCAATTTCTGTTCTCTGTTTCATGCAATTCCAGTTCTAGAATAAAAACAGAAAGTAATTAAGTATTGCCTAATAAACCTACACTGTAAATCTATAGGCACATAAACTCCTAATGCTAGGTGGTATTTAATTACACAAGCAACCCTACTGATTTAAGTCATTTAACATGGATAAGAGTCTATTCCTCATGTACAAAATTTAGAAGTCTGGAAGTTAACTTGTTTTCCTATTTTAGTTTCTGGTTAACAAGCATTTTATTGACTTGCTTGTTGCTTTACCGTAATAATAGCAGATGCATTGTGTTTAAGTTTCTGTTCGAGAGCTGCCATCACCTCAGTTTAAGTTTCTATTTAGGTACTTGCTACTACTTTTATAGAGTTGTTCCTATTACAGAAAGTATAGAAAAAAATGCTATTTACTAAATGTGGTAGTAAGCAATAAACATAATCTTGGGTGTTGAGACAAACACAGTGTAATATAAGTTTGATTGCAATTGGCTGGAGACATTGCCACATCAGAACTACTCTAGATTCTGCAGAGTAATTCTATCTTAAACTAAAGAACGAAGAAACAAAAGACCCCTCTTCCATAAGGTCAGTTACAATGAAAGTGCTCACTGGGAGAGTAAGGCACCAAAATACATACAGGTCTGGAATTTCTAACACCCAGATCCAAGCCATGCTTTAGAAATACACTGCTAGTAAAACCGTGTCTTTGAGTAACTCAGCTTTGATCTCCACCAAAAGTATTATTCTAGAAGCCTCCTTTCTTACCTCCTACTATTACTGTAGCTACTTACCACATTCATTATCCAGTATACTTGATCATGTAAATCACCATGCTGAGTAGAGATGCAGTAGAAATTAAGGTAACGGGAAACCCCTTCTTGCAAGCTTCTCCATGACAAATAGGGTATTCAATAAAATGATTCCACTGCCCGACCCGGAATTTTATGCTCCCTCTGAGCATGACATATTTTGCACCTATGAAGTCAATCAAATGCCCGTGTTATTTTTTCTTTTATTACCCAGGACTGGTAGAGCAGTTTCAGTAAAAATAATTTATACCAACTGTTTCCGGTTAATGGAAATTCAAAGTCTTCAGACAGTGTTTTTTATTTCTGGTGCTCGAATTCTCAAAGAAATAGTGAAGTATAATTGATACCATACGCCTTTTATTGTTTTCCACATGAAAGAATCACGATTTTCAGTGGATCATCGAATTATGCCGTGGCATTGTGCCAAATCAAACAGCAAGGTCACATGTGATGAAGGTACAGTGTTCAAAATAGGAATAGCATGTATCATATCTTTGAATTGAAGGTTTATTTCAGTTTGTCTGAATAAACCCAGCCAAGAATTTTTCTGGGGTTTTCCACAGTCTACAAAGCATCTCCTTGTAAATTACTGGAACAAGTCCAACAAAATGTGCAAATATTCATCACCAAACAACAGGATTACAAAACACTATCATTTCAAAGAGTGCATTACATTAGAGCCAAGCCAGTTGCTTCAGCCACTTCAGAAATAATAACTACCGAATATGAAAATAACTGCACCTACCATATTTCAGGAATATTGCTGTCACGGAAAAATAGCCTCTTTCTCCCATAGTTGTGCCTGCTGAAGCATTATGTTTGCCAATTGTTTTGAGTATTAATTTATCTGCTTTACAAATCTGCTTCACAAAATCACAACTGAAGGAACATTTTTAGAAAATCCTGCAAATTTTTCAGCTTTGGGGAAAAAAAACTTTTCACTTTGTGTGCAAGTCTACACAAGATTCAGTAACTGAGTATTTTTATCATTCTTTGACTCATTTTGCGATGCTACTTCACACCTCCACTTCTGTTGTATCATTTCAAGCTGAAAATGTGCTGGAAGGAGAACATCACCTTCACAACACGTGCCTTGAACAAAGGAGCAATTAGGTACACGTTCAAGAATTACAATTCCAGCACCAAGTGACAGTCAAAAACTCTTAAGGTTTGCCACTAATTACAAAGTCATTGCAGTGCTTCCAGTTTGGAAGTGGCTTTAATACAGGGGAGACATCTTGCATTCTCAGAAAGTTCACTCTTCACATCAGACAAGGAACAACATAACACAAGGAATGACGAGGCAACAGGAGTATGCCTAGAGTTATCATAAATCTGAACTGCTTACAGAGGTACGGAACATGCATTTCTCATTGTCACAGCAACTTTTCTTTTTAATCTGATACACAAAGCTGTTTCTGAAATAAGGTACATAGCACCCAAAGAATTCATCAGAGGCTGATGAATTAAAACTTTCATTTAACAGTTCATGATGCAAATACTACCAACTGAACTGCAATTGGCATCTTTTATCCAGCGGTAGGATTTTTGAAGAGAAACAGGAAACAAGGCAGATTTTCTCTCTCAGTACTTCTCAGGCAGGAAATTTAATTTTTCGCCTTCTGGAAGGGTTTCAGTAGTAAAGACTTTTGAAGGAACACAATGGCAGTACGGCCTAAATTGATGGTTTTAAAGAGAGGAAACACTAAATTTATGGCAGGGACTATGTTACAATCCAATATCTTGGCCTTTGTTAGATACAGAACAAACATCACCCTGGGGTTTGACCGACTCTGTGGACGATCTTAGAATCTTTGTCACCATGGCTCTTCCAGGTCACAGACTAATTCATGAAGAAAGCAACCCTCCCTCAGAACCTGAGTAAGCAAACAAGACTGAGAAAAAGCCTTGTTAGTCCTTTGGCAATCTTGCTATTTTAAAGTTCTCCCTATTTTTTGCCTCTGTGGATACTCTCTTGTTTATAAATAAGTTACCTATATTAAAGGATTCATTTACACCAGATCAATACCAAAACTCTTAATGGCACGTTCCTCCATGGCTTGTTAAGCCCTTTATCTGCTGCTTTAGACCAGAAGTAGAAAGCAAAAATAACGGAATGAAAAGCCAACAACAAAAACAATTCTAGCTGATGTTCATCCTAGAAGATTTTTGGATTTGATTGACTGACCTTGAAAATCAGGCCACATTATGATCAACGACCAGCTGCATCCCCATCAGGATAACATCAGATGTTTGCCCAGGCTGGCAATCCTCGCTGGAATGGTGTGAACTATTTTTGGTCCATCTTGAACCAACCCTGGCACACCCTGGGAGCACTGTTTGAAGTGTTCTGCATACATGGGCACAGGATATCGTCACAGCTGTGAGTCTGGCAGCCCTTCTTCTTGCCTACCTAAAGACCCATCCTGCAGCTGTTTGACCTCCAAGGGAAACATGGAAGGATAGGCCATGAGGTTAATTTCTGAAAATATTTAAGGGAGGTTCTGGGATTTGTTGGCAGAACAGACATAGCTACAGAATAGAACAAGGCCCCCAACATTTTCTGTAACAAAATGAGAACTTACACACCCTAGAAACGTTACCATTTCCTTTCACAGGATGTTCAAGGCAAGAACGAGAATGCTTCGTTTTTTCTTGAGGGAGCAGAAAAACATCCAAGAATTCTCTCTCTGATGAGAGAATCAGAGATTTATCCACTTTTCATCTCCACAGAGCAGAATCTGTTGCAAGACAAGATGGAAAAATACCTGTCTTTTAGTAGTATGCATATATGAGGTGCAAATCAAATGCTTACCTATCAAATACGTACATGCACAAATATCTATCAAGTGCAAATACCTACCTACTGACTAAGTTTTTACACTCAGAGGACATTTTATATTTGGCTCTATTTTCTGGAATTGGTTATGAATGCAGGATTACCCTCACAGCTATCTTATTTTACTTGTTTTTGGTTTTTGTTGGGGTTTTTTTAATTACATTATTTGCGGGTGTCTGCCTAAGGGAATTTTGATGTTCTCAAAGAAAGGGAATGCTTAGGTCTGTCCCAGCAAGGGGAAATAAGATGTGTTTTTGCTGGAAATTGCTACAGGGTAAAGAAAAGGACTGGGGAGGAATCTGAAGTATTAAAAGCCATGTAAGTCCAGCTCCCTGTTGTGAATTCAGCAGCAGTTTACAGACAGTTTTGATCTGTCTTGTCCTCATTTTCCAAAATAACTTGCATGTATTTGAAACCAACTTCAACCTCCAAAAATGTTAAAACCTCTCACAAATGAGCTTCTGTGTAAATACTGTTGGATAAACAATACTCAAAAAAGTCAAGACACTGTAACGAATAACGGGAGATGATGACTACAGCCATGAAACGCTTTTGTCAGGGGCAAATAAATTCATAATCTTGCTGTTGTACCGTAGCACAACTTATGCAAAATGTTTGTCTTTAATGCTTATTTAGACATGTGCAATGAGATATGAAGCTATGGTTTCTGTAAAATCCCCTAGAGGAAGCTTGTAGAGCCAACACATCAGGGTTTTCTTTTGATGCTGTGCTCTGTAATACCCTTTGTATGTGTTTCCCAGCTCCACATATATAAGATTAGAAGCAAAACAGATCAATTCTCCAGCAGAAATTTTGCCATGTGGCTTGAGAGGTGGCAAGGCATTCCTCAGTGTACTGTCACTTCACATTTCCTGCCTCCTTGAAAATTTTATTTGGAGGGAGGCACTAGCAGTAATGATATGTGACGATGACGAAGCATCACTTTCAGAGTGCATTCCACTCCTTCACGTGTATTCTGGGGATTTACTCTGAGTGCCTATGCTAAATGTACTTTCAAGCCATAAGTATACTCTTTATTCCTGTATATTGGCATATATCCCTGCTCAGAAATATCCCACAGAGTATATTCCCACTTGTAACACAGAACCCATCTGGAAATGCTTCCAATTGCACACAGTTCCTATTTCTTTGTTGAATATATTCAACAAAATGACCAAACCAAAAGGGAGGAAGCATAAACTTTTAAACATAAACAAATGAAGCACAAGACAGTCCTCCTCAGATTTGCGTGGCTTGTTCAACCCCAGCTAAGTAGTTGAATTAACAACATTTTTACCAGACACCTAAGGACTCTCTGACTTTTCATTTACTCCTAAGCAAATGATTTAGAGTAGAATATTTAAAACACACTATCAATTCTGTGAAAAGGGCAATGCAGTTTCACCTCGTTACTGCTACACATCCATTTTGGTCGACTATTTTCCTTGCATCGCTTTGCAGCCTGTAACAACTCTGGACTTCGGGGCCAATAGCATGAACGCAATTATCTCTCTCTCTTCTTACTTCATGCTCTCCTGTGAGAATATTCTGAGCCATCTGTTGTCAGCACCAGTAGGTCTACAGTCCCTGTAAGTGTGCAAATTAGTTCAGGGTCAAAGAATACAAAAATCTCTTTTCCCAAATGTTGGTCACTATGTTGCCTTGCAAGTCACACCTGTCATAACAATCCCATCCCAAATATGCTCTATGCCCACAACTCATCACAAGAGCCATGAGTTGCATGGTTCTAAGATTTAATTTTTAAAAATTTTTCGTAAGAGTTCTCACAGTGGATCGGTATAAATAATGATTGAATGTTCTGTTCATTTTTAAAAGGTGTGTGTTTTCTTGCTGAACTCTGCTTTAGTACTTAATTCACTCCAATGCAATTAACCACAGGGAAGAAACAGCCCTTGCGAGCATGGAAGAATGATTCCCAGCGACTGCCACCACTGCTAACAGACGGACCTGTCACCAAAGCAAGTAAGATTTAAATCCCAGCTGGGACTCCAGGGACTCTCCAGAGCAAGCCATCCAGGAGACAGATGATGAACTAGTTCTCCGCTTCCCATCTTAGCCACGCTATGGTGAAGATAATCCTGGCAGCTTTTGCATTAAACAGCTCCAGGCTTCAGTCAGATACAACAGGCTTAGTAAGCCTAAGCAAGGACCTATAGCTGGGGCTAGAGGTGGTCAGATGTGGATTCTGGATTTCTTTTTTTTCCTCCTGACAGAGGTAATATTTTACTGCCATAAAGCCTAATGAAAAAAAGACCTAGGTGCCAGCGCATGCCTTGTTCACTTTTGTAAGCACAGGACCAGTTTGGGACTTGGGAACAACGTCCTCTGACAAGGACCTTGCATCCTTCCCCAGAAACTCTGCTTAGCTTAGGAAAATGTAGATTGTGTATCAAAAATAAATCAAAATGCCACAGTTCTCTCTGAAATGAGATGCGATTAGAATACTATACTAGAATACCAATGGGGAAGATCAAATTCAATTTTGGCATCCAGAACCAAACTCTGCAGCATTAGCACATTTTTTGGCTCTCTTTTGGCTTATTTAGCCAGTAGCACTGACTCTGCAATTACATTTTTCATTATTGCAAAGCAGTAATTATCTCTCCCTCTTTTATTCACATTTGTTACAGCAACTTCCAATCAAGTGCAGAAACTTTTTACAAGATAAATGTGACTGAGCAAATCCGAAATTCAGCTTCACTTCTCCCTCCCTTTCAAGGCAGCAGATAAAGACAAAAAATTTTCCTGGAAGAGTAACTTGATTAATGAAAACATCTGTAGGGCCAATGCTGCAAAAAGGAAAACTCCTCTCCTTATGCTTTTACTAGGAAATCTACCAGTATAGACCAATAAATATCCCATCTTCCTAACAAAATAACACAAATGAAACAGCTGAGATCTATATTGTTATGTATGTGGAGAGGCTAGGAAAAAAAAGAAAAAAACAGATAAGCTAGAAATGTAATATTGTGTTAAAGAGGAACTATCACTGACAAATACTAATGATACTAGAATAATTGTAGGAGAAATACTTCAATATTGGCACTGTCCAAGATAATTTGAAAACTCATCTGATCATACTAATCCCAAAATAGATAAAACAGGAAACCATATCAGGGATTTCCAGCTAATAGCTTTCCTAACTAAATGTCAAAAGGTAGCAAAAACTCATGGCTGTCAGACTGCACTACCAGATTTTCATAAATGAACAGAAAGGTCAAATGGGTTTCATAAATCGGGTGTGAAAAGCTATGTTCAAGGAATAATATGGTTAATGCCTGAGGCCTGATCATCTGAATATTCTTCAACTGTCCACAGGTTGCCAGAAAAGCATTTGATAGTATTGAATGGCCCTTATAACATCTTGTAGCAGTTCTCAAAAAAATTCTGCTTGGGACTAACAACATCCAAAAGGCTAGAAATAACTATATAGAGGGCACCGATAGAACAGATGGATATAAATCCTGTCCCTATCAGCAAGTGCTTCAACGATGTCTACTTCCCCTCCTTTTAACTTCTCCCTGGGGACAGGCACTACTTATGCATATTATGTCCATATTATGTTTTATGCTACACGTAAAAGATTGCTAGTGTGATCTTCAGACAATCAGAACAGCTACAATCAATGTCATAGCTAATATGACGTGACTGAGAGGAAACACAAAATACACTTCCAGATCTTTTCTGTACTTTACCTGTTCTAGTTGACTTAGGTGGACTTCCCCCACCAACATCCTTTATTTATATATTGAACAAATTATACCAACATTTTTCAATCATGCACGATGCTGCTTAAGCATACTGTGGAATAAATCATAGCAAAAGAAGGGGGGATTATAATAGGATAATGACAAGAGAATACTGAAATCAAGAATACCTGTAGATAGGTAACAAAACAAAGAGTAATTTTAATCTGGTTTGAGATAAGCATCTATGTTCTCAGCATACATTCTACCCTCTGTTTCCCTTTTCCCTCCATTCTTGCCCAGCAACACATTCCTCAGTGAATTCAGGCATACCTGTTTTCTTAGCAGCTACTGACAGGCTGCCAGTATAGCACATATTTCATTTCAACTATTCTACCTGCTGTCTACAAAATTATGAATGACGAGATTTGTAAAAATGCTGATTATTATTGTCCAATCTCAAATTCCATTACACCCAGGAGAGTCTCCCTGCTGTCTTTAATAGGAACAGACTCTGGCCAACAGAGCACTTTTGAAAATCCCCTCCTCAGCGACAGGAGGGAAGCACAAGCCACCATAACCACATTAAGAAATATCAGAAACATATAAGCTGTCTGCTACCCAGATCATTTCAAAATTAATACCCCCACCCAGCAAAAATGATAGACAGACAGACCTCTGCCCCCATGTGGAGATGATCACAGGAATGAGGGTTGCATTTCTAAATAAATCCTTATGCACTCTCCACAAAGACTGCACAAGGCAAGGCAGAGAACAAAAAGAAGAGGCCAGAAGAACAATTTGTTCCATATTCTTCCAGGAATATATTCTCTTTTGATTTAAAACATTCAAGTCTTCTTTACCTTCTCATTACTTGCTCTAAGATCACTAAGAAAACAAGACACAATTATTCAATTTCCAGATGAACTCGTATTATAACAATTTAGGGTTATGATAGGAAGACAAATATTCCTGCTATTGCTTGTGATTCTGCTAATTGTTCCTATTTTGTTTTTTTCTGGCAAAAATTAGGATTCACAAACAGTGGAAACCACCTTCCAAACAGCACATCATGCCATTATAAATGCAAGGCTTCGTAAGTGGCGACAATGTACAACAGAGCACGGGAGTCACAGGTGTAAAAGCTGCTGCTGCTGCTACAAAGCTGGTTGGAAAATGTTTCTTTCCCCTCTGGCAGGGTGTGTGTGTGCTGTGAGCTGAATAACCAAGCTTTCGTTGGGAATTCTACCCACAGGAAAGGCACATACCACACAAAAGAATAAATAAAACCCCAATTTTCTGTCAAGAACACTAATCAGGAAACTTTCTCTCAACCTTTGCACAGAGTGCAATGCCTCACTGCGGGTGAGATTCAGTTGTGTAAACATAGGTGTCCAGGGGCATTTCAGCTGCCTCAGGGCATGTGAAAATGTCTCCATGAGGTTGACAAATGAGACAGGACCTCGTGCCCTTCTGGGCAAATGCAGGCCCAAGTGAGTTGCCCTAGGGCATCTTCTGGAGCATAGTAGGGCTTAATGCTTAGGCAACTGAATCCCACCCACAGTGTATGCCTCACCAGTACCAGAGTCTGCACGTTCAGATCTCTCACAATAAATTCAACTTTTTGTTTGTTGGTTGTTTTTTGATTTCTTGTTATGAAAACAATTTGAAAACAAAAGAGCAAAAAGCATTAGTGAGGCACGGAGAGACCAGAAAAGGTATACAAAGATGAAGGGGGAAAATAAACAGAGGAAGAACACGGACTGAAGTGTAGAGTCCTGAGACATCCAGACAGGCATCCTGAGGCAGGAAATCCTACCTGCAAGGCTCTCTTTTGCAGCCATCTGCTCCTGCATTGCATTTACTTTCTGTCTCACCTTGCAGAGTGGAACAGGATCTGAGTGCTGCACACTGGTAACAGGTGGTGATAATCCCACAGATTTCCTTGAAGATATTATGGGAAATGAAGTTTTCACTGCCTAGCCCACGCTACTAATGTAAGAATGTGAGCAAGAGACAGGGGACAGCTGGGAGGGCAGAAATATTGTACAATTTGCATGAAGGTTCCAGGACCAGAAATCATCTTATGCCAATGTTGGCATCTAATGTTACTGACTCCATAGCCACCTAATTCCAGCTGATGTATTTAGGGACAGCTGATGGGTGAAAAGCTCTGCTCTCCAAACACATGTTCTGCACACAGTAATGATTAGCTGTTTTGGAGGCACTGTGCTCTTCCTACACTTGAAAAAAAGAAAGTGACCCCAGTGAACGTAAAGAATTTATTTCGTTGTTCATCCTGCGTATGGAGAATAACACTAATGCCTTGAAGATATCAAAAGACTTATTCCCTGAGAAATTGTTTTCTGAGTTAGGTCAGAGTGATTTTCTAAGAGATCACCACAGCTGATAGTCAAAATAAATCAAATTATGAACTATGTTGTACAAAGGTCCTCAGTTAAATTGCCAATTGTATCTGAGAAGACAGGTATTACACGTATACATGCCATAAGCTCCCAAAAGTATTCAATTTTAAGCAAGTGCAGAATATTACAGTCTTCATTCACCATTTCTGTCCATACATGTACAGTGTTCATCATGACTAGATACTGGGGTACAGTGCAAGGCAGTAAGAATCCCAGTCCACCCATTACCCAGACTGGGCAGCCTCTCTGGGCTGCCTGCCAGAGCTGCCTTGCATCGGGAGCTCTGCTAAACTCAGAAATGTAGACAGACCCATAAATACAAAAGTGAAGCGCACTTAAAAACCTTCCAGTGTAAGCCGTAGGTTTTACACTCATTTTGCAGAGGTATCAAATGGTTACATCCAGCACAGGCAAGCAACGAATCAGTCGTTCCGTGCTGCCTATGCACTCAAACAAACAGGATCTATCTTGCAGTCAACGAAATCTCATTTTATTTCCAGGAGCAGACAATGTTTTGTCCCTCCTCCAAGGAAATCAGAGGAATTTACATTGCAGAATGGGCTGCAAAGCAAACACCCAAAGCTGCAATGCACTGAGCTACCTTCAAACCTAGAAACCACATAGCTGAGACTGCACAGCCCTTTCCCAGATTAAGATGACCAGAAAAGGTTTGCCAACTCAGGCCAAGAGCTAGGATCTGCTACGTCAAGCATCAGTGCCAGTTTATCTACACGGTACTGAGTTGCACCTTACGGCCTCTCCAAATCAGAGCTAACTTAGAGGTGTTTGCACTCCTTTTCCAGTTACTTTCGTCCTAATTATGAGCACAGGTTTGTAAGGAAACCTAGGCAGCACATGTAAAGGGTTGAATGTCATGAAGGACCAGGCTCAATGGGTATGCATTCTGCTTAGTTCAAGATGATAAATTCACAGCATGCTAATTTGTAGTAGTGTTAACTAACGTAGAATGAATTTGTGCATTTTAATACAACTGCAACAAGCATCAGAATTCTTGCATGCAACCCCTTAGCCCATTCAGGAGAAAAAAAAATGTTGAATGGTATTTAGTACATGGAACTTCATTAAATGCGTATCACCAAATCCACAAATGTAATAAATTTGATCACGGAGATAAACAAACACATGAACAAGCAAAATACCCCCAATTATTTGCAACTGTGCCATTAATGCCAGATCTCCTCAAGTCTGAACCCATTTTCAGAGGTCGAAGTTCAGACTGTTGGAATACAATGCATTCATGTTTGATGCTACAGCCAGAAAAAGAGAGACATTACCAGCTCCATGTCCTCCTTGTTTCAGATGCCTTCCATCCAGACCTTTGATGTGGATACAGAATACATGCTGCTCAATTTCATGTCAGTGCTCCAGTTTACTTTGCTTCTTGCTTTACATACAACATATGTTCAGTTATTAGAGGTTTTCTGCATATTACATCACTTTTACAAGTGACCTCATGAGCTTGCACCACTAATTCAAAAGGATTAGTGACATTTGCTCGACATTTCTTTGAACTTACTTCTACTAAAGGATGGGCTGTTGAACAGAAGTTCATCCTCCTGCAAAAATAATAGAAAATAGGCTTTGGTATCTGTTAAAAACATGTGTATCAGCAGGCAATCTCCTGTTACAACAGGGAATTACTTTTGGTAATGCGAAGAACTTTGATCAAACCCTTATACTCTGCTGAAATACATTCACCCCTATTGTCTTATGCAGTTCCAGTGGCTAAGCTATTTCAGCTTCAATTACTGCAGCCTGGCTCTGACAGATCACAGAATAAAGTAGCCACGGTAAATGATTCAGAATTATTCAGTGTTCTAGATTATAGCTGTTTCCAAAGTATTCCCACTGAAGTTGAGGACATAAGGCATTCAGCAGTTTACAGCTCTGAAACAACATTTTGCACCAGAAATACCTTTTACTTTTTTTTTTTTTTAAGAAAAGGCAGAGGGGGGGGATTTTTTATACTTTAGAGAAAAATCCACCTTTAATTAAGAGGATAAACAAACCAGCCATTTTTCATTTTATATTTCTAATGTGTTACTTCCCAGTGTGGCAAACATTTAGGGTTTTGTTTTCTTGTTCAGATTTGTAAACAGAGAAACATGAGGAGAATGAACTGAAGAGTAGATAAAAAATAAACCAGGGATTGCAGTACAAAACAATGTACTTTTTTTACCTGAAAATTGTTTCTGTCCCATGTGGCTCTTAAGACACCATCTTTACTGTAGTGTCAGAAGCAAAGGTTCTTCAAGAAACTCAGGGGTCATTCCTTTGTCACTTTGGGCTTCAGAGCCTTGGATTATAAAACCAGCTTTTCCAGGGATAAAGACAGCCACAAAACCCATCTTTTGAGGACAGTGATGCACCTGCCTCCTTCCCTCTCTCCTCAGAGTGGCACATCCCAAACTGTAACAAACTCTTCTATTCCAGGCCATTGCTCTGCAAAATAGGAAAAGCAGAGGGCAAAATGCAATCCCAGTCTCCCAGGGTCAGTGTGTACGCTCACCGTAATACTAGATAAAAGGAACAGATGTCAACTCCTTGTACCTGTTCCAAGTGAAAGTGGCAACTACTGTTGTGCTGAATGTAGAACATTTTTCTATTAGTTACATTGCCAGGACTCCTCCTGATATGAGCCTTCAAAAGATATAGGAACTTACATGCCTACAGGCTGCAAGCACGAGACAAAAGATCGATCTTGTTAAGAGTAAGGCACCTTCAGCAGCAGAAGAGTTGCAAGACTTTACTCATCTCTGGAACAGTATTACTAACAACTAACACCCTTCCAGGTTTAGGAAGCAATTAAACAGGGCTTCAGTAAACAACATGTTTTGGGGCTACATTTAAGCATTACAAAAACATCTGTACATATTTTCTAGAAAATTACAGTTCTTCTTTTAAAAATACATGGAATTAAAACATATCCACATTTCTGCCTTTATTCACTTTTCTTTTTTTACTTTGCCTTCTAATTACAACTTTTATTTCATGGAGCTGGACCCACATTTTTAATAATTTTTAGATCCACCTATAAGTATGTAGGAAATACATTCTGAACACACATAGAGTCAAATATTCTTTAAGTTACTTAGTACCCAAATAATTTTTGCCACATGAACATTCAATTACAACTTGCTCAGACTCTTACAAGTACTTTATATCAGAATACGGGCACAGAAGGAATAAAATTTAAAAAACACATTTTTATTTCTTGGCATACTTGAAAAATATTTGATTTAGACATGTTCCCAGCTACATCGCTGCAAAAGCAACGGAAGACAAAAAAAAAAAAAAAAAAAAGCCTTTGGCCTGAATGGGGTCAGATTTTCACAAAGATGAAAACGCGTATCTTGGCTGTCATGTCTGGTTTCCCACTTGAGTTTATGAAATCTTTAATTCATTACATCATGTTTACTTGATATAGACAGAAACATTAATGTCAGGAAGAGAGAACTGTAACTCGAGAGAAATAAGAAATGAAGCAACAAGAACAGGAAAGTTTGTTTTCACATGTATGTTATAAAGGTAAAAAAACAGAAAACATACGTTTACAAAGTACGTGCTACGCTTTCTACAATTGTTCTTCACATCCAGCTCTTGTTTCTCCCTTCTCCAACTGCAGGGAAGATGGCTTTTCTTATTCTGCACGTACAGTACTTAGCACAACTGTCAAGGACCTCTAGACTTTCCTGGAATAAAGGACAAATAAGATAATGGAACACACAGTTTAATCTCAACAAATCTCTAGATAGGATATTTTCCCTGTAAACAATCAGCCCTTTAAAGAAGCATTCATCTTTCACCCATTTGCTGTGTTTCATAAAATATGTTTTATATATAGAAAGATGGGGGGGGGGTGGGGGGGAGATGTTGTGTGTTAATTTTAACTAAGTGTCACACCAGTCCAAGAATTTGACACAAAACAACGCAATATAATCTTATCCTATAAATTTAACCTGGGTTGGAAATTGGCCAGCACTGGGCCATTTGAAATACAGTTTGCATATTGTCACATATTTTAAATACATGGGTAATAACATATATCAAAACGTGATTTTTTTTTTTTCACATGGGGAAAATAAAGGAAAAAATAATTATAAAAACATAGCCAAATTTTAAGTTAACCCGAATCCAAAGAATAATCCCCAGGCAACCATAAATTATGTGGTATCCTCACTCAATTGAAAAGCCACTGCTGCATCTGTGGCTTGGGGGGCAGGGACAGGACGGATAGGAGAGTTCTGTTGATCAAATAAACCACAACACATACTGTATACTTAATATTACATAGTTTATTTGAGCAGATAATGTAGGTTGAGAATGTTACTTTAGCCCCATGGTATACAGCAATTATACCCATTGTCAAGTGCTTTCTCATCATCTACCCTTAGGTCCTGCTGGCAGAAAATATCCAATGCCAAGTAATGCCTGAGAAGACCCAGATCTTATGTGCCTCTCACTTATCCACTGAAGGCTGACCAGACTAAAGAACACCTCTTTTTATACTGAAGTTGATGCTCACCAGATCATATTAATTTTAATGATAACAAAAGAAACTATAATGAGAGTATGTCTTGCAATTCTGTTCAGTCCAGTACATAAAAGAAATTTAGTTTACAACTCCACGCTATTTACTAAAATAAGCCAGCACAGCACCCTCTGCTCCTCTCCTGCTAATAAAAGACAAAATACAATTCACAATGTGGCTGTCCTATCCATTAATAATTCACATGTGGGCCAGTATCAATCTGCTGGTCAATGCTGAGCAATCTTTTTTTGGTCAGCAATGTCTGTGTCCCTTCAGCTGGGTCACAGAAACACATCTTCATCTAATGGGAAGTCAACATAAGTCTCTTGAATTCTGTGCATGTGTTAGTTTACACACCACTCATAACAAGAGCTGACAGTTCCATTTTGCAGTTCAGTTTTCCGATTTTTCAGTCTTTAAATTCAATTTTTACCCTTTTTGGCTTGGATGCAATTTCCTTCAAAAACTTTATAACAAGATAAACTTCCACAGGCTGTAACTCATCCTAAAGAAATCTCTGATCTGGGAAGTTTAAAAATATCAGGGGAGGACTTTTAAAGCTGTTAACAAACATTTCAGACTTGAATGCCAAAACCTAGGTTCAGATTGCTGTTTACACACCTCATCCCCATGGGAATTTAATACTTTTGAAAATGGCAGACCTTATAAAAAATAGTTGTAGAGTTTCTTCTTGATAGAATGCCTCCTCCTGAAATCTTGCTGAGTTTTGAAACTTTGCCTTTCTATAGTGAGATATAACTGAAGAATGCTATTTGAGGGAACTGAGTTTGTCTTGAATGTACTGGCATTGAAACACATTGAACTAGCTAGATAAAAAATATCAAGCAAGTTCTGCAAATTATTATGTTTCCATGAAATTACTGGAACATGAGTTCGCCTATCCCAACATGTGACTTACTGCTTTTATCTTTTAAGAGACTAACTGGTAAGCAAATTTCAAAGTTACATGCCTGACTGCATAAGGAAGATTAATTTTGAATCACCTACAAATCCTGACCGCAGAGCACACATACCCTTCTCCAATCGGAAACAGAAACAGCGCCACATGACTTATCTGAAATTCAATGCTATGTGAATTTCAAAGATTAGATTAACATGCTGAAAAATGCAACCACAAATACCAGCATTGAATAGGCGAGAAAGAATATATTCAGCCTCATGGATATTCCTTTAGAGGATACAGAAGTTAAATACCTCAGAAAGCTATTCACTGTAGACTTTTCATTCGGATCTACTTAAAATGTAAACAACCCTTGCAAATTTAGTTTGTTTTTCCACTTCCTGTGTTATGCAATGTACTCAAGTTACACAAGGCTGTTTTTTCAGCTGGATCACAACATGGTAGCATTTGCAGACCAGCACTGATGTTTCATTAATGATCTCCATAACAAGAAGATCATTGTTTTCTTTTATGTAAATGCTGGCTAAGTTACAATCACATTAAAATTTACTACATTCTTTTTGGTGGCCCAGTATCAGAGAGAAGGTCATGCTTCCTACCAGTAAGGACACTCCAACAATGTGTAGGCTATTTTGGGTGAGTGCCTGGTGATTAAAAAAGCCACATAGTTAACTAAGTCTGCCAGCAAAAGAGGAAATCTTGGTTGCTCATGTCAAAACAAGAAGAGAACTTGGTTTGTTAGGTGACATTCAAACTACTCTGTATAAAAAAGGTTTTGTACATCTCAAACTCTTCCCAGTCAAGGAGTCCGACCTAATAGCTGACTCAGAATACAGTTTCAAATTGTAGCTTTGCCACAGACTTCAGAGCATGGCCAGGCCAATTCATTATTTTATTCCTCATCAACCACAAACTAGAAACAGTATTTTTCTTCCTTTTTCTTAACTATTAATCTAAAATGTAAGCTCACTAATTAGGAATCACTAACTAGGTAGGTGCAAAACTGTACAGAGTAAAATAGCATCCCAGGCCATAAATGAGAACAAGCAGAAGACCACAGTGCACACATCAAATAAAACTGTAATTCTTAAGAGTAACATTTTCAATTCACAGTGAGGTTTCAGTTCACAACTCAGCAAACATCTTCTCCCAAATCAAAATCATTTAGCATAGTAATGAACTATTATGAAAGAAAAGAAAGAGAAAAGAAAGAAAGAGAAAAGAAAGAGAAAAGAAAGAAAGAGAAAAGAAAGAAAGAGAAAAGAAAGAAAGAGAAAAGAAAGAAAGAGAAAAGAAAGAAAGAGAAAAGAAAGAAAGAGAAAAGAAAGAAAGAGAAAAGAAAGAAAGAGAAAAGAAAGAAAGAGAAAAGAAAGAAAGAGAAAAGAAAGAAAGAGAAAAGAAAGAGAAAAGAAAGAAAGAGAAAAGAAAGAAAGAGAAAAGAAAGAAAGAGAAAAGAAAAAAAAAAGGAGAGATCAGTCACACTCTAAGCAGAGTCACACTTAGTTTCAGCTACAAACTGGCAGAAAAATGCTGACTGTTCACGTAATGCCGAAACGCTATTCCAGGCTGAAAGCAAGGTCTTCAGAACAAATGTTCTTTTACAGTGTTAGTACTAACTTTACTGAACAGAAAAACATGCACAAAAATCCACCCAATTCCCTCCTCACATACAGACTCTGACCACCACTTAAAAAAGCAGCATTTATGCAAACTGCCTTAGGAGATGCTTTAGGGAAAAACCACCACAAGATATAATGAATAAAATATCTGTAATAAACAAATAAGATCTTAAAAAAGAAACCAAACAAAAAACACAACATTACTAACAAATGCTTTCAATAAATATGCCACATTTAATCTTGTAATTGCCTTTGCTAGTTTCCTGAGGCAACAAGTCACATTAAGAAAGTGCTGCCACTAGCTGCAGCCTGCACAGGGACTGCCACGCAAGGGCTCCTCAACGTTGTGTGAGGTAGGCGGCAGAGAAGCACTCCCTGATGGAGGAAGTGACACCTAATCATCCAACACAACGCCTCTTTCTCTCATAAATACTTGTGGGTCTCATTCGGCTTCTTCTTTTGGAAATACTGAAATGTTAGATAACTACAAATGTAGTAAGGAACTAGGTATCTCGGTATCTACATTCTCAGTCGCTGCTTGGACACATAATCACAAGCATAATCACAAGCACCCAGTCTCAAGTGCTCTTCTGAATGAACCCAACAATGCTGACTGCCTCTAGTCTGAAAATGTTAGAAAAACATGGTTTAAAAAGAACAGTACTTTAGCACTTCAGTAAAACAGCTATAGCATGCAGGAAATAGTGACAGCTACATTGCATCAAAGTTAAAAATACATTGTAAGGTGTGTCAAAGATACCAGAACTTAGTTTTCTAGGGACCTTGAACACTGTGTAATTACTTATAACAAACTCAGATGCAAAGGAAGTGTTAACTTTTCTCTACAGAACAACATTCCTGCTTTTACCACTTGCATTCACATTTTCCTGGGTCATGTCTTATCCTAGTAATCCACAGCAGTGCATAGCCACAGCAGTGAGAGTTTGAGCAGGGATCAAGATCTGGCAGGTGTCTCTGGAGGAAGGCTGCAAAAACACTGTGAAAAATATTGGTTCAAGTTGTGAAATCAGCAGGGAATACACCACTCATTTTGCACTTTTGTTCTTCTGGTTGGAAGGAAAATAGATGAGTGCATCTTTCCAGATTTCTTGGAGAAAGATCTAAACACAGAGAAAGACAGCCAGGAAAGAAAGGGTTGAGAAGCTGACATGTGTAACAGCAATAATAACCTGAAGGGAAAAGGCAAAGAGGGGAAAAAACTTAGAGGTAAACACATTTTCTATCATACTTAATCTACTCCAGGAATTCTACTAAAATCAGAGAAAATGTTCAGTGGAATTGAGAACACAATGGTAAAATCTTCCAGGGAAACACTCCTGGCATTTGCCAGGACTTTTGCAACAGCTAAAATTCCAGTTCCCTCTACTTCACATCCAAAACCACCTCAACTTAGATGAAGTTATGAGTTCCTCCTGCATCTCATTTACCCTATTCCTAGTCTCCGAGATATTCTCTCGTAAGTTTACATACAAAGCTATAGAAATCTACCTAAGGTTCTATAAACACTGCTTTTCTGTAGCCTTTCTGCTTGTAGTCTACGCTTACCTCAGAGTCCTTCACCATGTACGCACAAAGATGTACTTTTACTAAGAGTAAGCACACCAAATCCAAAATGCCCCATAGAAATTGTGAATTGCTGCCGTCCTCCCTGCAGGCACAACCACATACACACTTGAGGCCTCTTCGGTACCAGACAGCAAAAGCTGTTTCAATAAAATCAGCGATTTTTGGCAGGTAATGCAGTAACAATAGCAGATGGTGCAAATAACCTGAACTGCAAGGAGAAGAAAAGCCATTCTGTTACTGTACATCTTTACTTCTAACTCCAATGGAAAATGTGGGGTCAAAAGGATCTTGTCATTAGGTGGCAGACTGGATTAAACTTCATTACAATGGGCTGGAATAACACTGGCCTTTCACTTAAGACAGCTTTATAAAGCCATTAAAGCTGCTTTAGAGAGTCAAATAGATGAAACATTACATGTGCTTTCATGTGAAGCAAAACTGCACACAAGGCCACCTCAAAACTTGAGTTACACTGGTGGAGGTGTTTCACTGGATAATTTTTTGGCAGAACTGCATATCTGTACATCTGAAATGAGATGGCAAAGCAGTACAGATGAGAGAAAAGAAAACCAAAGCCAGTCAGGAAGTCAAAGCAAGAATCATGTGCATATACCTCGGGGGGTGGGGGAAGCTTTGATGGAAGGAGAGCATTTTATACTGACCACTACCAAGAAATTCTTGGAATTACATTCAAAGACTTTTAAGACTTTTTTTTTTTTTTTTTTAATTTTTCTGTATTCCAAAAATAAGACAGTTTTGTACCTTCCTTGTAAACAAGTAAGATTTCACTGCAGATTTTCTTTATATTGCCATCAGTTTCCTCTCTTACTGGAAATTCCCCGCAAAGACCTATATTTTGACTATTTCTGCTAGAGAAGAATAACATTCTTGCAGTCTGTTGCTAGCACATTCTCACTAGTTATTCTAGCAACAGCACTGCAATATCAGAGCAACAGGAACAATGTGAGGGAAAAATTCAGGCTTTGAAGAGGTAAATTTGTGTTCAGAAAGCAAATATGGCCAAATGGAAGTAAGAAAAAATCTGCTGCTCAGTCACCAGTGCCTACAGCACTTAGAAACTCAGGAGAGAAGCTTAAAGAAAAAGGAAAAAAAACCTCACAAGCTGGGGAAAAAAAAGCAAAAATCAGGAGTTGGAGATTTCACAAAAGGAAGTAAAGCATCATTTAGAGTGAAGAAAAGGCTGGACGATGAGTTGCATGGAAAAATAAAGCATGGTTCATTCAGTTTTGTGCTTAGATGATACGATGCATGCTAGAAGACCTGATGTCTTTAAAATACTCTCTGCCATTCTGAAGCTAAATCCAGAAAAGTCTGTAGTGTGTCCAAAAGAGATCATCTACCTTTCATACACTGTCAGCAAGAGGGAATTACCACTGGCCAACCCCTACAACGCAGCATTGAAGAAACCATTTCTGCAGGCCCTCCCAGACGTGCAATTCTGTACATCGCTGCTTTAACTACAGGTTTATTTGTGGGTACGCCAATACTGTAAGCCCACTATTCAGCAGAATGATTTAAGATTTTCAAGGCTGAAAAAGGCCCCTGTGACTGCTCCTTTCTTGGCATACCCATGCTTCAAAACCCTTCCGACTGGACACAGATGATAGTGCTTACGGATTGATGGCTGTGTCAGCACACAATCATGAAGTATTTTAACTAATGGACATTTATTACTGAAGTCCTTGTTCCACAAAAGGAGATTGGTACATCACCTGGAAAGAACTTGTGGGAGGGGCTGAATCTATAGGATACTTTCACTGATGTTGCCAGCTTGTCAAGTGTCCAGAAATACTGCTGTGCTGTGATTTCAGTAGCTCTGAGGCCTGGCCACAAACCTGGTGACAAGGATGCAAATGGTCAGGTTGGTATAGGCAACCTTTCAAGTGCACGCTCATTTATACCTGTGTGAAATATGCATTATCCTCTGACGTGTTGCAGGGCTCTGGAGAATTAGCCTGGAGGTAGGTGCAGCCCCTCTGGCAACGTAGGAGCTGCCTCTCTTCCCAGGTCACTTCACATGCAGGTGACTACATACACATTTCTCAGCTCCGTGCAGCATTTCCAGTTCTCTCCAGCTCTTCACACCAGTCTTTTGTGGCCACAGAAGAACTGCAGTGCTTAGCTACGAAGATCCAAATTGCCAGTGCCACTGCAAGGGATTTTAGTGCAAGGAAACACCCGATTCATTAGCAGCTTTCCTCTTTTCCCCTCCTTACATCTCTGCCTAGACTTCCATTCTATTCTGGTGCTGAATCACTCCAGAGGTTGGGCAAACCAGATGTAACCAACTTGGTTCACAGAGGTCATAAGTTTCTGCAGCTCTTGTTCCAGTCAATGGAAGACACAAGCGTTTGGATTACCAGCAAACAGGGCAATTAACCGCCTTGTGCCTCAGTTCCCACATCGATAAAATAGGAGCAATTATTCCTTCTTTCTAAAGCACCAGCAGAATCTTACATGAAAACTGCTGAAAACTTCCTCTTTCCTACAGACCACAGTGGTCTGTCATTATGCCAGTTCCTTTACCCTGTGTTACCACCCGACTAGCTGCCCACTGTTTAATGAAACAACCAGAGCGACGAGCTGGAAGTCCTCAACTCTTTCTTCCTACTCGCCCATCTTACCACACAGCTATTTAAGCCACCCCTGTCTGGCTAGCTCCGCCTTTTCTCAGAGCTGGGGACACCTGTTATGCTGCAGCAGAAAAGAGGTAAAGCAGCAAAAAAGGAAACCATCAGAGAGCCTATTCAGGAGTAACAGGGATTTGAATACTATCTTCCCTGGCTTGATAATTATAAGGGAATGGCAGCAGATCTAAATCACAATGGGTTAGGAGGTGGCCCTGCCAGCAAATATGATAGTCCTAGCAGGCCCCGTTCAGCAGCTCTTTTGCTGTAAAAATATTATTGCACTGAAATGAAATATTTTGGCCTCACTCCAGTAATAACGAGGCAGGCTATTGTTGCTCTGGAAGGAACTTTTGCCCAATGTGATGGAAGCAGCCACTGCCTACTGAACAGAAAATTCAGCAGAAATATCTCTTTGTTCTAGTATTCTAGACTGAGCCTTGATTTCTCTCCCTGCTGTCAAAAAAGGAATGCTCTGCAAAGGGGACCTTAGCAGCAGACAGTGGTTTGAATATATGTTGCCTTGGTCTGGCATACTGCCTGTTAAAACAGTTAGACATTTTCTTACAGCCCTGAGACCTTCTGGCTTTACTCCGAGTCAGACAAGTTCACCTAAAACAAAGCACAGAGTGCAAGTTAGATCTAGTCAGAGTGCACACATTTTATTGCTGGAATCTGCTGGGCATCTTAGAAATCTTGATACTACAGCCTAAGAGTATAAGATGAATAAAAATAATGAAAACATTTTTATAATTAGACTGTCAAGCAGAAAACCTAACAGAACACCTTTAGATATTCAAATGCACTTTAGATGCATGCGCATCAGCTCTTTCGTGGCCAATATACTGATAAGAAAACATCAATAGTTTGCAGAAACAGAATGCAGACAAGGCTTAGCCAGATAGTGCTGTAACCGCTGGACTCTCTTACTTCCTGGCTTGTCACTGACACTGTTACCTTATAAACCAACACTGAGCAGCAATTAAGTAGGGCTGTTATTCACCACTAACTTAGCAAAGGAAAAGAAATGAATGAGCTTTCCCAGGTTGCAGTAGTTCCAGATTGTCTCTCAAAGGGCTGCATCAATTACTGTCACTTATTTGTCAGCAGTATGCCATGATTAATTGGCGAGATCCACATTTTTGCGTGCCTTACGTCATGCACGGCTCTGCTCCCCCATCTGTTTTTATTGGTGTTATAGACCAAAACGTTCCACACCATGTACCTTGTCAAAGCTATATTAATGTCTCACAATGGACCCAAGCTAAAACAACTTAAAACCCTACAGATTACCTAAATGTGCTGAAAATAAAGATGTAAAGAGAAGTGACTGAAAGATTTAGTAGAACTGAAAGTTGAGATGCAAAAAAGAGCAACAGACTTCAAGCTTTCTTTAGCAAAATGAGAATGTATGTTGGCAGAATAAGGGAATTTGTTGTCAGTACTAAAATATGTGGAAAAGTTTTTATCACTAATTCAGAATAAGTAGCACTTTACAAAAACCCCCAAGACATTTACAAAGTAAATTGTTAGTTAGCAAGAACAAGTATGTCAAAAACAGCCTTAAGTTTCAGTTCCTCACACCCTTATGTTCCTATTTAGGAGGGTGTTTGAATGCGTCTTGCTTATTTTCTGAAAAACAACTGAGCCCTGTGGACTTTCACAGAAGTCCAACATGCACTTAAATGTTTTCTTGGATTCTTAGTGAACACATACACACATGTATGTGCTAGATAGTTAGTAAAAAAGCCCCATACATATACTAAGAGCAGCACAGCAGTACAGCATATGATAACACATGAACTTATGGTTATAACTATAATAAAGGCTTAATCATCAAAACACCATTCAAAACTTAGGTGGTCATTTTCATGTGTAGAGATGAACGTGCTTTAAAAAAAAAAAAAAAAAAAAAGAGTAAGTAAATGTTATTTCCACTGTAGTCTTTACAGCCATCAGGACTTCTTATAGGTCTTGTGATACCTGTCATCTTTCCGAGACCTTCTACTCAGAACTTGTGCCATTTTGAGAATCCAACTTTTGTCCTTTTAAAATACACTTCTCTCTCTCCTAGCTGGAGAAAAGATAAAATACCTGAAATTTTCATGTTCAGCCTCCAGACTCCATCCATTTTTAGAATCCATCTCCTTAGAGCCACGAAATCCATTTCAGAAGATGCTGTGAAGGACACCAACTGCACTTATATGGGAATTATGCTTGCCCTTCCACACTTCCTGCCTTTCTGATCATCTGAAGCACTCATCAAATATTTACACTACGATCCATCTTCTGGCTTTTTGGTTGCACCGTTTTCCCAGTTGATAATCACAAAAACAGCACAGTGGATAATCAGAAGTCTCTCATAATTACTGGACCAAACGTTAGTAATTCTGCAAGGGTGGCACTTGTCTGTAGTAAAATGGGGAAAGGAAGATGGTAAGTGACCCTAGATTTGCATATTTTTACTCTCAATATATACAACCTCAATTCAAAAGCATTATTTTTCTTCCAAAGGAACTACATTGTAACGCACTTTCTTTGCTTACCCTTTAGATAGCAGAAGTGATTGACAGTCCAGGCCAGACACTAAATCACCTGTATATCCTCCTTCAGTTTCCCCACAGCTCTGCAACATTCTCTCAGAGCTTGAATCAGAGTCCTTTTGAGAGAGCTAGATGTTCAATTACTCTTCTTCCCCTGAAAAGTCTTATTTTCTATTCCTGTGTCAATGGAATAATGCAGGGGAGAAGGAGGGAAAATGAAATGACCTTTTAGGAAACTGAATATTCCACATCATGCATTCCCCCTGACAACATTGTCAGGCGTTTAAAGTTTCCCACTGGGAGAGTCACTGCTCCATTATTAGCTGTGATAAATAAAATCCTCACGATAACAAGTTCCCCCTCAGCCTGCAAGTGCTTTTATAGAAACAGAGCCTTCTGATCAGCTTTGTGTTCCTTCACTGCAGAATTCTGGTGCTAAACAGAGAAGAAATGAAAGCACAGAAAAGACAACCACCAGCCTTACCAGTCAAAACTGAGTTTACAGTTTCAAGAGATGTAAATGGTCTGTAATGTCAAATACAAATAATTTCAAATACAGCTAAAGAAATTTTACTTCCATTTCCATACATGTCACAGCATAACAGCATCTTCTTGGGTCCAGGAGTTGCAGTCTACATGATCTCAGCCAAAGAAATAGCATAAGCTTACTCCAATGCCTCTGTCTGTCTCATTTTCTGTCTGTTGTTTCACTACTCAATGGCAAGCTACTACCTCCACCTTCACCAAAGTGACCTCTAAAGTCTCTGCTGTCATACTGCAGGCATGGAAATGACCACAGGTACTGTAAAAATAAAGAGCAAAGAAAAATCAAGAAAAGCGAGTTTTGACCTGAGAAATTACAGAGATTAGGAACCGGGTCTACATGAGGCAGCAACACTGCAAGATAAAAGCTTAGGTATCAACAAGAAATTGATCATCATACTTTGAATATTTTTGCTACTCTCTCAAAAATGAACAGAAGTAGTATTCTGCAACATCATGCAAATGATGCAAATGTAAGCACAGAGGAATAAGGTTAAGTTGATGGGACATTCAGGCCAAAATGCAGATAGCCATGCTTTTGTGATGGCTATATACCATGCCCGCATAGAGGTTATCACAACATCAGCACTGTCAGTAATATAGGCTCTGACAGTTACTCATTCCATGCCATTGTGCAGAACAGAACAAAGCCTGGCTCTGAGAGATCTGTCCTTTAACTGTGGGTTTACTGGTCCCGGAAGGCCAGTCCCCACTTCTGTGGTGCAGAGGTTGGCCGCGTCTCTCGGGTGCCATCAGCACCTTGGACAGTGTGAGCCTGGGCCTAACAAGTGGCCCACGCCGCTACCCACACGCAAAATGCAGACAAAACAACCCCCGTGGTCACCCACTCACATCCCACAACGGCTTAGGGAAGTCTCTGCTGTGGCTTTTTGCCCAAATTTTCATGGCTTCTACCAGAAATATGTTGAATTTTTCCAGTAGGCCAGTTTGTGTGCGTCCAGAAGAGAACAGGATTCCAACAAAATAGTGCAATTGATGCAAGCTCTTGCCAGGGACAGTTTTCTAGTATCATTGGCTACTGTGCTAGTCAAGCTGCTGGCAGCAGCAGTGGTAGAAAAATGAAGAGGAAAAAAGCAAGATTAGACTGTGCTTTTGTCTTTACCTCCATTCTGTTATAAGGCCTTTTAGACCGCTCCTCCAGAATGCTTTTTGATGTTAGAACACCTCCTTCTAGGAAACTAGCAACCGATTTCAAATTTCTCTCCAAGAATTAACTTTCTACACTTATTTTTTAATTCCCAACTTTGACCTCATGCTATTTATTTCTCTTTCTTGTCCTTTGACTGTTACATTTCACAAGATATAAGCCAAGAGGCTATCTAAATTATTTTGCGTTGACCATTATATTGCCACAATGGTAGTGTCTGATAGGTCATTTTACATTAGCCAAGTTTTTCTGTTCCCAGCTGCACACTATGAACATAAGACACATCTTTCTCTTAGTTCTGTAGCAAAATTCAAAACTGCATTGGCTTAAAAAACAGAAACACAATAAAAATGACAGATAATTTGAATGACTTAGAAAACCACAAAATGCATACGTAATGTTTTGAATATCTGGGCCTGGATTTCCATTTTTATGCATTATTTAATATATTCTACCTTGCAGGCTTACATACACTAATCTTCCTGGACGTATTCAGCACAGGGAGTGATCCCTGGCCTCCAGCTTTGAAGCAATTTACTACTTCTGCACACACAGCAGTATTTTAGATAGAAGTTATAGGAGCATTGGCAAAGTGTTGTGCTGTAGAAGGCTCTGATCTGTTCACCTTATGACCTTAAAAAAAGTTCCCAAAGCTTTGAATAAATCAGTGGTATTTCATATGCCTTATCATTATCTTTCAATTCATCGTTTCATGAGACAGTCAAATTGTGTGACAGTAGGGGGATAAAAAGTGAGAACAACTCGTAGAAGATCTGGCAGCCATGCCAGTTTGACAAATATGGTTTAAAAACAGAACAAAAGGACTTACCAAACCAGAGGGTAGGTAGAACAATTCTTTTAGTCAAACAACATACTCCGAAGAAATGCAGCAGATCCTAGAACATGCACTCCTTTTTTTTTCTAAATAATGCAAATTAGTCCTAAGGTCATTACAAAGACCTGTAGTCTTAAAACCTGGATAATATAAATGTACAGTATTTCACACATTTAAAATCCGCAAGAGGGCAGAAGCATAGGTAAACTGATGAATGTAAAAAAGACACACACATAGACACCAGATAAAAAGAAGCGCAAGACCCCAGTGTTCCAAAATAGATGTGGGTTTGGTGTTTTTTTTTTTTTTTAATAGGAGAATTTAACCATTTACTAGGGGAAAATTAGATTCATAATTGCATTTAGATTCTTGATTGCATTTACTTAAACATATAACCTTGTCATATGGTGAAAATATGAATCCTATTAACCAGGTTCAGACAATTCTTCATTTGTTCTGAAACTGGCCTGCTTTGGTTCCACAGATAATCAAAATGACCACAATTTAGTCATTCATATTTGTTCTCTGATTTCAGCTGGAAAGTCATTAATCGCTGCCAATGATATCATGACTTAAAAACACACAGAGGAAGCCTGCACCCTCAGCTTGGTGGTGATACGATCAGTTTGTACAACAGCTAGCCCAACTCAAATAGAGTTTGGTTTCCCACATACAGTATCTCATGCTGTTCGCTGACAGGACAGGACAAAATTGTCCTAACTGACTTGGAAGCCTAAAACCAACTTCAAAAGACATTCAAATATTCAGGGCTACAGCCATAAATAGACGTACTCCCAGACATTCTTTCACTCGCCAGAATGTACAGTCCCAAATTAGATGCCAAGATCCATCTTGTAAAACACATGGGAGAAACGTGCCTCCTGCAGCCTCTCTACTAACGTTATCATTATCTAGAAGACAAAAAATTTTTTGTCAGTTTTCACTCTTCTCCATTAGAGTAAGGACTCCAACGTAGCTATTTTGGGAATCCAAGCCACGGGGTCAATATAAATTAGATGTGTAAATCACATTATGCAGAAGTCTATTCATACACAGGGATGCTTCTGTCAGTCTGTGGACATGGAAGCCATATCCTGTGTTTCATTAACAGGTTGTTCAATAAACCTCATTAATGAAAGGCCTTCTTACTACTGTCAGTTTTTCCTCACAGATGCAAGGCAGAGACAGACTGTTTTCAGCCTAATATGCAGAGCAGGTTTTCATCCTTTCCAATATAAAGGTGGACCTGATTTGTCTTGTTTGGTCATTATGTAAAACTTAAGTCATATTCATAACATCCCTTTCCTACTGTGTGCACATTTTGATCTGCGTATGTGCATGCATGCATACATATGTAAACTTTTAAACTTAAATATATTGCTTGTGCCTATTGTAAACAGTGAATTCCATAACGATACGCTTGCATATGTACTGACTATAGTAATTTATTTTTCTTACACCAGTATAAATCAACTTCCCAAAGCAAAACTAAGGAAGTATGAGATGAGAACAAGAAAACATTTTCAGTTTTCTCAGACTATATATTGCTAAAATCTACAGCAGCTGTGGATTCACCTAAGGTAATGGTGAAATGGAATATAGATCAAAGGATTTATCTGTGATCTCTTTTGCTTGGTTTCTAGAAAATGTTGTTCTTTATGTCTGGATCTTCTCAAAATATGTCGCGTGGGATACAGAGCGGAAAAAAAAAGAGATGTTAAAAAAGGTCACTTTATCCAGCCAGGATCTGCTTTTAGAAAAAGCAAAGGCAAATGCCACAGCCATTTTGAGGCAAATATGCAGCTCTAAATTCCTTTAGAGTAAGTGCCTTCAGAAGTTGTTTTTACCTTTCTGAAAATATCTTTTGAAGCAAAACATTTAAGTATTTATTCTCTATTGATAGAGAGATGACCTATGGCTAAAATGAACAACATCCTTCTGGACATGACAGTAGCCCACATCCTGAGCAGACCTTGTTGGAATCTGATTTAGGAAACAGCACAATTAATCACAGGAAACTTGCAATTACAGAATTGACTACTGACTGGGCTTTCATATTCACAAGGGAATTTACCAGCAATTATGAAAGAAGTCTGCTAGGAAACACATACATGTTAAGCTTTCTTAGGTTTAGTAAATGTATTCACCTTACTAATAACTTGATACAACGATCAGTATTATGCTCAGGAGTAACAATTTATAATCATGACTAAGGACTCTGCAATCTGACTATTAATTTCCTGTTTCTGGAAAAATCTTGCCTTGTAACATTTAAGAGGGAAACTAGTTGTTTTACTGGCTAAGAGCTGTATTTCTGCTTACTGATGGCATTTTAATATTGATGAATGGGACATGGCTGAATGGGAAAATACTGTCTTCTACTGCTAGTCTTTTATAAAGAAACCATGGGCTAATCCTAAAAGATAAAGATCTACTAATATATATAATAAAGTTCTTATACTAATATGACTCAGAAAATAGAACTCTCTTCACTGTACATAGTGAGCAATCACATGGCCACATTCAAACCTTACTTATCTTACTATTATTGCTAAGCTGATGAAAAGTATCAAAGCAAGGAGAAGAAATCACTGCTTCCAGCCATCCTTGCTGCACTGTAAAGGAGTGGGCAGAAGAATTTACCGCAGCTTTGATTTGCAGGGCAGTACAGCTGGCCTCATTCATAGCTCTAACAGAGGGCTTGCTGATCTTACAGTGTTTTTCTACATAGAAGAGCTAAGCCTAGCCCTGTCATCCCACACAAATATTTTGGACCTAGGTGAGGAGATTAGAAAGGGATAACCTCACCTGCTTAGCTTACCAACAACTATCCTCAAGGCAGAAGACTTTCCATTGCACTCATTTCAGAAAGACTGTTAGGCCAGGTCACTAAAAACAACTGCAGGATTTTCTCTCAGACACACAGAATGAGTTTAGAAAACTAAAGTATAGAAAGAGATTTAACAGAAAGTCTTCTTACATGACTCAAGGCTGCTCAAATCGCAAGAAAGGATATGAAAGCTCAGGGCTTGGCACCCTTTGCCCAGAATAACTGAGTAATTCAACAACCTTTTCTTTCTGTAAAAGGAAAATAGTAGAAAATGTCCTCTGCATAAGCTGTCAGTGTCATCTGACAGGATTTACCTATCATAAACTAAACTCTGTGGTTTAAACCAGAATGAAAGGCAGCAAGCGCCAATAAACAAACACAAAAAACGCAAATCTTGTCTTTTTGCAAAGATTAGTGTAATTTAATAATTCATCCTCCTCTTGCATTTTCTAGATTTAATTTGATTAAATAGCTATTTTCAACCTTATTTTATTATTCAAAGTTTTTAATAATTTAGTTCTATGTGATAGAGCTAAAGGAAGAAAACAAAGCGAAAGTGAGATCTGTATTCACAAATTTTTTCTTCCGTGCCCAAAGGGCTTTTATTATTTCATCTCAGCAGATTCAGTCCCAGTCTATCTACTATGAAACGGAACAAACTGCATACAGATGTAGACAATAATGTAGAGATGAAACCTTCTGAGTTTTATCACAGTATAAATGCCCTATGTTAAAAAAGCCAGCATGTACCAGACAAATGGACTTCCATGTTTTAAAACATTTAGAAAAAAGTTGGCATTTTGTGAAACAACTTCGGTGCCTCTTGGCTTGCAAAGTGGATTTATGATCTATCTTGAATTTGGCAGATAAAGTTAGTGAAACAATATTTTAAACTCTGAGGCATGACACAGAAAATGACCACAATATTAGTACCAAAGAGTTAACCTGGATAATGCTGCAGTGAAGGTCTCTAATCCAGCAGCAACATTACCTGTTGTAGCACTTCCTCCCAGTTTTGTTTGAACAGCTGTTAAACTGGAAATGAACTTGTGGATTTAAAGGCTTACAGTCTTTTCCTTGTAGAAGGATAACAGAAAAAAAAAAAATATACCCCAACCCCCACAAACCCAAAACAACTTTTATTAGTGGTTCTTTTTTGCTGAATGCCCTTCTCAAAGTAAAACAGAAATGAAAACAACGTCTCTTCAATTATTGTTCAGCAAACACGTTGCTTTGCCACGCAACAAATGGAGTGAGAAAATTATGAACCAGTTATTCCCAGTTTACTACTTGCTAGACCTACCTGATGCTAGCTGTTGTACAAACATGCTGAGAGACACTTTCATTACTGTAGGGATTTTATAGCTAAAGGATATGAACACATGATCAATTATATTTGAAGTATAGCTGTTTTAAGTAAACTGTATTGCTCAACAGCTGAAACACCATAGCTAACCATGTATTCGCTTGTGATGCAAGATATGTATGTCTCCTGGGAAATTAATCTTACATAGAACTGACGTGACATATTAATAAAAGGCTACAGCTTCGTCTGATTGTTGTTGTAATTTTTTTTTTTAAACAAAAGAAATATCGAATTAAAACTGGGACATTTTCTTGTTATTTGTAGCCACATTAAATTTGCAGTCCTCAAATACTGGTTTCCCCATCAGGTCCTACTACCCTGTCAGTAATTATCAAGCAATGCTCCTATTATTACTACTACATTCAGGGCAGTAACTAAGCAAAGGCAAGTGCAAGTGGCTATATAAGCAGAAGAGAAGATATTTTGTCTTGAAGAGCTCAGAGGCTAATCAGGAAGACAACAGTGATGAGAAAGAAAGAGGACAACAGAGATATAGCAGTTTGTGCAAGTGGCAGTCAACAAGCAGATCCTGGAATAGAATACCCGCATGCTTCAGAGTTCCTCACACACCTTCTGTCCCGGGCCTCATGTTTGTTCATGTTTGTTAAATTGAAGAATAATGCCTAACTCCAGGTTTTCTTTGGGTTAGCTATTGGAAGGACCTCATGGTCTTACAGACTAACATCAGCAGGTTTCACTTTCTTCCTTCAGAAACATCCCATCTGAGATTTCAGTTGTATACAGTAGAAAGGTGGAAGGCATCTAAATTATTTACTTGAATAGTTTCTATTTGTATGCACAATGCATCTCATGTACGTTTCTGAGATACGCTGCTTAAGTAATTTATCAAAATCCTATTCCTGATGACACACAAAGACTGAGAGCAGTGAGAACTCTTCTCAGGACTCAGTTAACCGACTCCGGTTACAACCGATCATTGCATAGTCAGCACAGAATGACTGCGTTAACGAAAATTCCAAGAAAAGTGGTGAAAGTTCCACTTTAAAATGAACATACTTTTCAATAACACACTTCTTGCCCACTCCTGTCACACACTAAAATCAAAGGGGTTTTGTTTTTGTTTAAGCTACAAAGCACTTGCCAAGGCGGGCATCAAAACACATCACCGCACACATTTCTACCAGCAAGTGAAACACTAAGTAGCTTTGCTTTTGTTCCTCCATCTTACTATCTAGATTCTTCTGAGGTGATCAGGCCCAGGACACGTGCAGTGTTGGAGATCCAAGAATATTTTCTTGCCTACCTCAGCTGGAGTCCATGGAGACAAACGGACCATCAAATCTCTCCTCCACTTGTGACATGGGCGGGTGTTTCCCCCTGGTTTCTTTTGTCACTGGAGGGTGATGACAGTTTATATATCATGCACAGCCTCTGATCACACTCCTGTTGTAACATGAGAGGTAGCTGAGGTTAGCAACTCAAGGAGGCATGCTCCTTGAACATAACAAATAGGGCTCAGTGACAGTGACACAGCATAGCAGCAAATGCTTTGCAAACACTGAGTTTGCCAGTATACTGTCTGCCCTTGTTCACAGGATATTACAGATTCAGTACCGGCTTACAAGGGAACAGGGATGGGAGATAAAATAGACTAAAAAAATAGACAATAACTATTAAATAACATTAAGACTAGCAGTCCCAAGTTGAACAGTTCAATGAATAATTTTCCAGGTCAAAGAAACTGTTTATCAGTGACAGTTTTTCAGCTGTTACTGTGCATCTTTACATTACTCCATCTTCTTGATGTGCCACAGTTATGTACAAGAGACAAAAATAAGCTGTCAGAATTCAAACGTGTTCAAGTATTCTTTGAGCGTGTTCAAGTATAGCTTTACAGCTGTAACTGCTATCGTATTCTGAGCTCACACTGGCCTAAAAAACCAAATAGGCAGATTTCAAATCTCACTGCGAAGGGAATCCCTATACTTTTGTGCAATAAGTGTTTAACTGAACTTAAAACGTTTTAATATAACCTGATCATACACTGACAATAGCACACTGAACTCCTCCACCTCTCAAAGTGATGCTTTTATTATGCTATGTCTTTTAAACTGAAAAATTAAAATAAACTATAGTCAGAGGTCTTTGAAGAATAACGGTATTGGTACATATTGACACAAATGCAAAGCATAAAAGGTTGCAATTTAAAACACAGACCAGAAACATTCTTCTAACATCACCAATTAATTCACAGAACATACAAATTGCTTTGACTATGCTACGTCTGTACATTGAAATATAACAACCAGCATAATACCCAGCACCCGTTAACTTACTCTACTTCCTCCTTTGCCTGATTTCTAATTAGAACTTGCTAGTGTAAACTAAAGGATGCATCAAATCTTTCACAAAAAAACAGAATTATAAATATCGTTTGCACTTGCTAATGTTATCATATTAATGATTTGTATCAGTTTTTGGCCTTACATCTGATCAGAATGGAAAGCAAAAGGAACAACCGCGTTTGCTGCTCTTCCTAACACAGAGATGGAGCTCTCTCCAAGAGGGGTTAACTGTAATGGAAAAATAAAGAGAACAAATTGAATGTTACAATCTACAGAAAATTATAGAATGTGGGGAGTGGGGGGAGAAATCACAGCCTTCTAGAATTTCAGTGACTACGTATTAATTCAGGAATATCTCTAGCTTTTCATGTTATTCTGCATGGTACAACTTACCATGGAAAAGTCAGTATTTTAACTAAGGATGAAGTTTATCAGTTTGTCATAGTAGACAGAAAAATGAAACACACACACACACACACGCACAAATTAACAATTACCTTTAAACCAACAGGTTTCAATTTCTCATTTCTCAAAATCAGCTGAAGGGAGCATTTTCTATTTTTTCCAAAGGTAATACCAAGTGGGAGACTTTCAATGGAAATTTTTACTCAAAGGAGAAAGGTTTGTGGGTTTGGGTTTTTTCATTGTTTTTTCTGTTTGTTTGGGTTTTGTTTGTGTTCTTTTTGTTGGTTTTGGTTTGATTTTTAAAGAAAGCTATGACCAAAGAGACATATATTGCATAATGGTAAGTCTGAATTGCATATAAACTCAATTATACAGTTCACCACCATGAATTCAGTAATCTGAGTCATATTACCTCCAACTGTGAGAAAGTCAAGCACCTTATGGGAAGAACAGGGCAGTTCCTGCCATGGAAACACCTGCAGCTGCTGAGCCAGGTGCTGGCTCTGCTGGAGCTCAGGCAGGTCTGCAGCCACTTTAGCCCAGAAGGAAAGTTCCTGGAGGACACAATCGAAGACTCATCACCTGGAGCTGGGCTTCAACCTCCTGCACCTACTTCTCATGTTTCCCATGAAGGTCTTTCACTTGCACATTGATCCTGTCTATCCCTTGTTCTATTGAAGCCATTAACAAGATAAAAGCTTCAGTTAGTTAACTCCTGCTATGGATTACATACAGCACGATTAATCTTGATAAGTATGTGGTAATTTATCCAACAATAAATTAAAAAGTACATTCTCCTCTTCATGTACTGACTTTCAACAAATAGTTATTTTTCTCAAATGCAGTTATTAATCCTAAACATGTAACACAACTTTGCAAAGATCTCTGGCAAAAACTTTATGCCAAATATCTAAA